>NC_041054.1:2914517-3287650 GCF_900634775.1 Gouania willdenowi
AAGGTTAGCAGTAGCACATCCCGCAGCTGATCATGTGAGTCACAGAAAAGACGTTACTCTGAGTCAGAGAGGACGATGACTTCCTCTGGGTCGCACTGAGTCGCCACGCTCACCTGCCACACAAACAAAACAAATCCATCGTTATTACGACTTAAAAACGTTCCCTGGTGATAAACAGGATGCGTCTATGTAGAAAGTAGAACTAATCTAAAAAAATACATGTTAAGAAAAACAGACAAAAAGCCAAAATCATTCCAAAGTCATGTTTACATCATTAGTGTTTTATGTTTTCCAAACACGTGCACATTCATAGATTTTTTTTATTTATATAAAAAAACACCTTTAAAGTATTTTTTTGAGCAATTGTATTCCTTAAAATTCAACCGCTCTGCACAACGGCAGAGATGTTCTACTGATTCTGAGGAGGAAAATCCACCAAAAGACGTGCACAAGAGCAAACTCCACAGCAGATCCAATCAGGGTTGGGGTCAATTATAATTGTAATCATGTAATTGATAGTCAATTACAATTATGACGTAATTATAACTGTAATCATAATTGGAAAAAATATGTTGCTGTTGTAATCACAATTTAATTGTAAATGAGTTCAGATAATTAAAATTCTATAAAAACTCTAATTTACAATGTAATTAAACTTAAAATAATAATCAAAGATTATACTGATAGAAAAAGCCCACACCAATATATATAAAATATTATCATGGACTAGGAAGCTAAACAAAGTAACCAAGATATTAAAAACCAATTAAATGTTAAATAACATTTTTTAGTCTATTTTACAGATGATTTAAGACGTGGGTCAAACTGAGCCGTTATCATTAGAGATGCTAACAGAAAGCTAACAGAAGATAAACAATACATTTTATGGGCTTATTTATTAAAGGCTCAGTAATAGTGATTAATTGAATTTCAACTTTAGTAATTGAGAACAATTGTAATTGACTTTCAAGGGGAATATCACAATTGTAATTGAAAAATTGCTGGTCAAAGTAATCGTAATTTAGTTGTACTAAACAATTTGAGATGTAATTAACCCCAACACTGGATCTTAATGCACTGCTGCGGCGTGAAGGAGGTCACGTGGCGCCGAGCGTTTTCTTCCTGAGGAGCGACTCTGTAATATACGCACATGATCCGTTTAAAATTAAAGTGCACGATGAACCCGTTCACCTCTCGTGTACGCTCACCTTCAGTCTTTTTGCCGGTGGTGACCTGCTCAGGTGTTTGGTGGGCGTGTCCGTGTGGTTGGACTGCTGCATGAAGTCGTAGCTAAACACGGACATTTCCAGAGAAATGTCTTCGTTACTGAGACACAAAAAAAAACAACCAGTTAGAAAGTGACCAGGATGTAATCAATACACTGGCTGTTATAAATATCATACTAACATATATTACTCATACTATGTCTGATGTCAAAATCATATATAGGGCCCACATTAGATAGTATGAAAAGATTGAGTACAGGATAAATAACCAGATGTATACTATATGTTTTAAGTCTGCACGGTGGGCACACCAGTCATACTCAACCGTCCCATGATGCATTGCGAGCAGAATGTAAAATCGTCCTGGGAACAACTTCAATCTAAAAATCAAACAATCAAAAATAAAAGCATCTCTTCTTGTCTTCCATTAGTTTTTAACACTTATGTAAACAGGGCTTTTGTTTTGAAACTAACAGGAAGTTTTGTCATTAACACAATAAAGGGTCTCCAAAAATCTCTGAAATGTGGGAATAAAATGAGTTTCTGTGAGTTTTATGGATCAAATGACAACATATTGATATTCTGCTTCACATGTGTCAAACACGTGGCCCGGGGGTCAAATCCTGCCCTTTGGAGCATCCAATTTGCCCCGCAGGAGAAAGTAATAATGACAGAGAAAACATGAATCATTGTTTTTTACCGGTGTTTATGTCGCATGATTGCATCAATTTTAATGTTAACTGTTGGAAAAAAACTAAATTCTTCCAAAATCCTGACATTTTCCTCAAATTATTACTATTTAGAAATTGGTCCCAAAATCTGGGAAATTTCAAGTGAAGATCCTGTTGGGACTGATATCTGTCACTTATTGTCGGTTTCTTACATATTTAGTATTTTATGTAATGTAGAAGCATAAACTAGGACAAAAATGCTGTAATGACTTGTTTTCCAGCAAAAAAATCTGTGGCCCTCTTGAGGTCAACCTGCTCCGTATTTGGCCCCTGAACTAAACTGATTGTGACACCCCTGCTCTACTTTGTCACTTTCTCACTTAAAGGTTTTCAGAACTTTCAACGGTGGAGAAATATATAAATATTTAGCCTCAGTGTGATTCAGCTTTTTGTCGTAGGTTCCAAATGCATCTTGGGAAACTTGGATGTCTACTTCAATGAGAACAGTCCCCAGACTAATCACACTAATAGTATATAGTAGACAGGATATACTCATTGAGTGTGTAGTACATTAGTGTGCAATTCTAAACACAGACTGTCTTCTCCAGCAGCTGTTAGCGCTGCTAGCTAGCCTAGCTTACCTCTCTGGGATGACTATATGATTAGAGTTCCCGTAGGTGGGGGTCTCCTCCCGGCTCCTCTTCTGGCTCCTGGTCATCCTGGGGGGGGGGCGGCGACGTGCCGTTGGTGGTCTGCGTGCCGAACTCCTCTATGATGATCTTGGGCGACAGCGGGAACGGATCCCCGTTAGCCGCTAACAGAATGCCTCCTGTGGCTTCCTGAGGGACCGCGCTCACGTCCACACCTGTATCCTGATTGGACGGTTCCTGCACCTCTAAGGTGTTGCCATTGCACACCGTCGCCTGCTCGTCGGTCAGCTCGGGCTCTGGTGGGCTCGGGTTTTCTTTGGGGGACGGGATGTTGGACTCTGGCGAGACGGGAGACATAGTCACGTCTGAGACGGGGCTGATGCCGCATGCGGCGGGCTCTCCGTCGTCTTTCGTGCTCTCCTCTTCAGCTGCAAAGGCGCCCGTCTGATCATCCGTCTGGTCGCCCCCGTCCGTGCCGCTGGGCACCGACTCCGCCTCGTTACCGCCGTCTTCGTCGTTTTCATCTCCTGTGGAAAACCCACGTGCAGAATGTTTAGTGTGAGAAGAAACCAAACGGATGTTTCCGTCCCAGCTGCCGACCTGCTCCAGCCTCAGTGCTGGCTTTGATCTCTTCATCGATGTCTGGGTCTGAAGACTCATCCTCCTCATCATCATCCTCTTCATCTTCCTCCTCCCCCTCCTCAGCATCTCCGTTCACTGCTTTCTCACTCTGTGAAGGTGAAAAGTCCTGCGTTAGAAAACTAGGGCTGTCACTTTAATTGCGATTAATTAATTACAGGTAAAAAATAACGCCGTTAATCACTTTTTCTTTGCTTTCCAATCTGAACAGCGCGGAACCTCATTTCAAGAGTTCACGGTATAAACATAATACTGATGCACAGACAACAATACAAGACGGGAAACTCTGTTTATGTCGTCATTAATTTTGGCTTAAATAAAAACATGGGATGGAAAACAAAAGCCCAGTTGTGCAAATTGGGCAAGAACATTTTCCGACCATGTGCTAACTTATAGTTCTGATGTTTTATTTCATTTGTATTTTCTATTATTTGGAGATTGGCAAAAGTACACATCAATATTTCCCTTGATGGTCTAAACCATGGCTGTCCAATTTGTGGCCTACGGGCCGAAGTTGCCTCAAGCGATTAGTTTTGGCCCACTGCCCGAAATAGTTTATTTTTTTTTTTTAAAATAAAATAAAAATAAGTAGTACAGTGATTCCTGTAAAATGTCTGCGTTTTCTTTGAAAAACGCTATATAAAAATGTCTTTGGAGACATTTAGATGTTTCATAATTTTATGCTATGAAACACAAATAAGTGTTCTTTAATTTCAAAACTACTAAGTGTTTGTTTAGCACAGTTAGGTTATTGGCATATTTAATTTTATGCACCGGAACATGAATGTTTTGGAGCGCGGCCCTCCACTGACATTAATTTTTGGCCCTTCAATGAAAAAAATGGTCTAAACTCTCTTGACAGCACTAATAAAATCCTCCGTTTTACCGCTTTGCTCTTGTCGTCTTTGCCTCGCCGCTTGCGCTTCTCCTGCTCCTTGGTGTCTTCCTGCTTGTCGGCGTACTTGGAGATGACCTCGTCCAGACGGGACAGCGCCACCTCCCTGTTGTTCCTCAGCCGTCTCTGCAGCGTGGGGTTGGACAGCGCTGGGTCCATGGCTGCAGGAGGAATCGAGGAAGTCATTAGATTAGGGTGACCATACGTTGAGCTCCAAAAAAAGAACTCAACTTGGACCAAACCCGACGGTACACTGGGTTTTCTTGAATCTACCTTGCAACGGCAAAATACAATAGAGTAGATAAATATGTCGTTATCCATAAAAATACATTTCTGTCTTTAAAACAAAGACTTAAAACAATCTGATATCGGTGGTGACTCAAGTCAACCCCCTTTATTAGGAATTACAACAATCTGTCCTTGGATAATCTCATAAACCTTAAAATCTCTGTCATTGAAACATCTAGAACCTATAACAAAACCTCAAGAACATTAACTAATCATTAAATATACACATCAATAAATAACTAACCTTAACTTCCTATAGGAGAAGTTTCTCTTTTAGTCTCTCTTCTTTTTGCTCCGTGTGAAGATTTTGTCAAAACAAAGCGTAACCTCCAATTATTCCATCACGTATGATTAAATTACTGTATTGTAATTACTGTCAAACTAATTTTAGTTAGGGGCCAAATACGGACCAGTTTGAGCTTTAGTGGGCCAAAGGTTTCAGGACAAATTCTACTTTAATGTGCCCTGGTTTGTACTTCCACGTATAAATGATAAATGAATGATGAGTATATCAGTCCCTGCAGGATCGTCACTTTCATTTCCCTGATTTTGGGAAATTTTAAGGAATACATTGAGGAAAATGACAGATTTTCCAAAAAATTGAGAGTTCTTTCAACAATTAGAGATTAAAAATGACTGTCATCATGTGATATAAGAGTTGAAAAACTGAGCTCTGCAAATATTGTGGATTTTAATTAAATGTTTTTATTTTGAGGGGCTGAGATATCTACAACTTAATTAGTTGGATCATTTACAAAATGCTTTTTTCCCCCCGATCGTTTTTACTTTCTCGTGGTGGAATTTCTCCAATAGAGCAATTATTAGCGGAGTTATGGTCATTTGCGTTCAAGGTCCCTGGTAAAACCTGATATTTTCATCTATTTATAAAATCCTGCTGGACGGTCCGGTGTCGCGTACTGTTTGCATCGTACTGAGATTTTTGCTAAAAAAAAAATGTATTTTTGTTTTGAAAGTGAACGGACGTGTTTGATTTGTTTATTGGATCGGGTTAGGGTTAATCTCAGTACATGACACCAGATAAGACGTGAAGGAACATGTCCGGACAAATCCTGATGTATGGTCTCCCTAGATTAGACTAAACACCCATGAAGGACTAAGAACAGGTCACACAGAACTCCAATTCAGAAGCAACAAACTCAACCTTTTTCTCAAACTTGGCGGTCTGCCCCCTCCAGTGTGAGTCTTACCCGGCGTGTAGTCGTCGGTGAGGGTGGAGCCAAAGTTGTAGACCAGGTCGAGGTGCCGTCGCTCCTGCATGCGGCTCCCGGTCTCACTGAAAACATCCCGCGCGATGGTTTCCAGCTCCCTGTCGCTCAACTTCAGGCTGTGGCGCTTGTTGGCGTGCGACACTTGATTGAGGATGTCGGCGTAATCCGGGGGGTTGCTCCGCGCCTCGGGGCTGTTGATGAAACGCCTGATCTGACAGGAGGAGGGAAGGAGGACGCATTATTTAGCACCATATTCCTCTTTGTTTACCAAAAGGACTTCTATTCTCAGGATTTGTTTGATTTTCTCCATTTACAACTGTTTTTCTCCTCTTTCTGTCAACAATAGGTTTACTTTGGCATCTTTAACTTTTCCTGATTGTTTAGAGCAACCAAGAGCAGCACAAGTTGTTATTTTGACTAAAAAAGCTGTTAAAATGATCTAAAAATCAGGCTGAATGTTTCACTCCAATAGAAAACAAAGGGATGTTTACAGGCAGTGGGGCCGTGTGACATCATCAATCACGTGATTTCAAGATGGAGGAACACAGGCTCTAAACTGTTAAGTAGTCCCATTTTTAATTAAATAAAAAGAATAAATAAGTTGCAACATAATGCATTTTGTTAGGCATAAATCTTCTAATAAGTACAGTTTAAAGATTTTAGGCCACATTTGTAAAAACAGTGGAGGATCCCTTTAAGATCTGTTCTGTTTACATGCTGTAGTTTTTTATATTATGATGTATATCGTCTCTTTAAGATGAGATTTTTGACTCAAATCACAACAATCTTTTTTTAATCTCAAGCACGAGCTCCAACAACAGTGGGTGAAACACATAAAAAATAAGGTCATAATGTTTCTAAATGAGTTCCTGAGTTTCTCTGTGTGAAGGAAGATGATTTTCCAGGAAAAACAAATAAAAGTTTTAATGATAATGTTGGTTAAATATGAGATAATGATGTTTGCATTAAATAAATGTAAAAGTTTGGACTTCTTGTGACCTTGGAGCTCGGGGGTTTTTAACCGACACACAAACCACATCTTACTCGTCTGTTGATCTCTGGGTAACGGGTGCCACGGTAAGGGATCTCCTGCTCCATGACTCGGCCCGTTAGGACTCTGCAGCCTTTCAGCTCACACAGCTTTTCATAAATCTTCATCATCTGGAAAATAAGACCACATTGATCACATTCATGTGTTTGAATATATATTAAACGAGCAGATAAAAGCTCCCGACCGCTACCTTGCGTTTCAACTTGTGCTCCTGGATGTACGTGGAGTCGTCCGCCCCCATGTCTTCTAGACTCATCTCAGACTGCTGCAGGCGGGAGATCTCCTCGTTGTAAACCTTCAGCAGGTTCTCCAGATACGCAATCTGAGATCACAGATCACATTTCTTTTGAGATTCTGATATTTAAAATAACTAAATGCCAAACCCACTTTTTTCTGCTGAATACATATGTATTTGGATATTAAGTAGTGCTGTTGATTGATCCTGGTCCAACTTTTAACATTTTAGTAAAAGTATTTGACTTTAGCATATTAAGTTGTAAAACGTCATTTACTGGCCTCTAAGGATTGAACTATTACAATTGATTTTTGCTATTGGCTGAGATGGATTATTTTCGTGCGTCAACTGTCACTGTTGGCCCCGCCCCTCCTATAAAAGCTGAGGAGGGTTTCCTCCAATCATAGCCCTCAGTGAGCATTGATTGCAGCGGTGTTTTTGATTTTGTGCTTCTATAAAGAGCAGATTCTGGTCTAATCAGAGCTATGTGTGTATTTACAGATGCATTGTGTGTGTTTCACTGTCTGTCTCTGCGTGTGCGTGAACATGCATGTACTTATTGCTGCGGTGTGTGTCTTTATATGCGTGTTTGTGTTCTGAGGCTCATGGTGGGAGTAGTTCAAGGACTGTTTGTGAGTAATACATAATCTGTGGGGCTGTGTGTACTTATGCTCGTGGGCTGTGTATTGTGTGTAGTAGTTGAGAAGACGGCGCTCTGTCACTGCCAGCACTGACTGGCTGCCTGAGTGGGCGTGTCTTACTGCATCATTACTAATGCCCAAACTCTGGGCATTTTTTGAATGTCCCTCCTAGTGACAGCTCAGCAGAAAGCAGGGGTTTAGTTACTATTTAAGCTTTGGTAAAGACAGGAAGTAGAATCATTGAGGACTCACCTGCTTCCTGGAGGCTTTCTTCTCTTTCTTCTCGGCCTGTTCTTGTCCCTCTTGATCGTCGTCTGCGTGCGTCCGCTGTTTCGAGGTGGAAGCCCGTCCGTCCTCTGCTGGTGATGCTGCGGCTCCTTCCTCCTCCTCCGTCTTCCTGTTGGTCTTGTCTTTGCTTTTGAGCGTGACAGAGGTAGTTGGGACAGGGGACAGCTTGGTCAGGGACTGCCTCCGCTTGGCCGAGTGCTGCTGGAGCACGGTGCACAGTTCATGGATGTAAACAAAGGTTTTGGAGAGTTTGGCCTGGGCCCGAGTCAGGCATCGGCCCAGCGTGTTTCTGAACCCCACTGAGGACAAATAGTCCGGACAGGCCTTGTCGTGCTTGTTCTGGAGGAAGGTCAGAACATTGGGGCAGTCCTTGGTTAAGGGTGTGCAATGCTCCACAAACTGTTGGAGCGGACAGGAGAGGAAAGAAAGGACAAAACAGCATTAACGCCATAGGACAGACATGGAGGAAACGTGAACGTCAGCTATTTTTCTTTTCCTCATTTTTTGGTAAGGCAGCACATTAATCGAATTTTAATCGTGATTTTGGTTGCCACGATTAATTTAACCTGACCATCAGCAATATTTACAATTAAAATATGGGATCTACTGCAAATCAAATCAGACACTTTCTCAAGCATTAGTCAGCGGCAGCTTTGAGTCATTTGGTGGATTGATGTGAGCTGTAATTGTTTCCAATGAGTTGCATTCTGTAATAGTGCATTTATTCAATTAACCCTTGGTACATTTTAAATTCTTGGGTTCATTTCTTTTTTTAATGGTATAATTTTGTTTTAAAGCTTAATTTTGCACTGTAAACTGTTCATATATTGTGTTTTTTTTAAAGTAGTGCAAAAGAAATACGGATTTTTTCCCAACATGATAAATAATCGTGATTACAATATTGATCAAAAACAATCGTGATTATCATTTTGGTCATAATCGTGGAGCCCTACCTTGTGGCTACGTCATACTTTTAAACAAAGTATACGTGTTGGTATCAATTAATTAAAGTAGAGGTCGACCGATAGATGTTGGATTTTCAAAGGCTGATGCAGATACCGATTTAAAAAAAAAAAAATAAATAAAAAAAATAAAAAATCGGCCAATATACTTTTTTTTTTTTTTTTTAAAGCACATGGATTATGAAAGACAATTTAAACACAAGATATAAATGTATATATTACAATTAAATACACCAATAGAACTCTTAACATTTATTGAACTTTAAATATACCTGTACACAACATAGTAAAACAAAAAGTACAGGACAGGTAAGTAACAGTAAAGCACAACAACAATATACAATGTGCAAGTAGTCGGTTTAAACTATTTCAAGCTTCTTTCTTAACTTAATCTAGTAATTAAGTTCACAAAATATTTCAAAATATACAATCAAACAGAAACCTGAAAAGTGGTTAGGATAATGATATTTGATCAGGCACTATTATATTATATTCTTATCCTTTTATATCGGCTTTTTATTTGTAAACCTATTGGCTTCTACCTCTCCCATACACATGCTATTATTATTTCTTTTTTGGTTGTTGTATATTCATACATCAGATTGGATGTTTTAATGTTCTTTCCTTTAATGGCTAATCTAAAGTGCTAATAAATTTAACTAATCCAACAGTAATCATATTACAAAATAAATAAATATAACAATATAAAAATAACTAAAATATCAGCACATTCAGATAATTCTAGGGCTGCCAACTTTGGACGTTTAAGCAACTAATAGGTCGATGCCGTCGTGGTCGACCAGCAATGGTATCAGTTTCAATACCATTTAAAAAAAAAAAAATGCAATGCACTTATATAGGCAATAAGGATTAAATATCAAATAGAATCATGTTTAGGAATTAAATAAATTCAACGTCAGCAACAGCTGTGAGTGCGTGCTGCGCTGCAAAAAAAGTGTTGCGCATCAGCTGTCAGTGCAGCGTGCTGTCCTCAGAGCAGAGAGAACACATTGAGACACAAGAACATGGATTATCCTTATATTTCATACGGGGCACACTGCGCACCTGTGTTTAACGTGTGATTGTTTCCATGAGCGCTGATCTGATGTTGACATTAACAGTTTATTAATAAAAGCAGGCTTACCACTAAACCAAATGTAAATATGTCATTTGTATGAGAGAAAAATAGGTTTTAATTGTCGGTTTCAGGTCGGGCTCTGATATAAATACCCGTCTGTCAGACCTGTAGGTTCGACTTTTGCTTTGTCGGGTTCTGTTCAAAGCTTAAATAAGGTTCCTATCTTAAATGGTCTATGTTTAAAAGCAAATTGGCACCACAAAAAACCACAACTAAATATTTGTCTCTCTTTTCCTCGTCCTCCTCTGCACCTGATCATTCATTCTCCGTTTTTTTTTTTTGGGTCAACTAATCGCTACCTGAGCCATAGTCTTGGTCGACCAACCATGTCCTTGGTTTACTACAGCTCAATTTGATCTAAAACAAAAGCTTTCTATTCAGTAAAAATAAATAAAGACTTCCAAACAAAATTTAAATGAACAGCATAAATACCACAAGAACTAATATTTGCTGTACACAATCAAAGCAGCTTTAAAAACACAAAACCTACAACCATCAGCTCTCATAACACTTGTTGAATATGGGTTTTTAAATAAAAGATAGATTAATGAAAGAACACACGCATGCGCAACTCTCAATTTCGTTCGGCGAGCAGTGGTCGTGTTCCTGTCGTTTAATTATTACGAAAAACAATAGATTTTGACCATTTATGAATTGTTAAGGAATCGTCACATGTAGAATTGCAGTTAATCTAATAAACGATGTATCGGCACACTTCTAACGTCATCTCACCTCTGCAAACAGCTTCTCGTTCTCCGCACAGATCACGTTAGCGTCCTTCGCTACGGTGAAAGGCGATTGGCTGATGTGCGTGGCCACAGGCAGCTGGGCTTTCAGCGGCGAAGTCTTTTTGGTCTGAGGTGTGGAAGACGGCGTGGAGGCGGAGCAGCTGGGCTGAGGAACGTCCTCGTCATCCTCGACAATAATAATGGTATCTGCCATCGAGTTTCAGAAGTGGATGAAAATCCTGAGCGTTCGATGCTCCTGTCGGTGACACGCAGGGAAAAAAAAGTCAATAATATTGTAGCAGGAAATCAAAGAAAACATTATTGTCAATTCTGACGTGCAGACAAGAAGACACACAGGAGTCAACAATGTGACTCGTTCTATGGTGTAAACCTACCGAAAACAGAGAAAATAAAAGAAATTACCCTTTTAAAATATGAAATTAATGTGTAAATTACCATTCTACATTAGTAACATAGAAAATAAAATGTTTTTTAATAAAATGTATAATAAAAGTTAAAGAAATGTACAGGTAATGAAATGGAATATATATATCAAAATACTAATATGAAAATAACATGGAAATGAATGCATAAATATGATAAATACAATGAGAACTTAACCAAAAATTAAAAACAGTCATTACTCAGAAGTTAAAGTTAATAAGAATCAAAGAAAACACACAAATCATCAGTTAATTAATAGATGACGTTTTGAACATTTATACATAATTAACAAAAAAATAAGCAATACATGAACTACTACAGGAAATGGAGGAATGACATCACAAAACAATGTGTGACAAATATTATTCAACGATGCTTGAGATATAATGAAAAAACAAACGTGCTAGCTTTTTAGCTTTAAATACAATTAAGACCACCAAAATAAAAGGTACAAATATTATAATCCTGTCTGAAAGGAAGGTCTATGTTGACACTCTTTATCAATGTGGGAAACGTAACATTGTTCATGTATGATAATAAATAACATAATAAAAGTTAAGGAAATTTACAGATAATGAAAGGGAATACATATGAAAAGAAATAAGTATTCAATTGGAAATTTCTGCATAAATGCAATGAGAACTAAACCCATATATATATATATATATATAGTCATTACTCAGACGTTAATGTTAATCACAAGAATAAAAAAAAACAGAATAAGAAACACAAATCATCGATTGTGTTTAAATATATATCTATTAAATAATAAATATATAAACTAAATTAAGCACTACATAAGCTACTGGAGGAAATGGATGAATTACATCACAAAACCTCTGAATTGTGGTAAAACACAATTCTGACATGATTTAAAAAATAAAAAAAAACATGCTAGCTTTTTTAGCTCAAAATCAAACCACCAAAATAAAAGTAAAAAATATGATAATCCTGTCTGACAGAAAGCTTTATGTTGACACACTTTGTCATCAATGTGGGAAACGTAGTAACATTATTTATTTATGATAACAACAATAATACACATGTTTAGATGAACTAGCTGCTGTCCTAAACTATGTAGCGTTAGCATATCTATACTGTCAACAGTATTTGTGTGCGTGTTAGAAGACATATTATTTTTGTAGTTGCTTACTTGTGTTTAGTGACAAGATTGTGATTAAAGTGAAACTAAACTCAGACTTTACGCTACGTCATGAAATGTTGTTGGTAAACAGCTGTTTTCTGTT
The DNA here is from genome assembly GCF_900634775.1 of Gouania willdenowi. NCBI lineage: Eukaryota > Metazoa > Chordata > Actinopteri > Blenniiformes > Gobiesocidae > Gouania > Gouania willdenowi. The sequence goes on from NC_041054.1 coordinate 2,926,850, forward strand.
CGTAAACTGGCATTGTTGTACAGGAAACACAAATGTTACGAGACGCTACAAGAACTGACTCACCGGTAGTTTAGTAGACGTTTCTTGTAGTAACAAAGAAGGAAATCGTTCTCCCGCGACACATAACTAGGATCCTGTTAGCGGCTAGCCGTTAGCATCGTGTGGAGGGCTCACACTTGACTTAGAAAGAGTTAAAAAAAAACAACGCAAAAAGGATAAAATGGCCGTGTTTCAATTCAACGACCACGACGACACAGACTTCGTGGAGAAATTTGGCAGCTTGTTTTAAATCAGTTACAACAACACGCTGTGGTTCTTAGCTCTGCGAGCGACTACCGCGCTACAAAAGTAACCGCTACAGACGGTGTGCCAACATCAAGGCCTGCCATTGGTCCACACACCGTTGAGCGTCAATAACGTCGTTGCTCATTGGACAACTAGTGACGACGTAGAATATTGACGTATTTACGGGATAAAGTCATACAAAACACAATTTATGTTGTTTAAAACTGATTAAACGTTTTAAAAGCACCCCATTTATGTAAAGCTGAACGAAAAACACGCATTCTGACGAAAAACAATATCAGCATATAAGGCACATAGAGAGAAGATCAATTTTGTAACACACATTATAGACTCGGTGGAAATATCAATGTTTTTACCAAAAAATAAAATATATGTACTTTTTTAAACACTAAAAATTACAAACATTTCTGAGGAAAATTGATTTTACCACCAGAAGTGATAAAGATATATATTTTAAAGTTATTATCTTTAATGTACATCATGTAAATCTTGTGTCAGGATAGCTTATATATAAAGTAATACAACACAAAATTAATGTTGTTTAAAGCTATTTAAACATTTAAATAGCATCCCTTTTATTTAAAGCTGAACTAAAAGTACACATTATGACGAAAAACAAATTCCAAAAGCAAATCTATCTATAAAAGCAAGGAATTTCTGTCTGTGTCTCAAATATCTCTGCGGTTCAGGGACAGAAAGAGCTGAAACTTTCAACATGGCTGCTGCTTGGTTCAAGGGTGTGTACAGTTGACCGAGTTAGAGGCATCCTCTGGGCGCACCAGACGGTGTCTGGCCGGGGGCAGCTTGTCCTGGGCGGAGGTGGCCCGGGGCTGGGGCCAAGGCCAAATTAACCATATGGGCAACTGGGCAATTGCCCTGGGGCCCGCGACCTCTAAAGGGCCCGAGGCATTGAGAGCATAAGGAAAATATCTGGTTATCGCTTGCCTATAATGTAAACTGTCCACTGCCTGGAGCCATTGCACTGCACAGAAACCCTGCACTTGCCTGTGACTGTGAGCTGAGACCCTCTCCTCATTGGTCAGCCCGTATACACGGGCTACGACAGGCGGCCAGGCGGGTCAAAGCCAGGTGACGCAAATCAACTCCTATGCAACTCAAAAAATGCAAACATGGAGAGGCAGCTAATGCAAATATTAACCCTTGCCTGTCTGGTTGAATTGTGACGTTAGAGGTTGTTTTCTGTTTTAAAACAAGTTCAAATGATCTTTGGACCAAAATTTTTATTTGAGCAGACGATACTGCATTTTATTTATTTTTCTTTCCTTGTGGTGGATCAATGAAAATGCTGTAAATTGTTTATTGTTGTTGAGAGGAATCTGGCAGATTTCAAAATGTTTACATTGCACCACTTGATTGATTATTATTTATTCATGTCAATTGATTTTATTGTATTTTAAACTGTTTTTAAGTTTCGATTTTTTGATCAATATAAATCAAACATTCAAGCTTATTACCTTGTTTAATCCACATTATTTACGTGTGGTGGCTCAGCTCATTCTTCTTCTGCACGTTGGATTTTTGAACTCTTCAACTCAGTAGGTCAATCTTTATTATTCAATCACAAACACTGCAGCTTGGTCTTAAATGGGCTAGACATGTAAAATAAATAAATAAATAAATAAATATATATATAAAGAAGTATTTTTCTCCTATTCTGATGTATAATCAAAGGCCTTTTTGCATCATTCAGACGTAAAATCAGTATTTTTCTCCTGTTCTGATGCGTAACAAGATGTACTGATATATCTTACTCAAGTACAAGTAAGTCATACTTAAAATACTCAAGTATAAGTAAAAAAAAAAACACAATTAAATAGAACTCACAGTAAAAGTTACTAGTTACTTTCACCCCCTATGTTTATTTTGGTAATAAATATTGCCACGGTTCCCTTGCATACAGTTAATGTTGCGACATTAACATCTCATGTATAAACTTAAAAAGGAAGAGACATAATCTTAATTTATTTTCCACAAAGGCATCTGTATAAAATAAAAGTTGTCAAAATGTACTATTTTTTAAAATAAATAAAATTAAAAAAAAAATCCTCAGGCCTAAATAATCTCCATTCAATGCAATTTTGATGCCGTGCCTTACATTTAATCTGATTGGTCGGCTATGTCTGGTCATTTAGTTTTTTTTAGTTTCACAATATTTGTTGATCATTTTAAAACAAAATATTAATTTACTCAGTAACGATTGGGTGTAGAAATGAAACAAATTAGTTCTTTTAAAACATACTTAAGTACAATTAAAATTACTGATTTAGAAATATACTCAAAATTACAGTAACGTGGGTACTAACCAAAAACCATTTTCTTTGCATTATTCTGACTTATGAGTTATTTTCCCACGATTGTGCTGATGTATAACTTAGCACAATTGTAATTAATTATCAGTTATGCAATTACAATCATATTTGACCCTAACTGAGCTTTTTGCTGTCATTTTAGGGAACGTGTATTAACATGCAGGTAATTACCAATACCGTAACATTCGTCAGTGTGTTATAAACTTCCTATTTGTTGTCTACATTTCTCTTCTTCTTCATTATGTATTTATAACGTAACATCTTTGGAATGTGTTTGTGTTTCTGTAGAAAGATGGATTGAGGAAGTAAATGTGTTTTTAGTTTTGGAAAGTTTCACGTTAACACACAAATGAAGGAGAAAGGTTTGACAAACAGCAGCTTTATTAACCACAAAGAAAACGCCATTTTTCTTTACCACCATTCCACATTATACTCGTAATGCGTAACAATTAAAATCTGATGTATGAAAGGACTTCAAGATTTAACTTATTTATTTAAATAAGTATTTATTACTTACTTTTAAGTCTTTTAAGTTAAGTTTAGTCTTTTAAGTTGTTTTTCGTCGCTCAAAAGTGAAAGTTGGGGTGTGATTATAATGAGAAACAGTGATTCAGTTACAGTAGTACTGTTATTTACAGAATAGCTCCAATGATGATGCATTATAAATTAACCAACACCAGCCCTCTACCAGCATTTCAATAAGCACAATAAGAAGAGTTAAAAAAAGATCACTCAATAAAACCAGAGAACTTTGAAAATATGAACACCATTTCTAATAAAAACAACTTATGATAAACTTTTTGGATTAACTGAAGCTAAAATCCCTCTAGATTTAAGACAAAGTACCAAAGCTTTCTATGATTTAGGAAAAAAAAAAAAAAAAAAAACCCTCCTGACATCAGATTTGTATGATGAGAGAAAAACTGGTCCAGCGTCTCGCTTTGAATCCTTCGACATACGTTGTTTTTATTCGTTTTTCTGAGAATGAGACAAACGGTGAAAACAAATCGGTTATGTTTAAAGGTTCCATGTATGTTTCATTTTACCTTTTGTTGCGTAGCTGCCTCGTCTGATCCTGAACAGAGTGAGAGAGGAAACATATGTCTAATCTCATATACATTAAATGACTCATGGTCACACCAAAGTAACCACAAAGGAAAATGTAACGAAGTTTTGTTGTTACCTGAGCCAGAGAAAGACCAGGAGACAAGTTTGATGAGTCCGTAGAGAACCAGGGCCACGCCAACCATGGCCATGGAGTCTTCAATAGAGGGAGAACTGAACCCTGAAACAGTGATTACAACAGATGTTCATGCAACATCCTAAACACTTACAAGAACAATAACAATGTATTAACTTTGTCTTTTAAAGCAGTGGTTCTCAACCTTTTCAGCCCACAACCCCCAAAATAAAGGTTCCAGAGACCTGGGATCCCCCCTGTACTTGAAGGTGATTGACAACCTTATTTATTTATCTGAATAATATCCACTATTATCCGGGAACTTTATTATTATTTGTGCTGTAGTATAAAGTCATCTTAATGATGTAAATCCTTGTTTTAATTAGAAATAAAATGGGTTAAAAGTGACCAAAAATAATGGAAAAAATGGTGAAATGGGACTTTTAAAAACCACAAAAATTGGTTAAAAGTTGCAAATTAGAATGGCCAAAAATGAACAAAAAAAGTGGTTAAAAAAAAGTTTAAAGTGTCAATTTTGGCTTAAATGTGGCAGAAATGGGGGATGGGGGGCAAACCATTCATTTAAACTGGCAACAATGGGTTTGACAAATTGTGAATGTGGCGAAATGAACAAAAAAGGCATTATATATGGTGAAAATAGGTTAAAAGTGACAGTAATGGGTCAACATTAAAAAATGGTGGAAAGGGTTTATAAGTGCTGAAAATCTCTTGAGAAGGGGAAAAATGTGCAGAAAAGGCATTAAAATTTGATGGAGAAGTGGCAGAAATGGAAGTAATGTAGCAAACATGCATTAAAAGGAACAAATATATGGCAAGAAAATCAGGAAATCAAACTATTTTTAACCAACTTACCAATGAGGTTGATCTCGACACTGACCCGCCGTGTTCCTCCAGGATGGACGCCCACACAGGCGACCTCCCCTGCCCTCCCCAGGTCGGCCGTGTCCAGCTCCAGCCGGCTGCTCTGGGTGTAGGTGCCGTCCCACAACTGCCTGTGGCTCGACAAGCTGCCGGATCCCAGGACCTTAGTTTTCCCATCTGCGCCTTTGAATTCCCAGTGGAGGTCCAGGGACAGCGGGGCAAAGCCGGAAGCTTCACACTGGATGTTGATGGTCTGTCCTTGGGCAGTGAGAGGCAGAGGGGAGGGGTGGATGGACAGGGATGGAGGCTCTGGGAAAAGGAGGACAGATCAGGAAGTTGGACCACTTCAGTGGACTTCCAAAGTCCAACATTTCCTAAAATATGAAACGAAACAAACTAAAATGGTTTGGTTTTTCTCACCCACGACCTGCAACTCCATGGCGACCTGAGCCTGCAGGTAGGGCAGGTACACGCTGCAGATGTATATCCCGGAGTGATGCACCTTCGCCTCCTGCAGGATCAGGGACGCGTTCCCTCTCCCGTGCAAAGCCTCAAAGTCCAGCGTTGCACCTTCCTCGCCTGTGTGCGACAGACGGTCGCTCTTCCCGTCGTACGCCAGCACGAGTCGCCCATCACCTCTGAACTGGTAGCGCCATTCCACGGCGAACCCAGTGCCAGTCAGAGGGGATGAAGGGTTGGCCCAGAAGCTGCAGTCCAGCAGCACGGGTGCTCCGAGTCTGGACTGCACCAAGACGGTTTTAGTGGTCAGAGTCAGGATGACTGAGGAACACAGAGAGGAAACGTAAGGTTAAAAAAAACTGGAGCGACGAGAGCCAACAGAAAAACTACACTTCCCACAACGTAAACAGACGTGTTACACTTCTACCTCCCACAATGCACCATTTATTTAAAGTGACAGGCCATACCCATCAACAAACGTCCATCAAATCCTGTCCAAAATAACGGCTCTCCATAGTTTATGCTCGAAGATATTAAATCCTCCTAAAGTCATTTTATTGTTTTTTTTTTTTTATAAAAATTTGCATATATATTTTTGCTTAGTGGTAATACAATAAACACATTTTCACTGCAGGTAGCCTTGAAGTGTAGTTTTTGTGCGTTACCATCGTGCTCTTTGGTTCCCGTGGGAGCGCGTGTGATCGCAGAGATGCTCATGGTTTTATCAAAGCTTTGCAGGGCCGTGGAAAGCCAATCGGCGTGCAGGTAAATGGGGCTGAGGGCGGGCTCCGTCAGGGGAACCGCCAATTCAAGGGTGGAGGGCTGCGGGTGTAAAGGGTTGATCTCACACATGGGCTTGTTGGAGGAGCCTCTGCGAGGGTTGAGGGATCGATGGCAGAGGGTAGCGGCAGGGTCTGAGGAAGCAGGAGACGGAACATCATCCATCATAAATGTACTCAGTTATTGGATCATCCAGACATGTTTCCATTTCCTCCCATAAAGAATATCATCATAATACTTTAATAGATTGAATAACAGTTAATTTGGAATAGATTATAGATATATTTAACACACTTTGCATTTTTGCCACTCCCACACAGTAAAAACACTGACTTTAATCAAATGCATTCAAGTAAAGGAAGCAGGGTTGAGGTAAATTTTAATTAATTCTGTAAATGATAATTAATTACAATTATAGCATAACTGTAATTTTAAAAATCTGTTGCTGTCAAATTTAATTGTAATTAAGTTTAGCTAATTGACTTTGTAATTGTCATGAAAATTCTATAAAATCTTCAACTATAATTTACATGTTACAGTTCTCTACACATGTAGTAATCAATTATTAAAATATGTTTCAAATCAAATTTAAAAAAAGAAATTAGATGATAGATATTTGTTTTTAGTTTATTTTAAGAGATGCTAACGCAAGAGGAAGGTTAACTTTCATTAGGTTATTTATTTCCGGCTCAGTAATTGTAACTGAACTTTAGTGAGAACGTAATTGTAATTTGAGGATAAAAATCTATTGTAATTTAATTATAATTGGAAAAAATGCTGGTAACTGTAATCATAATCAAATTGTAATTGAAAACACAATTGTAACTGAAAGATGTAATTGACCCCGACACTGAAAGGAAGTGACAATTTTTCAAAATAAAACGATTGTAAACTACAATAAAAAAGTAAAATTCATTTTGTAAAACTTTTTTTTTGTCTTTGCAGATTGGTGCCAATAGGTCATCAAATGTCTTTTTTTTAATCTTTTATTGAACAGCTCGAAGACAGATGACTAATAACAGAATAATCAATAAAATCTAATAAAAGATCAAGAAATATCTTTCAGTCCCAGGACCGGTACTGATCTGCGGCCCGGTGGTTGGGAACCACTTCTATAGTCTAATCCATTACTTAGACACAGACTGAGTGATTTTTTTTTTATATTTATTACTTCTTTACCATGAAGAGGTCACACCTGTTATGTTTTCTTCTCACCTGTGACAAAGTACAGTCTGTCTGGGTTGACTTCAAGTGGTGCATCATGGGATTCTGCTCTGTGACTGTCGGCATGTTTGTGGACATAAAGGAGGGATTTATCTTGGTTTGGACCTCCGGACAATCCTCCGCCGACTTTCTCCTTCATAAACCAGCACTCCAATACTGGACAGCTGCCATGGGCTTCAGCTGTAGGAATAACGACAAGAAAACCACACACATGGTTCCGATTGTATCTATTTTAATGGGTGCCCGAACGCAGAAGATATGACGTAAAATGTTGAAATGCATTGAAAAACATAGATATAGGCAATAACATGATGGAAAAGCAATGAAAGTTGAAATAAGCTCAAAAAGTTGCAGAAAAGTGAAAAACATAAAAAAACAAGATGGAAAATATTGAAACAGGTTGAAGGATTTGGAACAAGCTAAATAAAGTAGAAAAAGAAGGTTGAAATGGCTGAAACATTATTAAAAAAATTAAAAAAGCTGAAGGTTAAAGGTTTAAAATTCAAAGAAAATTTAGAAAGTTTTTTAAAACCTGAAGAGAGTTGAACTAAACATTTTTGAAATGAGTTGGAATAGCTGACACTGTTTTCATAAAGGAGATTATTATCAAAAATAGCAGAAAGCTTAAGAAAACATATGCATGCACTAAGAGAACATGCAAACTTCACACACAAATGTGGATTTAAAAGATGAAATAATGGGTGAAAGGTTAAATAATGTACCATTGATTCAGTACCACCAACCGTTGTAATATTTGATTCGCAAATAAATGAGAAATTGACTTTCATTTTTTTTTTTTTACTTTTGGGGCCACAAATCGAAAATTGGGCTGTGAACGTCGACGCGTTCACAATCCATAGATTATAGCTACCAAATTTCAGCCTGATCCGTTAACGAATAACAGAGTAGCGATTTTAACTCATGTACACAACAAGAAAAAGAAGAAAAACAAAGTGAGTGACGTTTTGAGTCCTGTAGCCCGGCCTAAAAAGCAATGCAAGCATTGGGAGAACATGCAACCTCCACACAGAAAAGTGGATTCAACAGTTAGTCAACTGGTATTAAAAGTGGTACATTTAAATAATAATAATAATAATAAAATAATATAGTTTAAACCCAGTAATAATAGACATTTAAATGTATACTGTGCATTTTAAATATTTTACACAGCAATACCACTCCATGCCACAGGGGGTGCTAACCACGCAGATCGCTCTTACTAAACCAAACTTCATTTACAAAAACCTTAACTTTAAATGTTTTTTTGTTTCTAAACACGTATCAGTTTTTATAAACATTATTAATACAGCTAGAAACTGATTAGAATATTGTGATAAATTTGGCTGATAAAAACAGACGGTGTGTGTTATGTTTCTCAGGTGTTTAATGTGAAGGCTAACTACAATAATTATCAATAAATTACGCCTTACTCGGTTGAAGCTATTAGTTGTGCAAAAGTTGTCACCTTTTCTTTTAAAGTGCGTTGATAAAATTAAGAGTTGTGTTATTTGTGTTGGATTTAGGTGCGTGACTTACCTTGAATAAAGCAGGTAAAGGCGATGAGGGACAGTTTATAGATGGTAGAAAAGCTGGTCATGGTTTTTAGCTGCTATCTGTCGCCCTGTGTTCTGTTTAAACTCACCACACAGTCTAAAATGACTAAATCAGACTGGTTTTCCCCTCAGCAAACACAGCTTATTTTAGTTTCACTTTCACCTTCACTACGCAGTCACACACCCCCTAGGCTAGAAATACAATTATCACTAAAAAATAACTAAAATAATGTAATGCTGTTTAAAAAAAAAGAAGGAAATATAAATGTAAACAACAACAACAAAAAAAAACCTGAAACACAAAAGCTTAAAAAGTCGAAAAGATCAACTCAGTCTTTGTTATTCTATCTACCACTAGATGGTGCTGTCTAGTATTACGGCATGCTTTTGTCTGTATTCTACATGTATGGCGCAGTGTTTTATTTTCGTTTGCTGGTTATATAATATTCAATCATAATGATTTGTTTTATATCAATTTATGTTGTTCTGAATGTTTCCAGACTAAAAAAAATACATGCTGATTAATTATTTGGTGGATCATGAGAAGAGGAAAGTACGGAAGAGGATTAGGGCCACTGGAAAAACAAAACAGAGCCAGTAGTAGAAGTAAAAAAATAAATAAATTTAAAATCACAATTTTTTTTTTTTAGTCTTGAATATGAATGTTTTTTGTTTTTTTGTTTACATTTTTTTTTCCCGGTCATAATTTTTAGTCTTGATTTAGTCTTTATTTTATTGCTATTTCATTATTATTATTATTATTATTATTATTATTATTATTATTATTATTTTTTTTTTTTTTTTTTTTTTTTTTTTTTTTTATTATTTATTTATTATTTTGTCCTAATGTTTTATTTTTTTTTTTTGTCTAAACTTTCCAGTCCTATTTTTGTTTTTGTTTTGTTTTTCCAGTGGTTCTAATCCTCTTCCCGTAGGAAAGCCTATAAGGAAAGATTTAGGAATGGAAAGTGGTAATAATAGGCCAATAATTCACAATTGTAATTTTTTTGTCTTAATTTTCTTTTAGTCTTGATTATGTTTTTGTTAGAATGTTTTTAGTTTAAATTGTATTTTTTAGTCTTTTTTTTTTTAAAGTCTATTATAATTTTAGTCTTATTTCTTTTCTCTCAACTGTTTTTTACCAGTCCTATTTTTTTTTAAACTTATTTATGTTTTATTTCCAGTGGTGTATGATGGCCTGTAAGGAAGGTTTAGAAACAGAAAAGTGATAATAAAATCACCAGCTCTGCTAATAAAGTCCTGCTCTTTTTTAACCCTTAAGTTCAAAACATTAATTCTAATGTTCATCTTTTATTTTCATGATCTGGCAGAAAAGGTTTTTCAAGTATCAGCAAAGCAAAGCTGAGTCTTAGTTATAGTTTACACCCCTGATCTGTTCTGTGTGGTAAACCATCAAACTGAAAGCTAAAGATCACGTGATTTCTTTGAAATGAACAGAGGGAGGTGTCATATTTCATGCCTTATTGTGAAAGTCAAACACTATTAGTATCTGCACTTTAACACAGCTGTGGTCTGGAGTAAAAACCCTCAATTACAATTGTAATCACATAATTGATAATTAGTTACTATTAATAATTAATCATAATTATAATTTTAAAAATATGTTGCTGTTGTAATCGTAATTAAATTGTAATTGACTTTGTGAATGTGATTGCCATAAAAAATATATAAAAATTGTCAATTATAAATAAACTGGGGAACCATGTTACAGTTCTATGTACAGTTGTTACAATTTTACCATTTAAAAATAAACCCATTGAAATCAAGGGGTATACAGACACCCACACCATAAATATTAAAACCTATATTTTCATTGATTAGGAAGCCTAACAATTTAACCAATATATATTAGAAAAAAATTACATGATAGATATTTGTTTTTAGTGCATTTTACAGCTGATTTAGGACCCGTTCTCATGAGCTATGCTAACAGAAAGCTAACGCAAAGGGAAGATTAACTTTTATTCAGTTATTTTTTTGAGGCTCAGTAATTGTGATTAATTGAAACTTTGTAACTGAGAATGTAATTGAGGATAGAGCCAGGTAGGGCTCAAATAATAAATAAATATAAGTTTATATATATACCATTAGTCTTTAATTAGAAGGTTTTTACATTTATAAATGAGTTATTACAGTTAATTAATTTACTGCTGATTTAAAGCAATACAAGTTACGTACAAGAATAGTGATTGATCAGTTTTCAATTATTATGGTGTATGCATAATTTGATTTATTTGGTATTTGTATATGAGTTGTTTAATGTGTATTAAATTTAGTATTTAAAAGAGAAAACAGACTTTTTTTTTATTTGTTAATTCATTATTAGATTTTTGCTTGGTTTTAAACTGACTGTCCCTAAGGTTGTTTATATATGACTTGTATCATTGCTTATGTAAAGCTTGTGTTGTTAAAATTAGTTGAAATCAGATGTTTTTAAACTTTTTGTCCTTGTTCCAAAAAAAAAAAAGGCCTTGAAAAAGTTGATCAGACTGAGGATATATTGAACTAAAATCAATATTTAAGGCTATGTAATGTAAGGACATTTAATATAAGGATAGTATGTCTTAAAGAGACAATAAATGAATAAAATAATATTTTATATCAACACGTGTTTTTCTTTCTCTCTGATATAAAAAACAAAACAAAATATGGCGATACGTGTTCATTCCTCCTAGGAAACAACTGAGAGCTGCGTAATATGAAACCAAAGTACAAACAGGTGATTATGTGTGTCAGCCATTTCAAAACAACAAAGGTACAAAATGGTAGGTTGTTTTTTTATAGATGTAGGTGTGGCCTATTAAAATATGGCAGCAGCCAGTTTGTCGACACCACCCTGAATCCTGTTGGTCCTCTTCCTCTTCAACACACAACAAACAGTCTCTGTACTAAAAAATACAAAACATGATCTAAAAATGTTTAAACACAAAGCTTTGATGCGTTTTTTTGGAATGAATTATTACTCATGTTGTGTAACACTATAATAATGTGTCTTTATACTCAATAATTCTGTTATTAAAATATATCCTCAGTCAGGCCAATTTTTGCAACTTTCTCACAACCTTTTCTTCTGACAAACAGTTTTAGAACATCTGATTTCAACTTAATGTTAATCTGACAAAAAAAACACAACCAAGTACGTAAGTGATGAGACAAATCAGATATAAATAAGGCATCAGATTAACACTAAAAGTCAGTTTGACCCAAAATGCACAAAGTCTAAATCATTAACAAATAACATTTATATTTTTAAAAATTCAACTTAATACATGTTAAACAAATCCTGTTTATATACCTAAATAATAACCCCTAAATGATAAAACAATAATAAATAAATCAATAATCTTAAACATAATTTGTATTGCTTTAAATCACCAGTAATTGTCATCTTTAACTAACTATAATAACTGATTGTTGGGTTTGTAAATGTAAAACATCTTCTAATTAAAATAAATACAGTAAGATTTAAACTTTTTAAAACTGAGCTTTGACTTATAAAATGTCTTCCTGCATGTTTGTCTGTTTTACTTGAGGACATTCTTGTTGTTTACAGCCAACGTGAAACGTCTCACAGTTTAAGTTTCGTTTTGACAACCTGAGATTTTCCCTTTTAGTTGGCGACAGATGACGTAACGCCCTCTGTGAAATCCTATTGGTGGAGAGAAACCATGAACGTGTTTTTTTTTTTTAATCCACCCTCTCAGTGCTTCAGGAAGAAGGAAACAAGAACAACCCGCCTGCTCTTCTGACGCAGCGTTGAACCTTCGAGATAAATGTGAAAGAAACAAAAACAGCCAAAATGAATTCTTCATTTTGGCTGTTTTTGTTTCTCTGCCTGAGTCTGAGTCTGCTGTCTGTTCCTGTAACTTCAGGTAAGTTTGATTAAATCTTAACATGGTTTTTAGAATGGTTTCTATTCTCAGGACATATGTTTTATGTACAAATTATTGAAACAAAACGATTTATTGTTGGTCGTTGGTCACTGTTTAAAATTATTATTTGATTTTCGTTTTCAAACTGAAAAACTACAGGTTTTTCAGGGTGAAGAAGGGATAAACAAACATTTAAAAATCTGTTGATTTTAAATTTTTGTTCCTACCAAAAAACAGAAATACCAGAGGACAAAACAAAACAAAAAACGCCATTTTTTTAAATAGGCAATGGCTATCCGTACGTTTGACATTCTATGGTTTTATCCAGAGCTGTTTAGTGGTTCGTTGTTCTACAACAATGGTGGCTCATGAAGCCTCACGATTTGTCCCGGAAGTGAGCAATTTTTGAACTTTAAGACGTTTAATTAATCATATTTAGATATTATTATTTTTTATCAGCGTATCTAAACCCATTAACATGTGGTGTTTTTTAATGACCCCCCCCCCCTTTTTTTTTTTTTAAGTGAAAGAAAATTCAAAGCAATACATACTGTATATAATACATATTAACACATGTTTTAACCAAATTAGCATGTTGGCTTTAACTATGTCAACAAAAAAAAAAAAAAATAGCTAGCTTCTATAGTGAGGAATACAGATATTAAAAAAAAAAAAAACACACACATTGAGAACAGTTACAAAAGAAAGGTGCCTTTCAGTTCAGGTTGTCGAAATATGGAACAATCTAAATGATGACATCAATTATTAAGCTCCCTTAAAGACACAGACCACGTGACCCAAAGAATTTCTCAAAATAACAACAAAAACACAGAAAAATGACTCAAAAACTCACACAAATACACTGAAAATAACTCCAAAAACACATTAAAATAAGGAAATACCACATAAACAGACAAAATAAAAATTCAAAGCAATACATATTTTATATAATGCATATTAACACAATTTTTAACCAAATTAATGTTGGCCTTAACTATGTCAAAAAAGCAGTTAAGTTGTTTAATCATTAATACAAATTTACGTTAAAGGAAAAAATTTATGGGACTACATAAACATATATATTGTGTACTGTATAAATATTGTAAATCAATGCAGTTATTGACAACAAATTACCAAAAATCCCAGTTATGTCACTAGGAATCAATGGATTTGAATGGCCCTCCACTAACTTCCAGGACAAAATTCAGTCTTTATAACAATGTTATAAATTTTCTTTATAACATTGTAGATGTAGATCATTAAGTGAAAGTCACTGAGAGGTTGATCTACATTAAAACATCTACTGACGTCTGTAGTAAAGTTCACTGAATACAAACCTGTGGATAATGTAAAGAAGGAGATGATCATTTAAATGAATCCACTTTTAAGGCTCGATTGTTGTTTTATATTGTTTAATTGTTGAATTATGACGCTGCGCTTAGAAGTCGCGGGTTCAAGTCCCGCCACAGTATTTTTTTATGACATTTTTTAGGACGTATAGATGACTCTGGCGACAATATTACATTAAAAATCAATATAAATGATGCAATGTCAAGCGGCATTTACTGTCTTTATATCCAGTGTAGCAGGAGGGCTCTCTATGTAGTCATCCCATGCTGTCACTGAAGTGATGAAGCGACCAAAAAGTGACTAATTACAGGTGATTTAAGCCACTATAGTCACTGAAGACTGAACGCACCTTTAGAATAGGCTCATATTCCTCAAACACCGACTTATTTCACCCATTACGGTGAATAAATCACTCTCTTCCGTTTGGTTGTCATGGCAGCTCGAGTAAATCTCTGCTCCACTGATGATGGCTTTTTATTGCGCGCGTGCACATAAGTAACCCAAGGTTTACATACTCAGGGTTGATTTACCCACTTCATACCAGCTGTAATGGAATCCGATACCCAGAGTTTCCCATCGCGGGGTATGTTGACCCAGAGTTTATGGATAGACTCAGAGTTTGTAAACCTTCCTTTATGGAATAAACCTCTGTTGTCGCAACTCTCTCTTTATACGGCTCTGGCTCTATCTGTACGCAGCGCCCCTCATTGGCCAGTTTAGGTCATGTGACTAAGACAAAACCTAACTGTAAAAAATTGTTGCGATATAGGGTTATGACCTAACCTTAACACGCTACGTACGTGTACTTCAATAAACGTACCAATATCACCGGGGGTTGTCCGTACGGCAACCGTACGATTAGACACTTTCTTTTTAATATGGTGAGAAAGGAAATTGTTTTGTTTCAAAATAAGAGCACACATATGAGGACGCTGCTGTATCTCTGGTGCCAAAATATATAAATTATCTCTAAATTTTTCCTGCTGTTTAAAAATGTCTTTGGAACTGTATTCTGAAATTATTTTTGAAATGGTAAAACAAGACAAAAAACACTGCAAATATATTGCACCAAAGTGTGAGTGGAAGGGGTTTGTCAGCAAGATGTAAGGAGATTTTGGATGTTTTTGCACAGAAAAATGTGGTCCTCATATGTGCTCTTATTTTGAAAAGAACAACTTCCTGCCTCACCATAATGAAAAAAAGAAATTCCATAGGACAAAAACAAAAAAATGCCTGTTTTTGGTTCTGTTTTTCAATTTTAAATAAAAAAAATCAAATGATTAATTGTTTATTTGTTTTTGAATTCACTTTTCTGAACAGAAAATTCAATGACCGTTGATAAAGTTCACACACAAAGATTGACTTTGTGTTCAAATTAAAATGAGTCTCTGAGTGTTTTCCAGTCAGAGTTTTAGGTAAATGTAGGTTTGTTTATAAATAAATACAAGCTACTAAAGGGAAAAAAACTCAAAATTGATAAACATAGGTTACTGTGGCAACTTATAAAGCACAGCATAGAACGGCAGTAACTCCTCACAGCAAAAAGTTACATATTAGAGCCAGAACAAATAATCAGCCAATGTTGATTAATTATTAATGGCTGAAATCGGCATAATTATTTAACCACACCTATTAATTGTTCAGCGACTCGTAATAACCGTAGTGTAAAATATATTAAATACTGTATATGTCAGGCCTTTAGCTGTTGAACAGTTTCCTCTATTGTTTTTGGGTTCACTGTAATAAACTCTGATATTGTAGTTGACTCCTCCCCCTTAGTGGCTGAAGATTTTTGTGATTTTGTTGGTTTGTGCTGATGTTTCACCTTATTGATTGTATTTTTTCATTGAAAAATACAATTAATAAGTTCTAAATCTGAATGAATGACTCTGACTTTTTCTTACAGTGCTGCACACTCTGAGATATTTCTACACGGGTTCCTCTGACGTACCAAACTTCCCAGAGTTTGTGGTTGTTGGTTATGTTGATGATGTTCAGATTATTCACTACGACAGTAACAGCAGGACAGCAGTGCCCAAACAGGACTGGATGAAAGAAATAACAGATCAACAGTACTGGGAGGAACAGACTGGTAAATTAATTGGTTCTCAGCAGACGTTCAAAGTCAACATTGAAACTGCAAAGCAGCGTTTCAACCAAACTGGAGGTTTGTTAAAGTTCTCTTGTTCTTTCTAATGCTGATGTGTGACAGTGTGTGTTAATGCTTGTTGTGTAGCTGTAAACAGACGTGTGGACCTGTGTTGGGAGTAACGCATTACAAAAGTAACAAGTTAAAGTAATATATTCCTGTTTTCAGTAAGGCAATAATATAACGCATTCCTGAAACAAAAATCATCAAAATATTACTTGTTAAAATCTTTAGTTACATGTAGACTTTAATGAATTCCACTGACATTCAAATGAAAATGAAAGACGGAACCATAAATTCTGGCGTAGAAGAAGAAACTCTGTGTTTTGATAGAATAACTTAGGACGTGAGCATAGCCACATGGATATTATATTATTTAGACAAAAGGTTTTGGTTTAAGTTATATAAACTTTTATTTGGTATATAACCTTTTTGGCTCTGAGGTAAATTTTATGTCTTATTTCAATTAGATTAAAAATTATTTACAGTTATAGTTTACATTTCCAGCCATTTGTTTTATGATTGTATTCCTAGAGGATGTTTTTGATAGCCTATGTTTAGACATTGTTTTGCAAATGTTGCACATTTTCAAGTATTGATTATATGTTTACATTGTTAAATAATAATATGTTAAGGTTATGAAAACTGATTCAAAGGTCAATAAAATATTGTAAGAAAAAGGCAAATGTTTTGTGGTGTCACATTTGTAGATATTAATCTGTAATTATATCAATGTAATAACATTAGTATTTTAAAATGACTCCACATAACATAAATGTGATATTAGCTAAAAGTAACTTAAAGTAGTGTAACTGTTACATTTTGGAGATGGTAATATTGTAATACAAATATGGTACGTTTTCATGCCTGTAACTAGTAAAATAAAATGTATTACAATTTTAGAGTAACTTGCCCAACACTGGTGTGGACACACACTGAAAACGTCTCCTTCAAACCCTGAATAGAAAGCACAGCATCACTAAGTGAATGCTGCAGGAACCATTCCCAAAGCTGGAAAAATGCTGATGTCAGCACTTCCTCTGTCTCCCCTCAGAGTCACTAGATTCTCCATTGTTGTGTATTGTGGATGTGATGACCTTAAAGGTGTCAGTGAGAGACTTGAAGCTCTTCTGTTTCCACAGTCACATGTAGTAGCGCCTCCTGTTGGTGAGATAAAGTAATGCAGCTGTGTTTTGTGTTGCTCCTAAAACTGGATCCAACTTTTAGATCTTTGTTCACATTCAGGCTTCAAAAGTCTTTAAAGTGGCTCCATGTCAGAATGGAGGCCTGCAGTGCTGAAAGGATTTGGTAAAGAATCAAACAGATGATCAATAGAAACACATTTACAATCAGATCAGACACATTTTTAGAACAATCTTCATCTATTTGTGGATTCATGATCAATAATGTGTGTGTGTTGATGACAGACTGTCTGTGACTCACTTTGTCTTTAATGTGCTCTCTGTCTGTCTCTCTCAGGTGTTCATATTGTCCAGTATATGTATGGTTGTGAATGGGATGATGAGACTGGAGATGTTGATGGTCATGAACAGGATGGTTATGATGGAGAAGACTTCCTCAGTCTGGACCTGAAGTCAGAGACATGGATCGCTGCCAAACAACAGGCTTTCATCACTAAACAGAAGTTGGACCACGACATGGCTATGATGTCATACAATAAACACTACTATACTCAGATTTGTCCTGAGTGGCTGAAGAAGTACGTGAACGCTGGGCGGAGCTCCCTGATGAGAACAGGTAAACTCCCCTGAGCTTCCTTTGCTGCAGACACATGAACACAACAATGTTCCTCTGTCTTTATCTGTTAGAATGAAAAGTGTGATCACAGTGAGTGTAAATCACCTGTATCTGTATCTCTCTCTACACAACAACACACTTTGATTTCTCTCTTTCTCTCTCACACATTTCACTGATTTCACTTTAAACTCTTGTCTTTGTTTGTCCTTTGATTGAGCTTTTATTTTGGTACATCTGGTGAATTTTCATATTAGCTAAATATTCAGTTTCACCCGTGACATTTAGATTTATCATTTAGATTTAGATTTAACATTTAGCTTTAGCATTAAGATGTAATATTTAAATGTATCATTTTGATTTAACATTTTGATTTAATAATTTAGATTTAGCATTTAGCATTTCATATTTAACATTAGATTTGGTATTTTAGATTTATCATTTAATATTTAATATTGACATTATATTTTTACGAGAAAAGTAAATATCAAATATTGCTGTAAATCTGGTCAAAAGTAACATAAAATATTCATATGTTTTTTTAAACATTGTTTGTTGCTAAATGTTGCTAAAAGTTTGTGTTTATTTCATCATGATCAACTTTCCAATGGGCGTCCCATAGATATTTGCTGTAAAGCACAAACAGCAGCAGTAACACACTGAACATCCTTTCAATGAGCTGCTGTTCAAAGCTCACAGTGACTCTTTCCTTCACCACATTCAGGCTGAGATGTTCTCAGATCAACTCTTCCTCCTTCCTTCCTTCTCCTGCTCTTCATCATTAAAGCTCACTGTGTGCTCCTTCTCTTTCCTCTGCAGATCTTCCCTCCATCAAGCTCCTCCAGAGGACTCCCTCCTCTCCAGTCACCTGCCACGCTACAGGTTTCTACCCCCGCTATGCTGTGATGTTCTGGAGGAAAGACCAGGAGGAGGTGTTTGAGGGCGTGGACCACGGAGAGATTCTCCCCAACCATGATGGGAGCTTCCAGATGAGCGTTGACCTGAGCATTTCTTTGATCAGAGCTGAAGACTGGAGCAGGTACGACTGTGTGTTTCAGCTTAAAGGTGTGGAGGAAGATCTCACAGTCACTCTGGACAAAAGTGTGATTTTAAGCAACTGGAGAAAGTCTGATGGAGGTGAGAGACTCACTGACTTCACACTCAGAGCTGACTCACACAAAGCAGCATCACACTGTTGTTGTTGTTGTGGTGTAGATATTGTAGGTGTTGTAGGTGTTGTTGTTGGAGGTCTTCTTCTTCTTCTGCTGTTGATGGCCATCGCTGGATTCTTCCTGTGGAGGAAGAGCTGTCCAGGTAAAATAAATAAAAACTGTTTTCATTAAAATTTTATTTCACTTTGATTGAAAGTATTTTAACTTTGCTCTAAATTATCTTTTTTGTTGATGTATTGTCTTTTTTGTAGGTGTTAAAAAGGGATTTTTTGGTCACTCAGAAGAGAAGAAAGTAAAGAACCCAAACATTCAGCGACAGGGTAAATAAATCTGAGCTTTGATCATTAAGGGCTTATACTACAAAGCCAGATAATTATATCCTGGATTTATCTCTGTTAGTGGGCTTCACCTAACCAAACATTGTCTGTCAGACAGAAGCTGTCCTATGAATCTAGATTACAACTCATTAAGTTAAGTGAGTTTATTTCAGCCTGGCTACGTGTGCTCTTATGACAGAGGAGTAGATTACAGCGTCAGACCAATCACAATCATGGAGAAACTTTGGAGAGAGATTTACGTCACAATTGAGGAATAATTCTTTAAAAATATGAAGAATTAAAATCCATCATTCAGACCAAAAACTACATTGTTGCTGCAGTAAAAGCAGAGAGTAAATAATGCAGGAATTGATGAGTGTTAATGCTTAAATTAGTGAGATTATAAATGGAGAATAAACAAACACTATGATTAGTTTCACTTTCACTTTGTCTGTGGCTCTGATGCTACATTTATATAGATCAGGCTTTATCAGATAATTTATTTTACTTATTTTACTTTCAGTTCATCAGATATAAATCTCTATATTTCCTATAGTAGAGGTAGACAACTTTTATCACAGCAGGGCTGGAAAAAATGTGTTTGTTCAGAGGGTCACATGATCAACATTCATGTTAGCATTTAGAATAATGAGCGATATGAGCATTAATACAGGAAAGAACAAAGAGTTTCTAGTAATTTTTTGTATTTTTCTGTAATTTTCTACATTTACTTTGGGGGGAACATAAAATTAGACCGAGGGCCACATGTGACCCCCGGGCCACCAGTTGCCTATGTGTGTCCTATAGGATGTCATTGGTAAATGAAAGGTTTGCATCAATGTCTAAATATTTTCTCTCCTGTCAGCGTCACATCAGATCCACACAGTGACGTGTTCACAATGATCCTCCTTTTATTGGACAGAGAACTGATTGGTCAGGAGGTGGAAAGTTACCATGGTGATTTAGCTCCGTAATATGTTAGCTAGCTTTGTAGGACAGCACACACTGATTAAATCCTGGAAGTTAGCGCGATAAGTAGAAATCTAGCTTTGTAGTATAGGCCCTAACAGTCTTTATATCTGTGATTTAGTGGATTAATAACCATTGATTTCTTTCTTTATTATTATTTTTCTTCATAGTGTCAGAGGAGATCAAACCCCCTGTGGAAACTACTGACAGTCCACTGATGAATGGTTAGTCCATGTACCTCTGATGCTGTTCTGTCTCTATGTTTGACCATTTGTGTGGTTTTACAGTCAAAAACAAAGCTTACAGAGATTTGTTTTTGTTGTAAATCTAAATCCCTGCAGAATGGGTCCATGGGTCATAGTTCATGTCATGTGGATCCTCATCATACACTATAGTGTACTGGTCCATGTATGTTTGTGGTCATTGGATTTTCTGTTCACAAAAGGAAACCAAATAACAAAATAAGTGGTTACTGTAATTTTTTTTTTTTTTTTAAATTCAAAAATTAAAATTCAAGAGATTTTGAGAATGGTTAAACAAAACTTTAAATAGCAGTTGGTTTTCATTATCTGATTCTAAAAATAAACGACTGTTTTTTCATTCGGTGCAACTGGAAGTTGCCGTTTTCAAAGTAAAAGCGCGCATGAGGATGGTATTGTGTTCAGTGCTGGTTTATAATTAGAACAAATTATTTTGAGGATACGGCGCTAAAATAGCACCGACTGCCACCACAGGCACTGTGTAA
Source organism: Gouania willdenowi (assembly GCF_900634775.1). NCBI lineage: Eukaryota > Metazoa > Chordata > Actinopteri > Blenniiformes > Gobiesocidae > Gouania > Gouania willdenowi. The sequence goes on from NC_041054.1 coordinate 2,947,914, forward strand.
ATTCTGGTTCTATTAGCGATTGAGTTCCATTCTTTGTGGATGTGCAGACCCTAAGTATCATAACTGGTGTAAACTGGACAGTTTCTTCATGTTTGCTGAATTAACAAAAAGTTATTGAAGAAATTAAAATCCTTCTGACCATCATTGTATTTCTCTGAGAATCAGTGTTAATGCTGCTGCTGATCTGTTTCATAAATATAAAAGACTTTTCTATCAACAACTACTTGGTTTTTAACCCACGTTCTGTTTTTATTGTTTTACAGATGTCAAGGTTTTAACAGTCATTTCCAGGTCATCTGTAAGAAGCGTCTCCAGCGAAGAAAGCGTCTCCAGCTTTGGGAGTGACACACCACTGATAAAATCTTAAAAGCTGCACTCTTTAAAATCTCTTCTAATCATTCTGTGTACACTCTGTATCCCTGGAAATATTCATCCTCAAAAACGAGATTCATTTTTAGAAAGATTACTGATATGGAAATTTGCACAATGTCATATGTAAAGTAAGTTTATTTCAGAGCTCTGGTATGAAGATGTACAAATACAGTGGTCCCTCAGGAAACAAAAAGAAAGAGTGCCCCCACTCAGTAACAATTCTCACTGACTGTGAAACACAAGGTACTGGAAGGAAACCGGATGAAACGGGGCTCTGAGACGCAGGAAGAGGAGAAGTGTATATATATATATATATATATATATATATTCACAAGCATCCATATTGGTATCAATAAGTTCTGGATACAATATGCATAGAATTCTGCTATAATGTATACATTTATATAAGGAAATATGACCTCATTCATGCTTTTAAATGTAAATAGTTCCTTTAACCTGCACAAATGCGCTTCAGTAATGTGATGAATTATAGGTGAAATTGGCTGAAGGCATATTAAACACAGACAAGGCACAACATTTAGTCATTTTTAAAGCTTTTTTTTTTAAAAGCGTTTCGATCGTTACTTTCTTTTAATAAGCATGCAGACTAATGCTGATATAAACGTCATATCCGTGTGTGTCTCCAGGATCTCTGCTGTGTAGTTGTTTTCAGAGCACACAGGGGGGCAGACGTCACCTGTTTGATAAATGCTGAGACTTTGGTTTCCAGAGGGTGAATTGATGTATTTGCTCAGTGAACTGCTGTCAATATTTGTATTATGGGGGTTAAATGTGTTTTAATAAAGTCAGTAGAATAAAAGGGATGCTTAACTCTAGTAAAAGTGTAAAGGTGTTACAGTTTATTCCTTGTTGAGCATGAAATGACATAATTATGGATGATGTCACATATTCATGGGGCGCTGAATGTAAAAACTTGGTCGCTGTTTCATAGCCTACTTTTTTACTTTTAGCTAACTTTCCTCACATTTAGCTAACTTTTCTTTCATTTAAGACAGAAATTCATGTAAAACAATGTTTCATATCATTGTTAAAAATGTGTAGACATGAAAAATAAATGTTAAATCTAAATGTTAAAACCAAATGTAAAAGTTAAATCGAAATGTAAATGTTAAATTTAAATGTTAAATCCAAATGTAAATATTAGATCTAAATGATAAATTTAAATCTAAATGTGAAATCTAAATTTCAATTTTAAATCTATATGTAAATGTTAAATTGGTTGCCAGGTGTAAAGCTAAATGTTTAGAAATTATACGAAGTGGGAAGGCGATGGCAACACCCACACCCCACCCTCAAATGTCTTTGGTTACAGCATTTTGGTACTCTCAGTGAATCTATGTCTGATAAACTGTGTGAGAACAGTTGTCCACACATTCCCTCAGCTTATGTGCAGCCCATACATCAGTCATTACCGCTCTTTTGAGTTTGTGAGTTCGGCGCAATGTCTCTCTTCCCCCTCCACACTCACTGAACCAGAGTCAATGATGTGGGCGGGGCCTCATGATTGTCAGGTGCTGACCTGCCCACTTTGCATGATTTATAAAGATTAAGCCTTACACTTGGCAATGGAGTTAACATTTAGATTTAATATTTAGATTTAATATTTAGTTTTAGATTTAACATTTAGATTTACATTTAACATTTAGATTTAATATTGAGCTTTAGATTCAACATTTAAATTTAGATTTAATGCTGTGGCGGTTTTGTTGTTGGCTTACGCGTGCTGTGTAGAGTGGATGCTATTGTGGCCAAAAAATAAAGAAAGTGAAGTACCAAAAGGCATTGAAGTCCTGTTGGATTTTCCAATCCATTTATTGCAGATGAAATGACCAATAAAACCAGGTTGTAGATATTGCAGGGTATGAAATAGCAAAACACTCCATACATTCAGCATGATCGCACGGTAAAAACCGTTTGTTCTCCAGCACCACACCTGACCCTCATTACAGCCTCTTTTTCTGGTTGATTAGGGCAGAGCCACTCCTCAAGCGCCCTCTACTGCTGAAATGGCTCCACCATTTAGATTTAATATTTAGCTTTAGATTTAACATTTAGATTCAGAATTAGATTTAATTTTGAGCTTTAGGTTTAATGTTTAGATTTACATTTAATATTGAGATTTTACATTTACATTTATTTTTCATGTGTACATACCAGTATTTTTTGTTAACAATGAGAACACATGAATTTCTGTCTCAAATTAAATAAAAATAAGCTTAATGTGAGGAAAATAAAAGAAATGTTCAAATATGTCGGCTATGAAATGTACATTCTGCACCCCAAACATATTCACCTGAATTCACACATTAGATTAAGAGAAGGAACAGTTGCGTGTGAAGAAGCTCATTACACCTGTGCTGGAGAACCTGAGTTTGTGACTTCTACCCAGTAACAGTGAGGAAAAAAATCTCATTGGCTGAACAGGAGGCTGATGGTCACGTGACGCCTCTGTGTGTTTTGGGAGCGCACAGTGTTGATCCACAGGAAAGAAGTCAGTGCTCACCTCCACCATGAACACCTTCATCTTTGTGTTTCTCCTGGGAACACCCGGCGTGACAGCAGGTCAGTCCACATTCATTTTCACACTTTACTGTCTTTATGTGAGGAGGAATGGAAAGCTTTGTTTGACGCTCTCTGACGTCACTTTACAGCCTGGAGTTAGACTCACTTATTCACACTGGGACAACTTTACACCTACAACACTATCATCTGCTCTCTTTCAACACTTTCACATCATTTATTATTATTTTTAACGCTTTCAAACACACGTTTATTAACGAGTCCGTGACGAAAACTTAATTTAAAAAAAAATCTTTTTCATTTTTAACCTGCTTAACAAAGGTGCACGTCACGTGACGTCATTCAACCACATTCACTGAGAATAAAGTTCAGTTTAATGCACACTCCGAAACACAGAAATACCAAGATTGGAGGAAAAGGAGAATTTAATTTAATTAATTTTATTTTTAATATGTAAACTTATCTAATCAAACTTTTCAAATCTATATCTGGAGCAGAATAAACATTTTTTGTTGAGTAATATGGTGTTCCGATTGTAAAGTTGCTCATGCTAAAATAAACAGCAACTTTTTGCAACATTTAGTAACAAACCACGTTTTAAAAGCATCTTTTTTAAGTTACTTTTGAACCAGTTTTACTTACAGCAATATGTGAAATTTGTGATATTTACTTTTCTCATAAAAATATAACGTCAATGTTAAATCTAAATGTCAAATCCAAATGTACAAGTTAAATATTAAATCTAAATGCTAAATTTAAATGTTACATTTAAATATAAAATGTTAAATCTAAATGTTAAATGTAATTGTCAGGTGAAACTAAACATTTTTTGTATAATTATTGTTTTTGTTGCCATTGTAGTGTGATTCTGGAGTCATTTTGTGTATTTTTGTATCTTTTTGTGTAGTTTTGCTCATTTCTGTTGTCAGTTTGTGTGTTTTTTTTTTTGTATAAATAATTAGTTTTGTGTATTTTGAGTCATTTTCACATTTGTGTTGTTGTTTGGTGTATTTTTCTGTAATGTATGTTTGTGGGACAATGTTGAGAGGAGGAGGCTCAGCTGGAGCGAGGTGTGGGCCATGGAAGCACAGAGTCTGTGCTTTACCATTAGGGCTACTTGCGTCCTTCCAACACCTGCCGATCTCCATCAGTGGTTTGGAGAGGACCCATCTTGTACCCTTTGCTCCAGGCCAGCTTCCCTCCAGCACATTCTATCAGACTGTAAGGCCAGTCTCACCCAACGATGGTACATTTGGTGCCACAACCAAGTTCTAAAGAGCCTTGCGGCCGCCTTGGAAGACAAACAATCTGCCTCCAGCTCCCTACCACCACCAATATACAACCCCTCCATGGACAACTGCCTTTGTTGGTGAAGGGGCTAAAGCAACCAGGAGCAGCTCTGCACTGTCAGAGAGAGGCCAGCTGTGCTTAGCATGTGACTGGGCGATATTGACTTCAAAAAAATATCACGATAATTTCTGGTAATATCACGATAACAATAAAAATCACGATAAATAAAAACTGTGAATGAAATAAAGTTTAAAAAAAATCACAATTTAGTCTAAACAGGTTCCTTACAAACACAAATAAATCTGAATACATCAACACTAGATGCATTAAAAAAGGCTACAATAACTGCTAACTCAAAGAGTTCATGAGCTGATATTATATGGAATATATTTGTGTATGTGGATTACTATTAATGTTTTTGTATGCAATTTATTTCTTTCCTCACTTGAAATGAAATTATTTAAAAAAAACAAAAAAAAGCACATGAAAAGTACAAATAACTCCAATAGTGTTTTTACTGCAAATGAATCTTGTTGATTTCATATATGATAATGAGTTACATAAAGTTATGGTACGAAGAATCTTAGACGATAAAATTCCTACTGGGCAATGCTGGTAGAAATTGGCCAACAACTGGTGTTTCATGCAGAGATCACCACCACCTTAAGACCTGATCTGGTGATCTGGTCCCGCTCCTGAAAGAAGGTTTACATCATCGAGCTCACTGTACCCTGAGAGGTTTCCGTAGATGAGGCATATGAGCGAAAACACCTGCGCTATGCTGAATTAGCTGCAGAAACACAACATCGCGGTTGGAATACAGAAGTCCGCCCAGTGGAGGTTGGATGCAGAGGGTTTGTGGCAACATCTGCCACCAAACGAGTCAGGGGCCAGAGCCAGCACGCAGCCATCAAAGTTGCATTGGAGTCAGCAGAGAGAAGCAGCTAGTGACGCTGGCTGAAGAGGAACGATACCTCTTGGGCCCCCAAATAGTGGGTCAGGGGTGTGCGGTTGGTTCAGGCTTGGCTCGGGGGGCTGGGACGCAAGCTATGATCACCCTGTGGCTGGCCTCCTCTGGGGAGGGTGTATAGTGAATGGCCCAAACACCCCATGATCTGGAGGAAAACTACTGATGATGTGTCCTAGGCCCTTGCTTGCCTTGAGGGGGAGGGCGTCCTGTTCCCTGGGTCAGGCCCTTTCATAATTTTTTGTACATGCTTGCATCTTATCCTGTGGTTTGGCATCTTTTTGAAGTCATTTTGTGTGTTTTTGGAGCCTTTTTGTATATTTTTGTGCATTTTTGTCATTTTGTGTATAAATGTTATTTATTTTTTTGTTTTATTTTACTCATTTAGTATATTTTTATTATAAATACCTTATGTGTGGTAAGAGCGTGTTTTGAGATGCGTGTGTGTGAGACTCGCTACCTCCATCTCCTCCGTGGGTTCTCTCTAACACACGCATGCACATAATCCGTCACAGGTTGTTGAGAGAAAAAACAGGGACCCGGGAGTAACACGAAACATAAACGTTTGGCAACACCAAAGTCGCAACTCTCTTTCTAAACGGCTGTGTGCGTTCAGCATGGACATCTTGGCACTCTTACACATGCACGCGCATCAGCTGCTAGTATCTTAACACATTGAATATTATAAGAAGAAACACTCACCCTTGCGCAGAACAAACGATAATCATCGTGGAGCCGTGTTGTGGATCCATCCGCTCACAAAAAAGTTACATTCCTCTGTCTGAAGACGCAGATAGTTTGTGATATGGTCGGCTATTGGCATCAGCACAGCCGCTGCGCACAGTTCATGGAGACGGAGGAGGAAGTGGACTCCGTGACCCGCGATTTAAAGGAAGTTTGTGGTCACTGGAATAATTTTAAATTACCATGAAATATTAACTTAAATAACTTTTTTTAAACCCAAACAAACTGCGACACAGTGACGTCATGAACTGGATGACCCCGAACCGGAAGTACCGCGCTCAATACCGAGAGGGAGCTTTAATCTTAAAATTAAAATGAACATTTTGAACATTTTGCTACACCAAATTGCTACAAAATGAAGCATGCACACACTCGGGCTATGTGCAAGCTGTTCATAAAGTTTCAGGTCAAACAAACACCCCCTCAGGGAGATATTCGGGCCACACACACACACACACACACACACACACACACACACACACACACACAGACGATCTTTGATTTATTAGATAGATAAAATTGTTCTTTATAAAAGAAAACTCCATAAAATTCAGATTTAGAAATACTAAATAACTTCATTCATTTAATGTAAAGTTAGTCTGAGCATTTAAAACACAGTGTTTAGTTAAAGGCAGGTCAACTTCATTTGTTTAACTTCCAAAGAGAAAAAAAAAACAAGCATCTTTGAAATTAATGTTATTTTAGTCTTATTTTGTCCAACAACACTAAAATGTGTGGTACAGTTAGTGTTTGTAACAGCAGAGATCACTGTGATGTGTGTGATTGTGTGGATACGTTCATGTTGTTCAGTGTGTGATGAAGTTGTAAATCTGATTTAATGACTCTGACTTTTTCTTACAGTGCTGCACACTCTGAGATATTTCTCCACGGCTTCCTCTGACGTACCAAACTTCCCAGAGTTTGTGTTTGTTGGTTATGTTGATGATGTTCAGATTATTCACTACGACAGTAACAGCAGGACAGCAGTGCCCAAACAGGACTGGATGAAAGACAACAGATCAACAGTACTGGGAGGAACAGACTGGTAAATTAATGGGTTCTCAGAAGAGGTTCAAAGACAACATTGAAACCTTAAAGCAGCGTTTCAACCAAACTGGAGGTTTGTTAAAGTTCTCTTGTTCTTTCTAATGCTGATGTGTGACAGTGTGTGTTAATGCTTGTTGTGTAGCTGTAAACAGACGTGTGGACACACACTGAAATGTGCTCTCATCCCAGTGTGTAATGGAGGTCTACTTGAATAGAAACACGTGTGTGCTTTAATAAAGTTTAACTGCAGAGCGCTGTCCATTTATCATCCAATGGATTAATATCATAAATAATCTCGCGCATTCACAGTGTCAGCAGGTTATTGCCTGAGTTCTCATTCCTGCCTTTTCTGTAACAACAGGGTTATTTTTGGTCTGAACTATGGATTTTAAATATTCATCATTTCAAACTTCAGCCACCTGGTCGGTTTCAAGTTATGAAGTGGATCACATCTGAGCGAGTATAAAAGCTCCGCCTACTGCTGCCTGCACTAACCGTGTGGCTCTTCACTGTCATCATGGATTTATATTTATTATATTTGTTTAAGATCATAAACTGTTCCTCCATTCATTGTAAAGACGCTCAGTCTGCCAGTTCTCTCCAGTGATTGGTCAGACGCTGCAATCTCCACCCCTTTCAAGTGCATGCGCACATAGCGAGGCTGTAAACACGTGGCTTAAATTAGCATGTTTAGGTGATCCATTGTCGTAAGACAGCTCCTGTCTGACAGGGAATGTTTGGTTAGTTGAAGCCTGCTAACGGAGATGAATTAGATTCGTAACATAGGCCCTAACAGTCTTTATATCTGTGATTTAGTGGATTAATAACCATTGATTTCTTTCTTTATTATTATTTTTCTTCTTAGTGTCAGAGGAGATCAAACCCCCTGTGGAAACTACTGACAGTCCACTGATGAATGGTTAGTCCATGTACCTCTGATGCTGTTCTGTCTCTATGTTTGACCATTTGTGTGGTTTTACAGTCAAAAACAAAGTTTACAGAGATTTGTTTTTGTTGTAAATCTAAATCCCTGCAGAATGAGTCCATGGGTCATAGTTCATGTCATGTGCATCCTCATCATACACTATAGTGTACTGGTCCATGTATGTTTGTGGTCATTGGATTTTCTGTTCACAAAAGGAAACCGAAAAACAAAATAAGTGGTTATTTGATTTTTGTTTTTTTAAATTAAATTTTTTTTAATTCAAGACATTTTGAGAAGGGTTCAACAAAAATATAAATAGCAGTTGATTTTCATTGTCTGATTCAAAAAATAAACGATAGAAAATAAATGCCTTATTTTCATTAGGTGCAACCGGAAGTTGCTGTTTTCAAAGTAAGAGCGCGTATGAGAACAATGTTGTGTTCTGGCAAGAGCACAAAAATATTTAGTCCAGACTAAAATGTCTTTGGAATCTAACTCTGAGGTGTTTTTTGACATGACAGAAAAAGGTTCATCATCTGCAGAAATCTCTGCATGCATATCACACCCAGGGTGGAAGAGGTTTACCTGCTATCAGGTTGTCTTCCTTGAGATAATGTCTCATTTATTTTACTGTTTCAAGAGGAAAAAAACAATAACAACCTTAATGACCTGCTGTCAGTCTGTCATAGAAATATGTGGGAAAAACATGTGAGGTTTATTATTATTTTTTAAAAGTGTTTTGATTGTCAATTTCTTTTAATAAGTGTAATTTTTTACAGGTGATGAGGTTCGATCAGTCACTTCCAGTTCATCTGAAGAAAACGTCTCCAGCACTGGGAGCGACAAACCGCTGATACAACTTAAAAGCTGCACTCTTTAAAATTTCTTCTAATCATTCTGTGTACACTCTGTAACCATGAAAATATTCATCCTCACAAACAAGATTTATTTTTAAAAAGCTTAGTGATATGGAAATTTGCACAATGTCTTCTGTAAAGTAAGTTTATTTCAGAGCTCTGGTATGAAGATGGTACACATGCAGTGGTCCCTCAGGAAACAAAAAGAAAGAGTGTCCACACTCAGTAACAATTCACATCTATTATAATAGAAACCAAGGAAGGCTGCTATTGGCTAACGACATAAACAAAGGTAAAGGGATTCTTACTGACTGTGAAACACAAGGTCTTAATTTATATATATATAATGTATATTAGTCTTAATTTATATATATATAATGTATATTAGTCTTAATTTTGTTTGGCGTTTTGTCTTAACTTTCCAGTCCTGTTTTTTTTAGTTTTTCTCAGTGGTTCTAATTCTCTTCAGTAGGAAAGCCTGTAAGGAAGAATTTAGAAATAGAAAGTGATAATAATAAGGGGGAAAAAAATCACAATCTTTTAGTCTTGATTATTTTTATTTTTAGTTCAATTTGTTTAATTATTATTTTTTAGTCTTACATTTTTTTTGATGTTAATAAAAAGGTCTCCAAAGACATTGATAGGATGCTATTTAAATTTATATGGAGAAATAAAAACCACTATATTAAAAAAACTGTAATAATGAACTCATACGATAAGGGTGGCCTTAACTTTTTAGACTTTTACTCCTTAAATAATACATTCAAAATAAATTGGCTGAAATAATTCATCAAGGACACATCTTCAATTTGGAATTTTATTCCAAAATTTGTTGAGGTTTAAACTTTTTTTTTTTAATTATGTAATTATAATATTGAAAAAATCCCTTCCAAACTTTCCAAATCACAAACAAATGCTTCTCTCTTGGCCATTGATCTACAAACATAATTTATCCCCACAAAGATACATCTGGAATAATAGACATTTTACACAAAAACAAATTCCTCTTCTACCCTAATTGGTTTTCTCACAATATCCTTTTGGTTTCTCAGCTAACTAATTTAGATGGATCATTAATGACATATCATTTCTTTTCAAAATATAGTTTAACCAACATTATTACCCATTGATCCCACTAAAACTGAAATTAATCAAATTTGCGTTTCTTCAACACACAACAGTAACCGTCAAATACGCTCTTTATTTCAAAAATAAATCTCCTTATGTCATATCTTATTGGAACTCGTCTATAAATAACCTTAACTGGAAAAAGATTTGGACGCTGCCAGCTAGATATATCATAAACAATAAGGTAAGAGAAGAATCTTTCAAAAATAATTCACAGATTTTACAATGTTTCAAAAAAGAAATTGATATACAGTAAATTGCTGTTTGTGTGAAAGACTCCCTGAAGACATTCTTCATCTGTTCTGGTCCCGCCCCTTTTCCAACAAATTGTGGAATGACATCTGTAATCTGATCTCTGCTTGTATTGAACCTCACTTCTCCTTATGTTTTGAACATGTATTGTTTGGTCATTTTGAATATCCACCTATGAGAAAGGAACAATTCTATATAATTAACCTTATTATACTTTTAGCTAAATGGCACATTCACAAGTGTCGTTATACAAAACAGAAACCAATGCTTTCTATTTTTGAAAATGAAGTCAAACAATATGTTAAAACCATCAAACACTCCACTAACATGAAAGCCATCAAGACTTTTGATTTGTGTTTTTGTTTAATGTTTTACTCTGAAGCTGTACCTCTGTATGTTTCCCCTGGTGGTTGTATTTGCACTTTTTGTATTTTACTGTTTTATGTTTGAATAAAGTTTGAAAGGAAAAAAAAAAATATACGCTTTGGATGTTGTTCCTACAGGAAGGTCACAAGTTAACATGGAAATGGTACAATTCCCCTGCGACCTCTGGTAAAAACGGTATGTAGAGATTAGAATCATGTGCTGACAGCTGATCAGTGTCCCAGCGGTTAATGCTCAGACACTGGTAAGGATTTATTTTTTCTCATTGACGCAGGATCGATTCCCAGTGGATGCGACTCAAGTGTTTATTTATTTGAATGACAGATCATATACGTGTTCATTGTTTTATTGTTTCATCGTATTATACAAACTGTAGATTTTGTAAAAACAATAAAAACACATAGGGTTGAAGAAGTGCGAGACACGTAACTTCCTGTTTACAACAGTTGCAGTGAGTTCACTTTGCACCGTGAAGTCTGGTGTTATAATGTGACGCTTCCGCACACAGAGCTGTAAACACTATCTCATATTAACGCTTTAAACTGTACAACGTAAATAAAAGCTACCCGGCATCAACGAGGGCACCTTAGCAACCTGGTCCTTTTTCAACACATCTGCCGTTGCTGTGGCAACAAGCCACGCTACCGGAAGTCGGTCGCCAGTTAAAATGGTCACTACTTAAACTATAACACCGGTCCTATAGTGATCACTTGTTTATGCCAACCTTCTTATTTTCTTTTCAATTATGTTATCAATGGAATTTAATCAATAATTTTATCGGTAATCATGTTCATTGTGGATCAGAGTTATCATTTAGATATGTTGTGTAGTGTTTTTAGCAAAACATTGTGCTTAATGGTTCCAAAGCACTTTAAACACAAGCTGCTTTTTTGTTATTTATATTGAATATGTGCTATTATTTAAGTATTTAGATTATTAAATTATATAGTTAATCATATTGAGAATAATTTAATAATCTGAGAATCATGAAATTAAAAATATTGTACAATATTTGACTAATATATAGAATATAATTTATTTATAATACAACCTGTATTATTTAAGGAATTGTAGAGACATATTTGTATTACATGGTCCTGTTCTCTGCACAGACCAGGTTATTGATGGTGAGCTATGGAAAGGCATTAAAGCCACTGTATCCAGGAGAACCTGTAACTCAGAGTCTTCCAGCACTGAACCCCACTTCCTGCTTAATCCTGGAGGTAAGAGGCTCTTGTAGCATATGAACTGTTGCTCTCACACACGACACAACCTACCTCTGGACTCTAAATCCCTGCCTGGGTCAATGAACTGTTCATTTGTGTGTGAAGGAAATGGACAATTGAACATCAGGATCCAAGGAATTATTATTTGACTTTTCTTTATTAGTATTGTAATCTTGAATAATTAGTTTTCTAAGTGTTCTATATTTTGATTTGCAACAGGGTTCTCAGAAACTTAATATTCTTTATAGTTATCATACTTGACACTGTACATATGCACTGAATGGCCATTCAAAACAATGTTTGATGTTATTAAATGTCTTGTCTTGTTTCACATAATACATGGTATCTTTAAAAGCAATTTGTCTGTTTCTTCAGTTTCTGTTCCTCTCTCCTTGAGTTGTACTTAGTCTATTGATTTACTAGTCTAAAATTATACTTAAATACTTATTTCACTATTATTTTACTTTGCTTAATAATCTAAGTATGTGTTACATAATCCTACATTTTCAATAAACACCATATCGTGACGTGTCATACAACAATTGGCTACGTGCTTACGTTAGCGTGATTATTATGGTTTGGTATCGGATAAGACAAACGAAACGGTGCAAAACTAACAATAGGAGCTGAAATTAAGTTGTAAAATTAGTTAGCAAAAACCAAACATGTGGAGATATTTATCGGGTGTTGGAAAAACCTCAACCGCAAAAAAATGAAGGCTTCTGCCGACACAGGGAAAAATAATGAAGAAATTGAGGAGTTTTATTACTAAATGGATGTCGAGTCGTGAGTGGCTGGTATTCCACCATTTGTTCACCTTTAAAATGTGCATCATACAGTTTGTGGGGAGTGGGATTTGTTTACATTTGAAGAGCATGTATATTAGTAAAACATGTTTTCTCTACAGTACATGTAATTCTTACTACTGAGTACTTCTATTCTTTCTAACTTCAGTGTTCCAGGGATTCAATTTTCATCTGAGTTAAGTTTATTTATTAAGTTATGAGAATCTACTTTATAAAAGGTTCACTTCTCTGACACACCCAAAGTTCCATATTACACCTTTTAGACATCATTGTTTTTAAATTAAATGTTTATGTTTGGACCATTTTAATCTATTTCTGTAATAATCTAAAACAAAAACTATTTAAAAAAAACACGAATGCTTAAATCTACTTGTTAATCATAATGTAGTTTATTTTTGCTGGAAAAAATTTGGCTGGTGGAAAATCTGGTTTTCAAACAGTTTTAGAACATCTGATTTCAACTTCATCTTAATCTGACAAAAACACAACCAAGTACGTAAGTGATGAGACAAATCAGATATAAATAAGGCATCAGACTAACACTAAAAGTCAGTTTGACCCAAAATGCACAAAGTCTAAATCATCAACAAATAAGAATAACTGTATTTTTAAAAATTCAAATTAATACATGTTAAACAAATCATGTTTATATACCTAAATAATCAAATAAAACAGACATATTAGACCCCTAAATGATAAAACAATAATAAATAAATCAATAATCTTAAACATAATTTGTATTGCTTTAAATCACCAGTAATTGTCATCTTTAACTAACTATAATAACTGATTGTTGTTTGTAAATGTAAAACATCTTCTAATTAAAATAAATACTGTAAGATTTAAACTTTTTAAAACAGTGTTTTGACTAATAAAATTTCTTCCTGCATGTTTGTCTTTATCTTTGAGCTCATGTTTGACTCTGACAATCACAAGTCAATGTGAAACGTCTCACAGTTTAAGTTTCGTTTTAACCTGAGATTTTTCCTTATAGTTGGTGCCAGATGATGTTAGGCTTGTATCCAGTAGTGAACCCAATTGCAGAGACGGAGACTGAGACTGGTGATGAACGCAATGACGATGTTTATTTTCAGTACTTATTCGTTAGTTGTTTGCAGGTGAAGAGTCCGGATGAGAGCTGACAGAGGCAGGCTGGTGCGTGGAGAGAACAGGGGATCCAGGGCAGGTCTGTGAGCTGACAAAGAGGCAGGTAGTTCACAGAGTAGTCCGTGTGGCTGAGCCCAGGCTGGTGCAGGAGTGGAGGGAAGGCAGGATCTGACTGAGGAAGAGGAAACGATCTGGCAAGGAGGTGGAGGTGGAGCTGACGACCGGTTCCTTTAGCTGTGGAGAGTGGAGAGTGGAGAGTGGTGATTGGCTGCAGCTCAGCTCCTCCACAGCTGAAGTCACTCATGTATTTAAGCACACACCCACAGTGAGAGAGAGCCTGCAGCCAGAGGGGGAGTAGGAGGGCCTGACAGATGACGTAACGCCCTCTGTGAAATCCTATTGGTGGAGAGAAACCATGATGCGTTTTGTTTTATCCACCCTCTCAATGTTCTTCAGGAAGAAGGAAACAAGAACAAACGCACCTGCTCTTCTGAAGAAGAGTTGAACCTTCGCGATAAATGTGAAAGAAACAAAAACAGCCAAAATGAATTCTTCATTTTGGCTGTTTTTGTTTCTCTGCCTGAGTCTGAGTCTGCTGTCTGTTCCTGTAACTTCAGGTAAGTCTTAACATGGTTTTTAGAATTGTTTCTATTCTCAGGACATATGTTTTATGTACAAATTATAAAAACAAAACGTTTTATTGTTGGTCGTTGGTCAGTATGTTTAAAATGATCATTTGATTTTCGTTTTCAAATTGAAAAACTAAAGTTTTTTCAGGGTGAAAAAGGGATAAACAAACAAATCTGTTGATTTGAAATTTTTGATCCTAAAACCAAAAAACAGAAACACCAGAGGACAAAAACAAAACAAAACAAAAAATGCCCATTTTTTAACAGGTATGTACGTTTGCCGTATCAATATACCGACGTTCTATGGTTTTATCCAGAGCTGTATAGAGAGAGAGTTGTTACAACTCCAGTGGTTCGTTGTTCTACAACAATGGCGGCTTATGAAGCCTCACAGTGAGCAATTTTTTAACTTTAAGACGTTTAAATAATCATAATAGATATTATTATTATTTTTATTATCGTATCTAAACCCATTAACGTGTGGTGTTTTTTAATTACCCCCCCCCCACCGCCTTTTTAAAAAAAAGAAAATTCAAAGCAATACATACTGTATACAATACATTTTAACACAATTTTAAACCAAATTGATATGTTGGTCTTAACTACGTAAAAAAAGCAGATAAGCTAGCTTTTATAGTGAGGAATACAGATATATAAAAAAAAATGCAAATTGAGAACATTTACAAAAGGAAAATGCATTTCAGTTCAGGGAATATGGAACAATCTAAATGATGACATCAATTATTAAGCTCCCTTAATTACACTGACAACTTGACTCAAAGAAATTCACAAAATAACAACAAAAACACAGAAAATAACTCCAAAAACACATGAAAAATAAGGAAATACCAAATACACAGAAAATGATTCCAAAAACACATAAAAAATAAGGAAATGCCACATAAACAGACAAAATGACTCATAATTAAATGAAAATTCAAAGCAATACATACTGTATATAATACATATTAACACATTTTTTAACCAAATTAATGTTGGCCTTAACTACATTAAAAAAGTTAGCTGTTTACACTAATCATTAATACAAATTTACTTTAGGGAAAAAAACTATTTATGGAACTACATAAACATTTATTGTGTATAGACATACATATGACGGTGTACTGTATAAATATTGTCAATCAATGCAGTTATTGACGACAAATTACTAAAAATCCCAGTTATGTCACTAGGAATCAATGGATTCTAATGGCCCGCCACTAACTTCTGGGACAAAATTCAGTCTTACATGAATCACGTGACGGTCAAGTATTTTGGACTTCTGTTGTTGCCACTCTCTCTATACTTAAGATTAAAGATTAAATCAGGGCTTTTGCCTTTAATTGGCCATGTATTTTCTGCATTTAACCCATCCCTGAGGAGCAGTGGGCAGCCATTTTTGCGGTGCCTGGGGAGCAGTTCGGGGTTAAGGGACTTAACTCAACATCCCACAGTGATGGCCCAGGTGAGGCTTGAACCCTCCGATTACAAGCCCAGCGTCCTTAACCACTAGGCCATCACTCCGCTAGGCTATTCAGTTTAGGTCATGTGACTAAACCTGACCCTAAAAATTGTTGCACTATAGGGTTATAACCTCACCTTAACCATAACACGCTACGTACGTGTACTTTGGTAAACATACCAATAGCACCAGGGGGTTGTCCGTACGGCAACCGTACAAGTAGACACTTTATTTTTAATATGGTGAAGTTGTTTATTTTCAAAATAAGAGCACATACTGTATATGAGGTCGCTGCTGTATCTCTGGCACCAAAATATATGAATTTTTTCTATATTTTCCCTGCTGTTTAAAAATGTCTTTGGAAAATATTTTTGAAATGATAAAACAAGGCTTGTCATGTGTAAAAACACTGCAAATATATTGCACCAAAGTGTGAGTGGAAGGGGTTTTCAGCAAGATATGTGAGGAGTTTTATTTTGCACAGAAAAATATATGGTCCTCATATGTGTTCTTATTTTGAAAAGAACAACTTCCAGAGGAGAAAAACAAAAAAAACACCTGTTTTTGGTTCTGTTTTTCAATTTTAAATCAAAAATCAAATAATCAATTGTTTATTTGTTTTTGGATTTCCTTTTCTGAACAGAAAATTCAATGACCAAAACATTCACTGACCGTTGATAAAGTTCACACACAAAGATTAACTTTGTGTTCAAATTAAAATGAGTCATAATGACACAAAAGCCTAAGGCTATTTATGGTAATATAACATTAAATTTACATTTTAGCTTTTAGCGTTTTCCAGTCAGAGTTTTAGATAAATGTAGGTTTGTTTAGAAATAAATAAAAATATAAGATAATAAAGGAAAAAAACTCTGTGGCAACTTATAAAGCACAACATAGAGCAACAGAAACTCATCGCAGCAAAAAGTTACATATTAGAGCCAGAACAAATAATCAGCTGAGCTATTGATCAATGTTGATTAATTATTAATGGATAAAATCAACCTTATTATTCAACCACACCTATTAATTGTTCAGCAACTCGTAATAACCGTAGTGTAAAATATATTAAATACTGTATATGTCAGGCCTTTAACTGCTGAACAGTTTCATCTATTGTTTTTGGGTTCACTGTAATAAACTGATATTGTAGTTGACTCCTCCCCCTTAGTGGCTGAAGCTGTTGAAGCTTTTCGTGATTTTGTTGGTTTGTGCTGATGTTTGACTTTATTGATTGTATTTTTTCATTGAAAAATACAATCAATGAGTTGTAAATCTGAATTAATGACTCTTTTTCTTACAGTGCTGCACACTCTGAGATATTTCTACACGGCTTCCTCTGACGTATCAAACTTCCCAGAGTTTATTTCTGTTGGTTATGTTGATGATGTTCAGATTATTCACTACGACAGTAACAGCAGGACAGCAGTGCCCAAACAGGACTGGATGAAAGACATAACAGATCAACAGTTCTGGGAGAGAGAGACTAGGAGAGCCGTGGAAGATCAGCAGAGGTTCAAACACAACCTTGAAAATGCAAAGCAGCGTTTCAACCAAACTGGAGGTTTGTTAAAGTTCTCTTGTTCTTTCTAATGCTGATGTGTGTCAGTGTGTGTTAATGCTTGTTGTGTAGCTGTAAACAGACGTGTGGACACACTGAAAACGTCTCCTTCAAACCCTGAATAGAAAGCACAGCATCACTAAGTGAATGCTGCAGGAACCATTCCCAAAGCTGGAAAAATGCTGATGTCAGCACTTCCTCTGTCGTCCCTCAGAGTCACTAGATTCTCCATTGTTGTGTATTGTGGATGTGATGACCTTAAAGGTGTCAGTGAGAGACTTGAAGCTCTTCTGTTTCCACAGTCACATGTAGTAGCGCCTCCTGTTGGTGAGATAAAGTAATGCAGCTGTGTTTTGTGTTGCTCCTAAAACTGGATCCAACTTTTAGATCTTTGTTCACATTCAGGCTTCAAAAGTCTTTAAAGTGGCTCCATGTCAGAATGGAGGCCTGCAGTGCTGAAAGGATTTGGTAAAGAATCAAACAGATGATCAATAGAAACACATTTACAATCAGATCAGACACATTTTTAGAACAATCTTCATCTATTTGTGGATTCATGTTCAATAATGTGTGTGTGTTGATGACAGACTGTCTGTGACTCACTTTGTCTTTAATGTGCTCTCTGTCTGTCTCTCTCAGGTGTTCATGTTTACCAGAGGATGTATGGTTGTGAATGGGATGATGAGACTGGAGATGTTAATGGTTATTGTCAGGATGGTTATGATGGAGAAGACTTCCTCGTTCTGGACCTGAAGTCAGAGACATGGATCGCTGCCAAAAAACAGGCTTTCATCACTAAACTCAAGTGGGACAGTAACAAAGCTATGATGTCATACTGTAAAAACTATTTTACTCAGTATTGTCCTGAGTGGCTGAAGAAGTACGTGAACGCTGGGCGGAGCTCCCTGATGAGAACAGGTAAACTCCCCTGAGCTTCCTTTGCTGCAGACACATGAACACAACAATGTTCCTCTGTCTTTATCTGTTAGAATGAAAAGTGTGATCACAGTGAGTGTAAATCACCTGTATCTGTATCTCTCTACACAACAACACACTTTGATTTCTCTCTTTCTCTCTCACACATTTCACTGATTTCACTTTAAACTCTTGTCTTTGTTTGTCCTTTGATTGAGCTTTTATTTTGGTACATCTGGTGAATTTTCATATTAGCTAAATATTCAGTTTCACCCATGACATTTAGATTTAACATTTAGCATTTAGATTTATCATTTAGATTTAGATTTAACATTTAGCTTTAGCATTAAGATGTAATATTTAAACGTATCATTTTGATTTAACATTTTGATTTAATAATTTAGATTTAGCATTTAGATTTAACATTTAGCATTTCATATTTAACATTAGATTTGATATTTTAGATTTCTCATTTAATATTTAATATTGACATTATATTTTTACGAGAAAAGTAAATATCAAATATTGCTGTAAATCTGGTCAAACGTAACATAAAAAATTCACATGTTTTTTAGACGTAGTTTGTTGCTAAATGTTGCTAAAGGTTTGTGTTTATTTCATCATGATCAACTTTCCAATGGGCGTCCCATAGATATTTGCTGTAAAGCACAAACAGCAGCAGTAACACACTGAACATCCTTTCAATGAGCTGCTGTTCAAAGCTCACAGTGACTCTTTCCTTCACCACATTCAGGCTGAGATGTTCTCAGATCAACTCTTCCTCCTTCCTTCCTTCTCCTGCTCTTCATCATTAAAGCTCACTGTGTGCTCCTTCTCTTTCCTCTGCAGATCTTCCCTCCATCAAGCTCCTCCAGAGGACTCCCTCCTCTCCAGTCACCTGCCACGCTACAGGTTTCTACCCCCGCTATGCTGTGATGTTCTGGACGAAAGACCAGGAGGAGGTGTTGGAGGGCGTGAACCATGGAGAGATGCTCCCCAACCATGATGGGAGCTTCCAGATGAGCGTTGACCTGAACATTTCTCTGATCAGAGCTGAAGACTGGAGCAGGTACGACTGTGTGTTTCAGCTTAAAGGTGTGGAGGAAGATCTCACAGTCACTCTGGACAAAAGTGTGATTTTAAGCAACTGGAGAAAGTCTGATGGAGGTGAGAGACTCACTGACTTCACACTCAGAGCTGACTCACACAAAGCAGCATCACACTGTTGTTGTTGTTGTTGTTGTTGTTGTGTAGGTGATGGAGGTGTGGTGGGTGTTGTAGATGTTGTTGTTGGAGGTCTTGTTGTTGTGCTGCTGTTGATGGCCATCACTGGATTCTTCCTGTGGAGGGAGAGCTGTCCAGGTAAAATAAATAAAAACTGTTTTCATAAAATTTTTATTTGACTTTGATTGAAAGTATTTTAACTTTGCTCTAAATTATCTTTTTTGTTGATGTATTTTCTTTTTTGTAGGTGTTAAAAAGGGATTTTTTGGTCACTCAGAAGAGAAGAAAGGAAAGAACCCAAACATTCAGCAACAGGGTAAATAAATCTGAGCTTTGATCATTAAGGGTTTATACTACAAAGCCAGATAATTATATCCTGGATTTATCTCTGTTAGTGGGCTTCACCTAACCAAACATTGTCTGTCAGACAGAAGCTGTCCTATGAATCTAGATTACAACTCATTAAGTTAAGTGAGTTGATTTCAGCCTGGCTACGTGTGCTCTTATGACAGAGGAGTAGATTACAGTGTCAGACCAATCACAATCATGGAGGAACTGTGGAGAGAGATTTACGTCACAATTGAGGAATAATTCTTTAAAAATATGAAGAATTAAAATTCATAATTCAGACCAAAAACTACATTGTTGCTGCAGTAAAAGCAGAGAGTAAATAATGCAGGAATTGATGAGTGTTAATGCTTAAATTAGTGAGATTATAAATGGAGAATAAACAAACACTATGATTAGTTTCACTTTCACTTTGTCTGTGGCTCTGATGCTACATTTATATAGATCAGCCTAAATCATAAGGTGGACAATATTCATCTTACAGGACTGAGGATCTTAGCATCACCACAGAATACATGAATTAATTCATTAATTTATTTATTTATTGGTCTGAAAGCGTCCGATGCACACAGGCTTTATCAGATAACTTATTTTACTTATTTTACTTTCAGTTCATCAGATATAAATCTCTATATTTCCTATAGTAGAGGTAGACAACCAGCAGGGCTGGAAAAAATGTGTTTGTTCAGAGGGTCACATGATCAACATTCATGTTAGCATTTAGAATAATGAGCGATATGAGCATTAATACAGGAAAGAACAAAGAGTTTCTAGTAATTTTGTGTGTTTTTCTGTCATCCTGTGTATGTTTGTTGTTGTCTTGCTCGTTGTGAAGCATTTTGTGCATTTCTGTTATTCTTTTGTGTATTTTTCCTGTAAAATATATGTTTTTTGGAGTCATTATGTATTTGTGTGTATGTCATTTTGCTTTTTTTTGGAGTATTTTTTGTGTTTTTCTGTGTCATTTTCCTTGTTTGTTGGCACTGTGGGTTTGCAGAGTCATTTTTCGTGTTTCATTTGTCTTTTTGTGTACTTTTATTGTCATTTTCTGTAATTTTGTATTATTTTTAGAGTAATTTTGTGCATTATTGTCGACGTTTTTTTCACTTTTGTGTGAAAGTTTTCAGTAGTTTTGTGTTTTTGGAGTTTTTGGTTTTTATCTCAGCTTTTAATGTATTTTCCTGCAATGTTGTAATTCTTTGTATTTTTTTAATATATTCTTTCTCTTGTTTTTTTTGTATTTTTCTGTGATTTTCTACATTTACTTTGGGGGGGGAACATAAAATTAGACCGAGGGCCACATGTGACCCCCGGGCCACCAGTTGCCTATGTGTGTCCTATAGGATGTTATCGGTAAATGAAAGGTTTGCATTAATGTCTAAATATTTTCTCTCCTGTCAGCGTCACATCAGATCCACACAGTGACGTGTTCACAATGATCCTCCTTTTATTGGACAGAGAACTGATTGGTCAGGAGGTGGAAAATATGTTAGCTAGCTTTGTAGGACAGCACACACTGATTAAATCCTGGAAGTTAGCGCGATAAGTGGAAATCTAGCTTCGTAGTATAGGCCCTAACAGTCTTTATATCTGTGATTTAGTGGATTAATAACCATTGATTTCTTTCTTTATTATTATTTTTCTTCTTAGTGTCAGAGGAGATCATGACCTCTGAGGAAACTACTGACAGTCCACTGATGAATGGTTAGTCCATGTACCTCTGATGCTGTTCTGTCTCTTTGTTTGACCATTTGTGTGGTTTTACAGTCAAAAACAAAGTTTACAGAGATTTGTTTTTGTTGTAAATCTAAATCCCTGCAGAATGGGTCCATGGGTCATAGTTCATGTCATGTGCATCCTCATCATACACTATAGTGTACTGGTCCATGTATGTTTGTGGTCATTGGATTTTCTGTTCACAAAAAGGAACCAAATAACAAAATAAGTGGTTACCGTAATTTATTTTTCGTTTTTTTAAATTCAAAAATTAAAATTCAAGAGATTTTGAGAATGGTTAAACAAAATTTTAAATAGCAGTTGGTTTTCATTGTCTGATTCTAAAAATAAACGACAGAAAATAAACGCCTGTTTTTTCATTCGGTGCAACTGGAAGTTGCCGTTTTCAAAGTAAAAGCGAAATTTATGCTCAGATAACAAACTTTGTGGGCGTGTCAGTGCTGGTTTATGATTAGCACAAATTATTTTGAGGATACGGCGCTAAAATGGCGCCGACTGCCACCACAGGCACTGTGTAAATTCTGGTTCTATTAGCGATTGAGTTCCATTCTTTGTGGATGTGCAGACCCTAAGTATCATAACTGGCGTAAACTGGACAGTTTCTTAATGTTTGCTGAATTAACAAAAAGTTGTTGAAGAAATTAAAATTCTTCTGACCATCATTGTATTTCTCTGAGAATCAGTGTTAATGCTGCTGCTGATCTGTTTAATAAATATAAAAGACTTTTCTATCAACAACTACTTGGTCTTTTAACCCACGTTCTGTTTTTATTGTTTTACAGATGATGACGTATCAGTCATGTCCAGGTCATCTGTAGGCAGCTTCTCCACCGTTGGGAACGACACACCTCTGATTAAAACTTAAAAGCTGCACTTTTTAAAATCTCTTCTAATCATTCTGTGTACACTCTGTAACCCTGGAAATATTCATCCTCACATACGAAGTTCATTTTTAGAAAGCTTACTGATATGGAAATGTATAATATATATCTATATATCATCCATATTGGTATCTATAAATTATGGATACAATATGCATATAATTCTGTAAAATGTATACATTTATAGGTGAAATTGGCTGAAGCCATAATAAACACAGACAAGGCACAACATTTACTCATTTTTAAGGTTTTTTTAAAAGAGGTGAAAGTGAAGTACCAAAAGGCATTGAAGTCCTGTCGGATATTCCAATCCATAATCCATTTATTGCAGAGATGAGCAGATGAAATGACCAATAAAACCAAGTTGTAGATAAAAACACTCCACTAACATGAAAGCCATCAGGACTTTTGATTTGTGTTTTTGTTTAATGTTTTACTCTGAAGCTGTACCTCTGTATGTTTCCCCTGGTGGTTGTATTTGCACTTTTTGTATTTTACTATTTTATATGTTTGAATAAAGTTTGAAAGGAAAAAAAAAAATATACGCTTTACATGTTGTTCCTACAGGTAGGTCACAAGTTAACATTGAAACGGTGCAATTCCCCTGCGACCTCTGGTAAAAACGGTATGTAGAGATTAGAATCATGTGCTGACAGCTGATCAGTGTCCCAGCGGTTAATGCTCAGACACTGGTAAGGATTTATTTTTTCTCATTGACGCAGGATCGATTCCCAGTGGATGTGACTCAAGTGTTTATTTATTTGAATGACAGATCATATACGTGTTCATTGTTTTATTGTTTCATCGTATTATACAAACTGTAGATTTTGTAAAAACAATAAAAACACATAGGGTTGAAGAAGTGCGAGACACGTAACTTCCTGTTTACAACAGTCGCAGTGAGTTCACTTTGCACCGTGAAGTCTGGTGTTATAATGTGACGCTTCCGCACACAGAGCTGTAAACACTATCTCATATTAACGCTTTAAACTGTACAACGTAAATAAAAGCTACCTGGCATCAACGAGGGCACCTTAGCATCCTGGTCCTTTTTCAACACATCTGCCGTTGCTGTGGCAACAAGCCACGCTACCGGAAGTCGGTCGCCAGTTAAAATGGTCACTACTTAAACTATAACACCGGTCCTATAGTGATCACTTGTTTATGCCAACCTTCTTATTTTCCTTTCAATTATGTTATCAATGGAATTTAATCAATAATTTTATCGGTAATCATGTTCATTGTGGATCAGAGTTATCATTTAGATATGTTGTGTAGTGTTTTTAGTAAAACATTGTGCTTAATGGTTCCAAAGCACTTTAAACACAAGCTGCTTTTTTGATATTTATATTGAATATGTGCTATTATTTAAGTATTTAGATTATTAAATTATATAGTTAATCATATTGAGAATAATTTAATAATCTGAGAATCATGAAATTAAAAATATTGTACAATATTTGACTAATATATAGAATATAATTTATTTATAATACAACCTGTATTATTTAAGGAATTGTAGAGACATATTTGTATTACATGGTCCTGTTCTCTGCACAGACCAGGTTATTGATGGTGAGCTATGGAAAGGCATTAAAGCCACTGTATCCAGGAGAACCTGTAACTCAGAGTCTTCCAGCACTGAACCCCACTTCCTGCTTAATCCTGGAGGTAAGAGGCTCTTGTAGCATATGAACTGTTGCTCTCACACACGACACAACCTACCTCTGGACTCTAAATCCCTGCCTGGGTCAATGAACTGTTCATTTGTGTGTGAAGGAAATGGACAATTGAACATCAGGATCCAAGGAATTATTTGACTTTTCTTCATTAGTATTGTAATCTTGAATAATTAGTTTTCTAAGTGTTCTATATTTTGATTTGCAACAGGGTTCTCAGGAATTTAATATTCTTTATAGTTATCATACTTGACACTGTACATATGCACTGAATGGCCATTCAAAACAATGTTTGATGTTATTAAATGTCTTGTCTTGTTTCACATAATACATGGTATCTTTAAAAGCAATTTGTCTGTTTCTTCAGTTTCTGTTCCTCTCTCCTTGAGTTGTACTTAGTCTATTGATTTACTAGTCTAAAATTATACTAAAATACTTATTTCACTATTATTTTACATTGCTTAATAAGTATGTGTTACATAATCCTACATTTTCAATAAACACCATATCGCCAACAATTGGCTACGTGCTTACGTTAGCGTGATTATTATGGTTTGGTATTGGTTAAGACAAACGAAACGGTGCAAAACTAACAATAGGAGCTGAAATTAAGTTGTAAAATTAGTTAGCAAAAACCAAACATGTGGAGATATTTATCAGGTGTTGAAAAACCTCAACTGCAAAAAAAATGAAGGCTTCTGCCGACACAGGGAAAAATAATGAAGAAATTGAGGAGTTTTATTACTAAATGGATGTCGAGTCGTGAGTGGCTGGTATTCCACCATTTGTTCACCTTTAAAATGTGCATTATACAGTTTGTGGGGAGTGGGATTTGTTTACATTTGAAGAGCATGTATATTAGTAAAACATGTTTTCTCTACAGTACATGTAATTCTTACTACTGAGTACTTCTATTCTTTCTAACTACAGTGTTCCAGGGATTCAATTTTCATCTGAGTTAAGTTTATTTATTAAGTTATGAGAATCTACTTTATAAAAGGTTCACTTCTCTGACACACCCAAAGTTCCATATTACACCATTTAGACATCATTGTTTTTAAATTAAATGTTTATGTTTTGACCATTTTAATCTATTTCTGTAATAATCTAAAACAAAAACTGTTTAAAAAAACACGAATGCTTAAATCTACTTGTTAATCATAATGTAGTTTATTTTTGCTGGAAAAAATTTGGCTGGTGGAAAATCTGGTTTTCAAACAGTTTTAGAACATCTGATTTCAACTTAATCTTAATCTGACAAAAACACAACCAAGTACGTAAGTGATGAGACAAATCAGATATAAATAAGGCATCAGACTAACACTAAAAGTCAGTTTGACCCAAAATGCACAAAGTCTAAATCATCAACAAATAAGAATAACTGTATTTTAGAAAATTCCAGTCAATACATGTTAAACAAATCATGTTTATATACCTAAATAATCAAATAAAGCAGACACATTAGACCCCTAAATAATAAAACAATAATAAATAAATCAATAATCTTAAACATAATTTGTATTGCTTTAAATAACCAGTAATTGTCATCTTTAACTAACTATAATAACTGATTGTTGGGTTTGTAAATGCAAAACATCTTCTAATTAAAATAAATACTGTAAGATTTAAACTTTTTAAAACTGTGCTTTGACTAATAAAATGTCTTCCTGCATGTTTGACTCTGACAATCACAAACCAACGTGAAACGTCTCACAGTTTAAGTTTCGTTTTGACAACCTGACATTTTTCTTTTTAGTTGGTGACAGATGACGTAACGCCCTCTGTGAAATCCTATTGGTGGAGAGAAAACATGAACGTGTTTTTTTTTTTTTAATTCACCCTCAAAGTTCTTCAGGAAGAAGGAAACAAGAACAACCGCACCTGCTCTTCTGAAGAAGAGTTGAACCTTCGAGATAAATGTGAAAGAAACAAAAACAGCCAAAATGAAGTCTTCATTTTGGCTGTTTTTGTTTCTCTGTCGGAGTCTGAGTCTGAGTCTGCTGTCTGTTCCTGTAACTTCAGGTCAGTTTGATTAAATCTTTTTTAGAATGGTTTCTATACTCAGGACATATGTTTTATGTACAAATTATTGAAACAAAATGTTTTATTGTTGGTCGTTGGTCAGTATGTTTAAAATGATCATTTGATTTTCGTTTTCAAATTGAAAAACTAAAGGTTTTTCATGGTGAAGAAGGGATAAACAAACATTTGAAAATCTGTTGATTTTAAATTTTTGATCCTAAAACCAAAAAACAGAAATACCAGAGGATATGCCACCGGGTGTTGCTCTCCTGCCCCCTTCGTGCACATCTGGGTGGCCCTTGGTGCCGGGGGCTTGCGTGTCTCTCTGCCACTCTTTCCTCTTGCTCTCTGTCCCCCTGTCTCGTCCTCAACCCCCTCCTCCGCCTTCGCTCAGCGCCGGCTCTCCCGTTGGGTTTGGCGTGGGGGGCTCCTGTCGGCCCGGGGTGCTGTGGCCTTCGCTTGGGGGGCGGGCATTGCTGCGCTGGGTGGGTGGCTCGGGTGTTGGCTCGTCTGGGGGCCTGGGGTGGTGGGGTTTGTGGCTTCAGGACGGGGGGGTCCGGGATGGGGGTGGCGCTGGGGGCGGCTGCTCTTGGGGGCAGCACTTGCGTCCTGGGTTGTCGGGTGGCGAGGTGGTGCGGTGGGTTGCTCCGCCGGCCGGTCTGGGCGCCTTGGCCTGGTTCCCTGGGGCGCACCTTCGCTGAGCGTGCCGCTGGCGCAGTGGGCCGGGCCGCCCCCTCCCCCTCCTCCTCGGGGGCTCACTTGGGGGACCGCAGGGGCCGGCTTGTGTAGCTTCGGGGGGAGGGAAGGATGAGTTGTGGGTGGTTGGTCTGCTGGCTGGAGGCGCCGGGCCCCGTGGGTGCCGTGTCTGGGCCGGGGTGCCCCGGGGGTGGGTCTCTGGGTTCGGCGTCTCGGGGTGCGCCCTCCCACCGTCTGCCCGGGGGCGGGCTGACCCCACATCAATGTCGCTCTGCTGGCGACATTGATGTGGGGTTGCCGCGGGGGGTTTCCGGTTGTGCTGCTCGGCGCGTCTCTGGGGCCCGCGGTGCCGTGTGCCCGTCTGCGCCGTCTGCCCTCTCCGGTGGCCCGCCGTGCGGACGGGCCGGGCTCCTACCAGACAGGCCTCCTACATGGACACTTCACATCACTCACTCCCAGCTGGTCTGGCTCACCCACTTGTTGCACCACACTCACATACCCAACCCTTGGGGGGCTGGATGGTGGGGCTGGGGGTGGAGGGGGCCGCCGCCTGCGCTACTAAGTAGTGGCGCGGGGGCGGCATTCCCACCTCTGGCTGCCCTACTAATCCCTCCAATTTTAATTACACCTCAACACACCACCCCTCGGAGGGTGGGACAACCACTTCCACCCTCCGGAGCTATTGCACCACATACACATACTGTATATGAGGTCACTGCTGTATCTCTGGCACCAAAATATATGAATTATTTCTATATTTTCCCTGCTGTTTAAAAATGTCTTTGGAAAATATTTTTGAAATGGTAAAACAAGGCTTGTCATCTGTAAAAACACTGCAAATATATTGCACCGAAGTGTGAGTGGAAGGGGTTTTCAGCAAGATATGTGAGGAGTTTTATTTTGCACAGAAAAATATATGGTTCTCATATGTGTTCTTATTTTGAAAAGAACAACTTCCAGAGGACAAAAACAAAAAACGCCGGTTTTTGTTTCTGTTTTTCAATTTTAAATCAAAAATCAAATAATCAAATTGTTTATTTGTTTTTGGATTTCCTTTTCTGAACAGAAAATTCAATGACCAAAACATTCACTGACCGTTGATAAAGTTCACACACAAAGATTAACTTTGTGTTCAAATTAAAATGAGTCAGAATGACACAAAAGCCTGATGCTGTTTACGGTAATATAACATTAAATTTACATTTTAGCTTTGAGTGTTTTCCAGTCAGAGTTTTAGATAAATGTAGGTTTGTTTAGAAATAAATAAAAATAAAAGATAATAAAGGGGAAAAAACTCTGTGGCAACTTATAAAGCACAACATAGAGCAACAGAAACTCATCACAGCAAAAAGTTACATATTAGAGCCAGAACAAATAATCAGCTGAGCTATTGATCAATGTTGATTAATTATTAATGGATAAAATCAACCTGATTATTCAACCACACCTATTGATTGTTCAGCAACTCGTAATAACCGT
The DNA here is from genome assembly GCF_900634775.1 of Gouania willdenowi. NCBI lineage: Eukaryota > Metazoa > Chordata > Actinopteri > Blenniiformes > Gobiesocidae > Gouania > Gouania willdenowi. Next base: position 2,976,193 of record NC_041054.1, read on the forward strand.
AGTGTAAAATATATTAAATACTGTATATGTCAGGCCTTTAGCTGCTGAACAGTTTCCTCTATTGTTTTTGGGTTCACTGTAATAAACTGATATTGTAGTTGACTCCTCCCCCTTAGTGGCTGAAGCTGTTGAAGCTTTTTGTGATTTTGTTGGTTTGTGCTATGTTTGACTTTAATAATTGTATTTTTTAATTGAAAAATACAATCAATAAGTTGTAAATCTGAATGAATGACTCTGACTTTTTCTTACAGTGCTGCACACTCTGAGATATTTCTACACGGCTTCCTCTGACGTACCAAACTTACCAGAGTTTGTGGTTGTTGGTTATGTTGATGATGTTCAGATTATTCACTACAACAGTAACAGCAGGAGAGCAGTGCCCAAACAGGACTGGATGAAAGAAATAACAGATCAACAGTTCTGGAAGGAAGAGACTTGGAGAGCCAAGGAAGATCAGAAGAGGTTCAAAGACAACCTTGAAACCTTAAAGCAGCGTTTCAACCAAACTGGAGGTTTGTTAAAGTTCTCTTGTTCTTTCTAATGCTGATGTGTGACAGTGTGTGTTAATGCTTGTTGTGTAGCTGTAAACAGACGTGTGGACACACACTGAAAACGTCTCCTTCAAACCCTGAATAGAAAGCACAGCATCACTAAGTGAATGCTGCAGGAACCATTCCCAAAGCTGGAAAAATGCTGATGTCAGCACTTCCTCTGTCGTCCCTCAGAGTCACTAGATTCTCCATTGTTGTGTATTGTGGATGTGATGACCTTAAAGGTGTCAGTGAGAGACTTGAAGCTCTTCTGTTTCCACAGTCACATGTAGTAGCGCCTCCTGTTGGTGAGATAAAGTAATGCAGCTGTGTTTTGTGTTGCTCCTAAAACTGGATCCAACTTTTAGATCTTTGTTCACATTCAGGCTTCAAAAGTCTTTAAAGTGGCTCCATGTCAGAATGGAGGCCTGCAGTGCTGAAAGGATTTGGTAAAGAATCAAACAGATGATCAATAGAAACACATTTACAATCAGATCAGACACATTTTTAGAACAATCTTCATCTATTTGTGGATTCATGTTCAATAATGTGTGTGTGTTGATGACAGACTGTCTGTGACTCACTTTGTCTTTAATGTGCTCTCTGTCTGTCTCTCTCAGGTGTTCATGTTTACCAGAGGATATCTGGTTGTGAATGGGATGATGAGACTGGAGATGTTGATGGTTATTGTCAGGATGGTTATGATGGAGAAGACTTCATCAGTCTGGACCTGAAGTCAGAGACATGGATCGCTGCCAAACAACAGGCTTTCATCACTAAAGACAAGTGGGACAGTGACAAAGCTATGATGTCATACTATAAATACTACTATACTAAGGATTGTCCTGAGTGGCTGAAGGAGTACTTAAACGCTGGGCGGAGCTCCCTGATGAGAACAGGTAAACTCCCCTGAGCTTCCTTTGCTGCAGACACATGAACACAACAATGTTCCTCTGTCTTTATCTGTTAGAATGAAAAGTGTGATCACAGTGAGTGTAAATCACCTGTATCTGTATCTCTCTCTACACAACAACACACTTTGATTTCTCTCTTTCTCTCTCACACATTTCACTGATTTCACTTTAAACTCTTGTCTTTGTTTGTCCTTTGATTGAGCTTTTATTTTGGTACATCTGGTGAATTTACATATTAGCTAAATATTCAGTTTCACCTGTGACATTTAGATTTAACATTTAGCATTTAGATTTATCATTTAGATTTAGATTTAACATTTAGCTTTAGCATTAAGATGTAATATTTAAACGTATCATTTTGATTTAATAATTTAGATTTAGCATTTAGCATTTCATATTTAACATTAGATTTGATATTTTAGATATATCATTTAATATTAAACATTGACATTATATTTTTACGAGAAAAGTAAATATCAAATATTGCTGTAAATCTGGTCAAAAGTAACATAAAAAATTCACATGTTTTTTAAACATGGTTTGTTGCTAAATGTTGCTTAAAGTTTGTGTTTATTTCATCATGATCAACTTTCCAATGGGCGTCCCATAGATATTTGCTGTAAAGCACAAACAGCAGCAGTAACACACTGAACATCCTTTCAATGAGCTGCTGTTCAAAGCTCACAGTGACTCTTTCCTTCACCACATTCAGGCTGAGATGTTCTCAGATCAACTCTTCCTCCTTCCTTCCTTCTCCTGCTCTTCATCATTAAAGCTCACTGTGTGCTCCTTCTCTTTCCTCTGCAGATCTTCCCTCCATCAAGCTCCTCCAGAAGACTCCCTCCTCTCCAGTCACCTGCCACGCTACAGGTTTCTACCCCCGCTATGCTGTGATGTTCTGGAGGAAAGACCAGGAGGAGGTGTTTGAGGGCGAGGACCACGGAGAGATGCTCCCCAACCATGATGGGAGCTTCCAGATGAGCGTTGACCTGAACATTTCTCTGATCAGAGCTGAAGACTGGAGCAGGTACGACTGTGTGTTTCAGCTTAAAGGTGTGGAGGAAGATCTCACAGTCACTCTGGACAAAAGTGTGATTTTAAGCAACTGGAGAAAGTCTGATGGAGGTGAGAGACTCACTGACTTCACACTCAGAGCTGACTCACACAAAGCAGCATCACACTGTTGTTGTTGTTGTTGTTGTTGTTGTGTAGGTGTTGTTGCTGCTGCTGTTGTTGGAGGTCTTCTTCTTCTTCTTCTTCTTCTTCTGTTGTTGTCCATCACTGGATTCTTCCTGTGGAGGAAACGCTCTGCAGGTAATAAATGAAAACTGTTTTTATGGATCTTAAAACACTTTTATTTCACTTTTGTTGTTGAATTTATCTAAACTTTCTTCTCAATCTAATCAATAATTTTCCTTTTTCTCTTTTTTGTTTCATTCAGGGTTCAAACGTACGAACAGTGAGTCCTTCTGATATTTACATGTTTACTCTGTGTGTTTATGATTGACTTTAATGTAAATATGAATGATTTTTCTCTGAATCCTTTGGTCTTTTGTTTCCATCTGAAGTGAACTTTACTGATTCATTTCCTATAATATGTTCAGTGTTGAAAAGAATCAGTATTTCCTCTTGTCCACTAGATGGACATGATGGGTGGAGATGCTCATCACTCTTAGATGATAAAAACAATGGTTTAATAAACCAGTTTTTATCCTTTGATTTTTAAACTTTGCTGTTAATAAAATATGAAAGTACTAGTAATTAATCTTTTTTAATAAATTTAACTTTAAACATAATCAGAGTTTGTTAACATTAGTTTTTTTTTAGTATTTTTAATCAGAAAGGCCTGAACAAACATCTGAAGTGCATGTGTTTGATATTTATGTGTTTGTCATGACTTTGTCTTTTAAAACATGGAACTCTTGAGTTACTGCAATGATCATAAAAATGTGTTTTACTAAACGTTACTTTAGGGGAAGTGAAAAACTGGGACAAAGTTCACAGCAAGACGAGGATTTTATTCTGTTAACTGTTTTTTTTCAGGAAATTGACTTTGATCTCATGACAATTTTTCGGCTGCCAGCTGCCAGTCTTCCTCAGAGGCATCTGCTGATCGATTTGATGTGTCTGTATGAGTTCCCCCTGGGCGTGGCCAACTTGACAGTTCTGTCAGGCTGGCCACGCCCATTATCACCTGATGGTCTCTGGAGAAGAGACGATCAGCAGACACCTCTGAGGAAGACTGGCAGTTCACAGTCGAAGCTTGTCAGTAGATCAAAGTCAATTTCCTGAAAAAATGTTGTCTTAATAAAATAAACCTTCACATATTATTCAAAATGAACTTTAAGGGATTAATTTCCTGAACATGTTTTTTTAATCAAAGTTTGATGTGTTAGAAGCAGGAAAAGTGTTGACTTCTCATTCAAGAGTCCTCTTTATACCTGGATCATTGTGTAAATGATACTCAAATATATTTACAGGAATTCACAGTTTTCCTGGTGCTTATATCGCATGATGGCAAGGGTGGACTGGCGTACGGGGACACCGGGGATTTCCTCAGGGGGGCCTGCCAGTGGGCCGGTAGGCCGCGGGGTCGGACCATGAGAAAGAGAAAAAGAAAGGGGGAATAAACATACCTGTCAAGTATCCCATTTTGGCCGGGAAACTCCCGTATTTTACCCTTCTTTCCGCCATCGTCCCATATTAGTATTTTCCGTAAATATCCTGTATTTTAATGTAATGATAATTAAAAGATGCCATACTAAACTGAACGCTGTTGCTAGCCTTGCGAGAACTGCCACTCAGGCCATTTCAGGTGGCAGTTCTCGCGAGGCTAGTGACGGCGTTTGTGCCGACAGTAGCAACAAACCCGTAAACAACTCAGAAGAGAGATGGATGAATGTAAGAAGACCTTCTGGTGAAAGAAAACAAAGAACTGGTGTAAATACGTAGTTAAATGTGACAGAGTTTATCTTCCTAAAGAGCAGCAGGATGTGACACAGTGACACGTTCTGTTAGATTAATAACTGAGATTTTAACGTCTCCCACAGCGGAAGGAACGACCCAAGTCAGCATGAAAAATCACAAGCACCACAAATATACATTTAAATATATATTTCAAAAAGTGTTAAATGATGTAAAGCCTGCAACAAATGTGTCTAATAAGTCATTAGTGAATACCAGAGAACCACATGAGTGAGCATGAAAAATTATAAAAATATATGTAATGAAAATAAAATGTTAATGTCTAACTTAAAGACAAGCAACGTTAAAATAACAGTAAATATGCAATGAATTGACTTGTATATGAACTGTTAGTATATTAAATAAACAAATATGCTTCCTGTACCCATTTATTTTTTAATATAGGCTGTTTTATGATGTAGGAATTAGAGCTGGGCAATATATCGAGATTTAAGATCAAAGTCAAAGTCAGCTTTATTGTCAATTCCTTTGCATAAACAAACATACAAGGGAATCGAGAAGACGTTTCTCACTTCCCACGGTGAACAGATAAAGTGCTCAGGCATAACAGAAAAGACATTCCTATACTAAAGGTAGACATACAATTTTTACAACAGATAAAACATTTACTAATACTAAAACTAATACTAATATATAAATACTAAAACTAATACTAATAGTTTTACTACTCTGGTCTTTGGAGACAGCAGACGTGTTTTCGTTTGCTCCGATAACACGACCTTGGCTACAGCTGAACAGCCTGAAAAACTGGGCCCAAGACTGAAGGAAAATGGTGAAAAAACCGCAGGGAGGCCCTTCAGAACCCAATTCGGGTTTGGAAGAGGTCAAGGAGATGATACGCGAGGGTCTACAAAACCTATCTGCCGAGATAAAGTCGTTGGAAAAGACGCTGGAAAACTCACTGGAAAGACTACAAAGCGAAACAAAGGTACTGAAAGAAAAGAATGAAAGAAATGCTGAAGAGATAAAATTGTTGAACGCGAGGGTTGAACAGCTGGAACAAAAGGAAAGAGAGAAAGATGTCATCATCACAGGCCTAAAGATAAAACCCAGGAGTGACGAAGAAACAAAATCGATTGAACAACAGGTCATTGACTACCTGAAGTCGAAGGACATTGTCCTGAACCCTGACAACATCAACTCCTGCCATCTACTGCCAAAGAGAAATGATACCAGAGCTGTAAAAATAGCCTTCACGAATATAAAATTCAAAGGAGAACTACTCAAGCAAAGAAATAAACTCAAGGGAACGAAGGTGTACATCAATGAAAACCTGACGAAACAAAATGCAAGCATTGCATGGAAAGCACGCCAAATAAAAAAAGAAGGAAAGATTATGAAGACTTGGTCAAAAAACTGCAGGATTTACATCCTGGAAGAAGAGGACGGAAAACCAGTTCTTGTCAAAACGATGGACAACTTGGGAAAATACGAAGGATCCACCTAAACAACAACATTACTGATGGTAATCATGGATATGGACCCAGATCTATATAAACACTGGAAACAAAACTCAGACTGTGATTATTTTACGGAGACCGATTTAAATGTGAAACCAAGAGTAAAAAAGGTCTGTCATTTATTCATTTCAATTGCTAGGTGGTGGGGTGAGTAAGGATTACATTAAATTTAAATTCAAAGTGTTTATTGTCATATGTGCAGTTAGAAACACGATTTTTTTTTTTTTTTTTTTTTTTTTTTATACAATGAAATTACTGCCTTGCTTATGAGCTGGGATATAATAATGTGTTTATACAAGTTAAATCTAACAGTGGAAAATACAACACTGCCAATAAAACTAACAACAGCAGTTAGAAACATGCTTATGAACTAAGATATATTACATTAAAATACTGCCTTGCTTGTGAACTGGGATGTAGTGATGTGTTTATACAAGTTGGATCTGATCCCATCATCAGACAGTGGAGGATACAACACTGCCAATGGAACTAACAACAGCTGGATTACCCTTGATGTAGAGACAAAACAAGGTGACATTGTGGATGAAAAGGGAAAAACCTTCCAAACACCTTTGAAAGAGGAACTATTCTTGAACTGGAGGAATGCTAACAACGTCTGGCAGGGAACAAGGCGAACACAAACAAAGATAGAGAGGACAACACTGACTACAGATGGACGTTCAGAAGAAATCAAGAATGTTTGACCAGAGAGACATGTAAACCCATGTAAATTTGCGATGGTAAAACAGGGGACGGGACCCGGATAAGCAAACTGCTTCTCTCGTCTCCTTTTTCGGCATGTACAAAAAAAGAAAAAAAAAAAAAAAAAAAAGTGAATGTAACCATGTCGGAAATAAACTGAATAAATAAATAAAATAAATAAATAAATATATAAATACTAAAACTAATACTAATATATAAATACAGTGTGTAGGTGGGAGTAGCAGCATGAGTTCCTATATAGTTTAAGATGTATCAAGTTTTCTATTTTGGCGATATAGAAAACTACCACATCGCATCTATCAATATATATATTTTGTATAAAAATATTTGTTTTAGGAGTCACTGCTTTTACTTCTCAGAACGACATGTAAAGCTAAGTTAGATGGATTCCTGAGTGCGTTCTAACCCAGACCTTCCCCATAACACACCACACTACAGAACTCACTCACACTTGCTGTCCCTTACAGGTGAAAAAGCCAAAAGTGACACATATTGATCAGCTGTTTGTTAATAAATGTGTCTGTGTAGCATTTTGCATCAGCAAATTTAACCCAGAATTGTCTTTCTGGTCAGACTTTATTTGGAATAAAATGATCAAGATTTATATCATATATCACCATTTTGAGAAAATATATTGAGATATGAATTGTGGTCCATATCACCAGCCGTAGTAGGAATGTTCACAGCAATTCAATGTTATGTTATTGTAAACTGTGGGAAAAAAAGTCGTAATTTTGACAAAATCTTTTATTTTCCTCAAATTATTAAATAAAACTTTCCTTAACTAAATAGAAATTTGTCACAAATGTAGGAAATTTAAAGTGAGGACCCTGTTGGGACTAATATCTACCAGAGGTGGTAAAAGTTCTAGTCTTCAATACTCAAGTAAAAGTATAGATACTTAATAAAAAAAATTGACTGGTAAAAAAAAAAAGTACATGCTACTAAATGTACTTAAGTAACAGAAGTAAAAGAAATGTCTCTTCAATAATAAAACAGGATTTTTAAACCAACAAATTCCATATCTTTTATTTTGTAGAAATACAAAGTACAAGTTAAATTTGTTTCCTTTGAACAGCTGGATAATTTAGCACTCATTATAAAAAAACATCTGTAGATAAAAGGTGTCAAGAAAAAACAGTGCAAATGCTGAATTAAACTCAGAGCAGCTTTGAGTTTAAAATTTTGAAAAACTTTAGAATGTTTGCTTCCTTTTACATTGTGTCGTCATTTTTAAAGTCTTTCAAGTAACGAGCTTATTTTTAAAATGTAAGGAGTAAAAGTAAAGTCACCAAAAAGATAAATACTCAAGTAGTTTTTTTCTGGTATCATTACTTTACTTTTTATTGTATGTTTCCAACTGACTTTAAACTTAGATTTGATGTGTTTTTCAGCCTCTGACACTTCGTCTTCCTCAGCGTCAGAGATGAGAACTGAGTACATCACCAAATGGACAAAGTGATCACATGATGTCTTCCAACCCAGATTTTAGATGGAGCTGAGGTGTTAGTGTGGTTCTAAACATGACATTGATGTTTTATGATCAGAAAGCTGATTGATGTGATAATAAAGCTGTGTAATAATGTGTCTCTCTGTTTGCTCCTTCAGGGGACCAGTGAGGAGCAGAGATGGATGATAACACCACCCAGCTCCTGAACGCACCACAACAAACATCACTTTGTACTTGACTTCAAGTCCAACCTGTCACAAGTGCAGATGTTGATCCTCCAGATTGGCACATGTGCAGAAAAGGTTTTGGAACTTGTTGAGAAGTGGCAGAAATTGGAGTAATGTTGCAAAAATACATTAAAAGGAGCAAAAATATGGCAAGAAAAAGAGATGTAAATAGGTTAAAATGTGGGAAGTTTGGTGTAGTTGCAGAAATAGGCTCAGATTGTTAAAAAAAAATGGTTTTAGTTTCTTAAAGGCATCTGGTGACCGTTTCCCAGTGTCTTGCAACCCTAAATAGGGTTGCAAGACACTGGGAAATGCATTAGACGACCAGAGATTTTTGGGAAAATGTGAAATTAGTAGTTGGAAAAAAATACTCAAAAAATAATTCCAATGGCTCCTGAATTAAGAATTTTAGGGTTAAATATATACCCCCAAAAATATAATTTTCCTGAAAATGAACAGATCCTGATTAACATGCCTCCTACAGGACAAAAGGGAAAATGCAATGTTTTGGTAAAAAATTAACAATCCAAATATTACATAGTGAATAAGACAAATGTTAATGAGTTTTCCTTTAAAATGACCGACATAATGAAAGAGAAATATGAAACATTTGAAAAGATATGGAGGATGTTTGATGATGTCAAGAAATATGATTTTGAGGATGATAAAGATGAGGAATAACTTTTATTGAGTTTTAGTTTTTTTTAAATGATCTAATTAAATGATCTATTTTAAACATCTATTTTAAGAACACCCATTTATATGTTTGTTACATGTTGGTTTGGTGTTGGAGAGTGTGAATAATTTTGTGAATAGCAGATCTTATAAAAGTGAATAAATGAATTTGTAAACAAAGTCAAGACTCTTGGAGAATTTCTTTGTTTTTAACAATAATAATTATTTCACATGTGGGGTTTATATGATTATTTCTCTTAATATAATGAGCACTTAACACCAATATAATTTAGTGTATTAATACTTATATATTTTTACAGCATATGTATGGTTAATAAAAGTGATGGCCCTCAATGTTAATATTCTAAAAACTATTTTGATTGTTTCTTTGAATGAAAGCAAAAAGTGTTGTCTTGTATGTTTTCTTTGTTATTCTGTGTATTTTTATTGTTTTGTATTTTTGGAGTCATTTATGTGTATCTTTGCTGTCATTTTCGAATACTTTTCAGTTTGTTGTAAATTTTTAGTCATCTTGTACATTTTAGGAGTATTTTTTTGTGTTTCTGCTGTTTGTGTATTTTTCTGTTGTTTTGCGTATTTTTGTTGGTTTGTGTGTTTTTCTAATTTTTGCTGAAAAATGTGCATTTGGAGTAATGTACTACATTGAATGAATAATAATAAAATGTGTTATATATTTTTTGTGTTTTTGAATTTGAATTTTGTATTTTGGAGTCATTTTGCAATTTTTCTCTAACTTTGTGTTTATTTTTGTTTTGTGTTTTTGCTGTGGTTTTGTGTGTTTGGTTATTTTGTATGTTTTTGTTCTTGTATGTTTTCGTTGCCATTTTGTGTAATTTTGTTGTCACATTGTATTTTTGCTGTCATTTATGTGTATCTTTGCTGTTGTTTTGCATGTTTTAGGAGTAAATCTTTGTTTTTTTTGCTGTTTGTGTAGTTTTAGTTTTGGTACTTTTCTTGTTCTGTGTATTTTTTCCATCACTTTTTGTGCGTTTGGAGTCATTTTTTTTCTAAAGTTGTGTATTTTTAGTGTCGTTTTGTGAGTGATGTGGTGTGTTTCCTTTGGTCCACCAGTGTCCTGAGTGTGTTCTTTGTGATGAACAGTGAAAGATGCATGGCCCTGCCTGTGATTCTGCAGGTGATGGGGGGCGTGGCTAACCTGTGTTTTTATGTAAAACTGTAGTAACTCACTTTTTCCACCAGAGGTCAGTAATTTACTGCAACGATAGACAAAAAATTACATTTCACATTTAGGAAATTATAACCCTCTCATAAATGCGATTCATAGTTTTCATAATCATTTAAAATTTAATAATACATTTTTATAAATACAAATAATTCATTTATTTGGTTAAAATGACAGAAAGACACAGGGGGAGAACTTATTTTTGTTCCGTTTTATTGCGTTGCTGGGGGTAATAAGTAGCTGTGGCTCCTGAGCAGCATAAGGTGATGATAGCCTACCTGAAGTGTCTGAGAGAAATCGATGAAAAAAGGAGATCTAAAGTTGTCATTTAAGAAGAAGATTTCAGCTTTATTCCCTTTATTGGAGTTGATGCGGTCAATGAGGTATTTTATTTGTGAAATGTGTGAAATATGTGTGTCTTTATGTGAGTTGAGTTAAGTTTAGTATTTTATTTTCTTAGTTCTGACGGCATTGGACATGTAAAGACATGTTCAAATATATTTAAACAAGTGAATGAATTTAGTTAGTTTTTTTTCTTCTTCTAAATGATTCACTATTGAAGTCAAATATTCTAAAATCTGTTTATTAACACAACAGGAAATTGATGAAATAGTTCATTACCTTGATTTGTCCTTGAACGTGCATAATAACAAAGAATAATTGAAATTGTGTTTTTTTTTGTTTTTGTTTTTAACTTTTGCTGTTAGTACATTTATTAAAGGAGTGAATGTTGCTCTGATATTGTAAATACATTTTATGCTACTTACTCCAGTAAAAAAATGTTTTACTAAAAGTAAATATTTTTCTAGAACTCGATACTAACTTTGGCAAAAAAATAAAAAAATAAATATATAAATGGATTCATAAATTTAAAACTCCCGTTTCTACATTTACTATTTACTATTATTAAAATATTTTGAAAAATTACTATAACATTTGTTTGATCCAAATCTGCTGCTAAAGTTGAACTAATTACTTGTTTCTTAATTCTCAAATAACCTCATGTTTTAGATTTCATCTTACTTAATATTTTTTTTATATATTTTTTTCGTTTGTTATTCAGTTATTCATGGTTTTATGAATCAGCTGTTGTATGTTCTCTGTAAAGGTTTTTTTGGTTTTTTTTGTTAATTAAATATTTTAATAGTAAATTTAAAAAATTGGATAAAACACATTTTCAAGTGTTCACTTGTGATTGTAAAGTTTACGAGGTAACATGAAGGCAGCACTGTGCGTCATCATCCTTCGTCTCCGACTGGCTGTGGTGTGTTCACTGTTTCCTGCTCTGGCTCGTTATCGCCTAAACTTGTCTGTTTCCCGGCTTTCCTTCGTCTTTCTGCCCCGGACTGAGCGCCGTCATGTCGGGCTGGTGTTGGAGAAGCTCTGCGGTGACTCACGGCCTCATGGCTCTATTCGCCATGGGCTCCTGGGTCTCTGTCAACAGTCTGTGGGTCGAACTCCCGGTGATTGTCAACGAGCTGCCCGAAGGTCAGAGTCCCGCTGACAAAAACACCCGTAACCCGCGGCAACCTTCGTTATCCACGCCTTTAATGTAACACGGGCAATTATTCCCTTATTTAAATGTTAATAAGCTTTTAGCTCAAACCAGGTGGTAATCTCACGTAAAATGTAAAACGTATCTTTCTACGCTAATTTTCTACGCTTATTATCTCAGTTACGTTTTTCTCCACTAGCTCTATTTATTTATTTATTTATTTATTTATTTTAGCTGAAACCAAAACTGAATTTGTTGCATGCTATTTTATTTAGCACACGTCTAAATATTATTTAATACATACTTGGATAACATTAGGTCAATCTTTTCATTCATGCATTTTATTTTTTAAGGCCATATTCCGGCTTCCGGGTGCGCATGCGCAAGTGTGATAACGTCAAGGTAACTTTGTTTTTCTGCTTATTTTTTAATTAAAACTTCAAAGATTCATGTCATTCATAAACATTTGCTAACTTTTATCATACTTTTTTCCTGTCTCATTTTTTTATTTGATAAGATAAATGTATATTTTTTTAAGTCGGTAACATAAATTACGGATGGTGTTAAACTCATTTCATCCCAAAATGCTCAACTTTCAATTTAAAATGCAGTTCAAGCTTCTAACATTTGTTAACAATGTAGGCCTGGGCAATATATAGAGATTTAAGATATATTGAGTTTTCTATTTTGACGATATAGAAAATTACAGTATCGCCTAACACGATATATTTTTATTTTGTGTTAGAATACTTATTTTAGGAGTCGCTGCTTTCAGTACTTCACAGACCAGCATTAAAAGCACAGTTAAATGGATCACTGAGACCTTCCCCTAAACAAACAACACTACAGAACTCACTCACACATGCTGTCCTTTATTGGAGAAAAAAGCCTAAAGTGACACACATTGTGCAGCTGTTTGTTAATAAATGTCCCAGTCCCATTGTGTATTTTATTTTATTTTTGACTCCTTTTGTGTATTTTGTTGTCCAATGTATTATTGTTGTTCTTTTGTGCATTTTTGTTATTTTTTTGTGTAATGCATCTTTCTGAGTCGTTTTGTGTTTTTTTTTTTTTTGGTACGTATGTTCCAGAATTTTTGTTGGCGCATTGTTTTTTTGTTTTGTGTGTTTTGTTGTGCTTTTGTGTATTTTTGTATTCATTTTTGTGCATTTCTCTGTGTATTTTTGTTATTCTTCTATGTATTTCTGTCATCCCATTGTGCAGTTTTTCTCTTTTTGTGTCCTTTTGATTATTGTTGTTTTTTTGTGCATTTCTCTGTAAATTTTTGTAGTTTTTTTTTTTTTTGGGGGTATTTTTGTTGTCCCATTGTGCATTTTTTTCTGTTTTCGTCCTTTTGTGTATTTATTTTTTTTGTGTGTATTTCTCTCTTTGTAGGTTTTTGTACATCTTTTTTTGTGTACTGTTGTCCCATAGTGCATTTTTATATGAAGTATTTGTGTTCTTTTGTGCATTTCTCTGTTAACTTGTGTTTTTGTTGTAATATTGTGTATTTTGATTGATTTTGATACACGCACAAGTTATCGTATACTGCAAACCCGAATAAGTTACCAGAACTAAAAAAAAATGAAGGCAATCGATTGCTTCAATTATTTTTTATGTTGATTAACTTAAAAGTCAAAATGTTCTAGAACTTAAAATGTTTGATGACTGGCTACTTGTACTTTTTGATAACCATTAAATTAAAGTGCTATGAGTGAAGTTTATTTTTAAATAATCCCTATTTGAAACAGTAGGACTTTATCATTCTTAGCATGTAATTACTTTTATTAAGTTGTACTTAGATTGTGTTGTTAAATTATGCTTTTATTTACTCAAAAATTATTAGATAAAGTTACTCAAAAATAAAGGAAGAACATGTTACACCAACGTGACATAATTAAGTTGGAACTTTTTCTATAACTTTGAGCATAAACTACTTAATCTATTGAATTACTTTGAACGTTCGGGTTTACAGTACTATATATCGCCAATTTGAGTAAAAATATTGAGATATAAATGTTGGCCCAGCTCTATGTAATCTCACTGGTTTTTCTCGCTGCTTTGCTCCAGGTTGGAACCTTCCTGCTTATCTTTCTGTCCTGATCGCCTTTGGAAACCTCGGTCCGATCGCAGTGACCGTCACACACCACTGTGCTCCAGGTCGTCTAAACGAGCGTCTGCTCATCCACTGCATTCAGGCGCTGGCGTTTGTGACGTCTGCCTTCCTCGCCGTCTTCTGGTCGCACACGGTGGTGATAGGGGGGCAGGACAGGTCGCTGCCCTTCCTGCTCTTCACCTTTCTACTGTCCCTGGTGTGCTGCACCTCCAACGTCACCTTCCTGCCCTTCATGTTTCGGTACCCGCCTCAGTACATCCGTACGTTCTTCATCGGGCAGGGCCTCAGCGCCTTGTTCCCCTGCATCGTAGCCCTTGGGCAAGGCGTGGGGAAGCTGGAGTGCAAAGACGTGAACGGCACAATGCATCCGGAGTATTTGAAGGAGAACTTTCCGGCCCAGAACTTCTTCTGGTTTCTGTTTGTCATGCTTTTCATCTCAGCCATCAGCTTCTGGGCTCTGACGCAGAGGAATGCTGAGTCACAGCAGCAGCAGCAGTACGCTCCACCGCAGGCGTTGGACGCAGGTGAGACGAAGGAGGAGGAAACGTGTCAGCTGCAGAACGGAGATACGCCGGCGTCGGAGGAGCAGCCCCCCGCCCCGGCCTTCTGGACGCCACGTAACATCTACCTGCTGGTTCTGCTAGGCGTCTCCAACGCACTGACCAATGGCGTCCTCCCGTCCGTGCAGAGCTTCACCTGCCTGCCCTACAGCCCCATGACCTTTCACCTCTCTGTGGTGCTGGGGAACATCGCCAACCCGCTGGCTTGTTTTGTCGCCATGTTTGTCATCCTCAGGTAAGGCTGTGCAATTAATCAAAATTTCATTACGATGTCCATTATTACACTCAGGGTTGGGGTCAATTGGATTTTTCAATTACAGTTACATCGTCAACTGTCCACGTTCAATTAAAACTGAATTATGATTACGTTGACTGGCCTTTTTTCCAATTACAATTAAAATTATTATTTCCCCTGAAAATCAAGTACAATTACATTCTCAATTACTAAATTTCAATTAAAATGACTTACAATTACTGAGCCTTTCATAAATAAGCCCATAAAACTTAATCATCCTCTTGTGTTAGCTTTCTGTTAGCATCTCTTATGATAACGGGTCAGTTTTGACCTATAACTTAAATCAGCTGTAAAATACACTCAAAAATATTATCTGTCAACTCATTTGTTTCTCATCTCTTGGTTACCTTGGTTACGATTTAAAAAAAAAAAAAAACGAACCTTACACGTGTCACTCACTGCTGTGAGGACAGTTAGAGGCTTGTCACCTCTGCTCACACACAAGCAGCCGAGCTGGAGCAGATCAGAGCGCACACACTCCGTCCACACAGCAGATGTTTTTAATAAGTGATTTATTCCGTCTGTTCCCACTTTCTCTCTCTGTCTCGGGGCAGATTTTGTTGAAGCTTGACGCGCTTACAGCTAAGTTGCTAGTTAGCTCCATAAACATTCAGAAGAGCCTTCACATACTGTACTGTCAAAAATACAAAACACGGCATATGGGGCACAGTGCAGCGACAGCTGTCAGGGACACGGTCGCTCACAGTGGCTCACGTCATTGGACCGGAAGTGTTGTGCCTCACACCGTCCAGTACGAAAGTACATTTTCGTTGCCCGGTGCAACAAGCCAATTAACTACGTACAGTATGTGTAGGCCATAGAACTGTAACATGGTTCCCCAGTTTTGCGTTCGTTGACATTGTAGTTTTTATAGAATTTCTATCCCAATTATCTGAACTCAATTACAATTCAACTATGACTACAACAGCAACATAATTTCTTCAATTGTAATTATAATTACATCATAATTGTAATTAATTATCAATTACATGTAGAAGTGTGACGATATCTTGATACGGCGATATATCGCGATATTTTTCCGCATAATCGATTATCGATATGCTCGCGCTAAAAATTGATTTTTTTTTTTTTTTTTAAATGTATTTATTTATTTATTTTTTTAAAGCTTTTCTGCTTTTTCACTAAAATGTGCAGGTACGTCTTCACAGAAATTGTGTCACTGTTTGTTGAAGGAACCAATATATTGTTTAGGGGAATATTGCACTATAATGGTGTCACTGGTAATAAAGACCCCATTTTTTTCTTTACATAAAGCACTATTGGAGATACTTATTTGTTTACATTGGTATGTTGACACTTCTTTACAGAAATGTTGCGCTAAAATAGTGTCACTGTTCATAGGACACTTTTTCAATTTATTGTCTTTCAGAGATGTAAAATAAAAATTGTATTTTTTCACTTAATCTTTTTTTTCTTATGTCATAGATTATTGTAGATTGATTTCTGACCAATATATCGATAATCGCAGTATCGTCATATCATGAGATAATCATTATCGTGAGCTTTGTATCGCGTATCGTATCGCAAGATTCCCAACCCTACACGATTACAATTATAATTGACCCCAACCCTGATTATTAAGATGTATCCTTGTATTCTCAGTTCCTGTTCTAATAAATATCACTTTTATTATAATTTGAAACCAAAAATACACTTTTTTTTCTCTTTGAACACATTATTGGTCGACATTTTGGAGGATTTAATGCGACGGGTCTCAGAAAACCAAACTTAACAATGTTTAATCCACAAACTGGGAACGTTATTTAGCCGCGCTATTTACTACGTGACTCTAACGTCAGTAATCAACCAGTTTTACAGTGATGAGGGCATCAATCAAACAAATTCATATGTTTTAAGAGGAAACAGTTTATTCCGATGTTGTCTGAGACTTAGTTCTCCTCCTCTGATGTGTCTCTGGTCCTCAGGTCATCCTCAGGGCTGGGCGTCCTCTCCCTGGCAGGAGGGGTCTTTGCTGCGTACCTCCTGGCTTTAGCCGCGCTCAGCCCGTGCCCTCCGCTCCGTGAAGACACCGCTGGTGTGGCCTTAGTGGTGAGTAATAAAACCAGTGATTTCACTTTAATTCAGTTTTTTCTTAAAGCATCAAACTAAACATTCAGACTTTGGTTTCTATTGTTGTCCTGTGAGCGCTTTCTATCATACTGCATGTTTTTGGAAAAGGAGAAATATAGAAATGACGCATCTGCGCATAAGTGAACATTTAAGGCTGTTGAACAGATGTTTTAACAGAATAATACTTTGATACAAGAGATCAAAGAGCAGACAAAAGATCAAAGGGCGCAGACAGTGGCCTAAAGCTGCAAATAGGAGAGAGTGGGAAACCGTTATGGGACATAAGCTCAGGCTTGATATCACCCTGTAGCTGGCCACCTTTGATGAGGGTGTCTCAAAACACCCAAAAAAACAAAAATTTTTTTTTTTTTTTTAATCATAAAAGCTTGATAACTGATAATTGTTTGTGTATATTTTAGATACCAGTTAAATAACCTGTCACACATACATCTACATTATATATTCTCCCTGATTTGAAAAAAAATAAAAAAATAAATAATGAATGAATGAAAAGTCAATAAACAAATAGACAGATTAAGGATAAATAAAAATGAAAACAATAAAATTAAAATGAAATGAAATAATAAAATAATAAAATAAAATAAATATAATGAAATAAAAATAATAAAATAAAATAAATATAATTAAATAAAAATACATAAAATAAAATAAAGATAATTTAAAGTATTCTCCTTGGCTGGTGTGCGCCCCCTGCAGGTCATCTCCTGGATCGTTTTCACCGGCCTCTTCTCCTACCTGAAGGTGGTTGTAGGCACGCTGCTCCACGAGGCGGGCCACGCCGCCCTGCTGTGGTGCGGCATCTCCATCCAGGCCGGTTCGCTCATCGGAGCCCTCACCATGTTCCCGCTGGTAAACATCTACAACGTGTTCTCCAGAGCTAAGGAGTGCATGGACAACTGTGTACACGTGTGAACGTGTGCGGTTTGCTCAAATCTCAGGGACGTGGCAGCTTTTATTTGGACGGTTATTGAAGAACTTTGGTGAAACTTTTTGTGGAGAAAAGAATGAATCTGAGTTAGTGACGTAAACATTCCCAGAGAATGGAGACGTTGTGAGAAGCACATGATGCAGTAACACCTCGTGTGTGTGACAAAGCTCCTCTGTAACAGGACGACTGAAGGCGCATCATATGAGATGCTGTTTGCTCAAAGGCACAACATCAATGATCTACATTTTTTTCTCCGGCTGCTGATACTCACATTTTTAAATGTTCTTTCTTCCTTCAGTTTTTAGTTAATTGCAGTCAGCTGGAAGCCAAACTAGGAGGAGCTGCTGCCTTTCACACTAGGCCTGGGCGATATATCGACATTCAAGATATATCGAGTTTTCTATTTTGGCGATATAGAAAATTAGAATGTTGTCTATAACAATATATTTCTATTTTATTTTGTATTAAAATACTCGTTTTAAGAGTCGCTGCTTTCACTACATCTCAGAACAACAAGAAAAGCTCAGTTAGAACAAAACTCACTCACACGTGCTGTCCCTCTTAGGAGAAAAAGCAAAAACTAGCACATTTTGTGCAGCTGTTTAATAAATGTGCCTGTGTAGGATTTTGCATCAGCAAATTTAATTCAGAATTATCTTTCTTGAGTTAAAAATATCTAGATTTAAATTGTATATCACCATTTAGAGAAAAAATATTGAGATATGCATTTTTGTGCATATCGGCCAGCCCTATTACACACACTCAACCTCCTGTTTACATCAGTGATAACACTCTCCTTTAGAGTGGAAACTAAATACACATACAGTACGTAATAGGGATTAGGGCTGGGTGATATACAATATACATATTTTATTTTAACTCAAAGTCTTAACAGACAGATAATTCTGAGTTAAATTTGCTAACAAACAGCTGCACAGTATGTGCCAGTTTTGGCTCATTCTCCTCTAAGGGACAGCACGTGTGAGTGAGTTCTGTAGTGTTGCTTGTTTAGTGGTAGATCTGGGTTAGAATGCACTCGGTAATACTTCCAACTGTGCAGAAGTAGTGAAAGCATCAACTCCTAAAACTGGTATTTTTATACAAAATAAGCTATAAAATAAAAATGTATTGTTATAGGTGATATCGTAATTTTCTATATAGTCAAAATAATAACAATAATAATACATACGTTTTAAGTAGTTCAGAAAAACTCAGACGCTTTACAAAATTGAAACAGACAAAGAAAATAGAAAACTTGGATCTCGATATATTGCCCAGCTCTAATAGGGGTGTGTGTTGTCATGAATTTTATGATTCAAGATTGTGCGTGTCATACGATCTGATATATCCAACAATACGATATACATCACGATATAACGCAATATCAATAATTACAAATTTGACCTTTACAAGTACAAAATGGTATGAAATGCAATTAATTTATTTTTTTTTTAAACTTGTGAGAACAAGTAAATGGTAATTAACTGTAATTCAAGTACCAATATCAAAAACAACTGGTATTTTATCAAACTGTCAAATTAAATTAAAAAATAACAACTAACTTTTGCTTCTAATTCTTAAAAAAGAGAATTAAAAAAAATTATTACCCAGTATGTTTTATGGAAATAAAGTGCAATCAACTTTAAGCTAAAATGCATTGAGTAGTGAGGTAGTTAAACAAGGTCTGATGGTGCGTTCACTGACACCTAGTGACTGTTAGTTTACGTGTTATGCATATGTTAGTACAATTAAATGTATTTGTTTTGTTAAATTTAAATTGATTTGGACATTTTTAAAAAAAATTATCACTAAAGGAAAACATCTGAAAATAAAACGGTCATATCTGTGATGATGACACTTCTATATCTAAGTACATAATTTGATATACGTTCCTGATGTGTATACTCTAATCATGTTTTTTGTTGCCATCGAGGACAAAAGGATGAAATCAAAGGTCCTACAGCTCCTTTAATAATCGAGTGTTTACATCCTGTAGCTTGTGTTGATAAATGCTGCTCAGCTCACGTGTGCAGCTGCTGATAACGTAAAAACCTTTGCGCTGTGCCAACGACTGCCTTCACCAACAATGCAAACGTCCTGCTGTTCTAACTCTTCTTCAGTCTGGAACTACCTGGAAAACATGTTGAATGTTCACTTCTTTTTCTTCGCTTCAGCACATTCAGGTGTGTTGGAGCAGATACATGTCTCAAACATGCAGAACAGCAGCTCTCCAGGACCGGGAACGTCATTCCCTGTCAGTCTGGACCATCATAGGAGTGATTAAAATAAATGAATGTTGTGCCTTTGTACGTCCTCTGTAGTTTATGGATTATGATCTACAGTGAAAGAAAGTTATTCATCACCTAATGTGAACTAAGGGCTGTTTGTCTTTGGTTACTCAGTTTGTTGAATATAAAAGCAGTTGTTAGTGATGCACCTTCTCAGTTCGAAGACTGGATTTTCAAACTGTTTTCCATAACCCTCCTGAGGGAAGTTTGCAGGTTCTCAGCCTTGGGGCTGCGAGACATTAGGAGGGGGTCACCCGATGCCTTCAAGAAACAGGTTTTTTTCCTCCTTTAATGCATTTTTGCTACATTTCTGCCATTTTTCCATCATATTTCAATGCATTTTCTGCACATTTTTCCACTTTCAAAACATTTTCCGCACTTATAAACCTTTCCCCCCCCTTGTCCCACCTAATGTTGTATATGTTGACCCATTATTGTCACTTTTAACCTCTTTTTTTCATGCATATTTTAGCCAATTTAACCACATTCACAATTTGTCATGCCCATTATAAATCAGTTTAAACTGATTGTTCCTTATTAGCCCCCCACCCCTCATTTTATTCACTTTTAATCTAATATTGACACTTTGAATCCTTTTTAACTCTTTTTTTTTTTTTTTTTTGTCTGTTTTTTGCAGCTTTCAAACAATTTCTGTGGTTTTTAAATCCCATTTCACACATTTTCAGTTGAATGGATGAACTTTGCACAGTTTTCCCGCCTGTTTTTGTAGTTGGTAATTATCTTCTTCTCGTCCTCATCAACGAGAAATTTCTACCTTGACCAACATGAATTATTGAAGGTTAAACTTGTTAATTAGATTATTCCATCTTACAGAAATGTGAGATGAATGAATCCACTCTTGATTGCGTTCAATCCGTCCATTCATCCAACCTGAACATTTGCTACACGTTTACCAACATTTTTCATTAAAGTCATTGTGAAAATGCGTTATTTTGTCCCAAAACATGTGGGCGTGGCCACAGTATGTGTCATATGGCTTTTTCTAAGTTTTTTGTGATCACAATAAATCCGAGGCCTTAATAACGTCACTACTACTGGAATGAAACCCCAGTCTTCAAACTAAAGGAAGCATCACTTTATCAAACTTTTTAGTATTTGTGTGAAAACACTTTTAATATTTTATATTAACACAATTACAGGGACCAAAGCTTGAGTTTTAAGTTAAAATATAAGAATAAAAACTGGTCAGAAGCCTTAAAAGGAGGGAGAGATGCACATATTCTCAAAGCTGCTAAATCAAATTGGTTTTATCATCAACTTTTATACGTTTTTAAACGTTTATAGAGAACATGTGCTGCCATTCGGAGACAATCCCTTGTTTTTTTTTTTTTTTGGTTTAAATCTATTAATTGTCTTTGAAATGTTTGTTTTTCTATGTCTTTAGCATCCCTGATGCTAATCAAAGCACAGGGATGTTTGGTGAACATTAAAACTATCAAACTGTGATGGAAGCTTCTTGTGTTTGGAATTAACTGAAGTATTTTACAAATCCTGCGTCATCTGAAGGCAACACGGTCGTGGTTAGCATATTAGCAAAAAGGCCGGGGTTTGATGGGTAGAAAGCTTTTCAAGCTTTACAAAAATGGGTTTATGTAATTTTTTTGTGCATTGCAGCACAATTTCCCTCCTTTTTTTTGCAGTGCTTGCACAAATTAATGTGGCACAATTTTTATTTCATGAATTCCAATGTGATTTATTATTTTAACCATAAACGAAACGCTGAATTAAATGTTCTATTTATAATAAGATGTATCTGCATAAAATAACTTCCAGTCGAAACAGCTGAATTTGAAAGTCCCTAGCACGAAAAGAGTGTGGAAATCATGTTGGCACACACAAGAATAGAAACAGAAAATGACCACCTGAATCGATCTCTTTTACAGTTATGATATTTATTGTCTGTGATGGACTGGCGCCCTGTCCAGGGTGTACCCCCGCCAAGCGCCCTATGAGAGCCGGAGATTGGCACCGGCAGACCCCCGCGACCCTGTTAAAAACGGGAATAAGCGGGTAAGAAAATGGATGGATGGATGGATATTTATTGTGATTTTATCTATTAAATCATGTGTCTAACCGGGGGCCAAATCCGGCCCTTAGGAGCACTAAATTTGGCCCGCTTGAGAAAGTAAAAATGATTAACATTTTGTAGATTTCCAACTAATTCAGTTGTAGATATCTCAGTCCCTCCGCATACAAAATATCCATTAAAATCCACGATATTTGCAAGGTTCAGTTTTCCAATTCTTTTATCACAGGACAGCAGTTATTTTTAATCTCAAATTGTTAAAAGAACTCTCAATTTTTCCAAAATCTGGTAAATTTTCCTTAAATTATTCCACAAAATGTCCCCAAATTCCCCAAATCAGGTAAATTTAAGTAAAAGTCATCCAGGGACCGATATACTCACATACTTTGTTATATATACGATATATAATTTATACGTGGACGTGCAAAATTGATGTAGAAATTACTCTTTCATTTAAAATCTGTGACCCACTTTTGCTTAAACTGGTCCATATTTGACCCTGAACTAAAATGAGTTTGATACCCCTGTACTAAATGTTTTTTGCAGTATTCTGTAGTAATGGATTATTTGACATCATTCTTGTTACAAGTGTTATAAATCATTAATGTCTAAAAATCAAGGGACCCAAAGCAGATCCCTGTGGAACTTTAGCTGTTTGTGTTTGAGTCTAAATGGAGGTGTTTGTTTTTCCACATGGTTCCTTGAAGCCCCTCAGTCAGCTGATTCCTCTGCTTTTGTTTCTGTTTTCTTCTCGTTAGACGATTATATAAGATTTCTAAGCCGTTTTTATGTGTCGTTATGTAAGTGAGAAGTGCACATATTTTCACCTCTGCTCCCGTGATCCTGCTTATGCAGAATTATTGAACATTTATTTTAAAAATTCCTCCAGGGGGGAAACAACAGAAGACATGTGACGTCCTCTGATAGGCCCAGAGCTGCCGACGGTCCAGCCATCATCCCAGTTTGAGACAATGACCAGTTAACTAAACCAGGGTCATGGTTGGCTGTGTTCTTTCACACCCACTCGCCCCCTGAGGAGGGTTTTAATTCCTCGCTGCACACCAAGTTTACTGCCGGACTTTGGCTTCAAATAAACCCAAAGACTCCAGCAAACAGCATGTGAGTATCTGCAGCAATGTATTTGTTTTTTTTTTTAATTATTATTATTTCACTCACATTTAAATGTGAGAACTGGTGAAAAATGTTAAATAATGTCATTCCTTTTTCAATTATATTAAAAATTCTAATGTTACAATCTTTGTTCTCCAGCTTAAAATACACATGTATTAACCTGTATTGTGTTTCTGGGGAGGTTTGGTCATGTTTCCTTTAAAGCCTCTTTTCTAACACATGCATGTGAATTTTTTTATCCTATTTCTACCAATCAGAGACTAAAGCCTTATAATAATAATCATCAATGCATGGTTCAGATGTTTCTTCAGCTTGTGTAGAATTCAGCCGTACAGTAGGAGGTCGTGTTTTCTTTACATGTGTGCCTGCATGACATCAGATTAAACAAAGAACAAACTACACAAAACGTGGCGTTATACGTGAAGCACGTTTGGAGTCCAATGAGGAAGAAAAAAAAAGGTGAACTTTACCCAAACATGTCAATTATCAATTCATCTTTGGAAAAGCGTTGACATACAGTAAGACTTATTTCCTCCTGGTGACACATTACTCAGAAGTTTAAACTTTATTCAGATGAATACATCAGCAGACTTTTACTGTAACCAAAAAAAAAACCCCTTACCTTTGATTAAATGCTTTAATCTGTGAGGCTGTTTGTTTTTCCTGATTGGTTTAGAAGGTGGAGAAACAGAAGCTCAGCAACAGCCATTATCAAAAGGTCAGAGGGAAGGCAAGGCAAATTTATTTGTATAGTGCATTTCATACACAAGGCAACTCAATGTGCTTTACATGATAAAACATTCAATTGTTTAAAATCAATAAGAACATTTAAAATCATCAACATACACATTACATCAACAACATGAGCAAAAATCTCTCTCTCAATCATACGCAGTAGAGAAAAAAAAGTGCCTGATTTTAACAGTTTGATGATGTGAACCAAGAAAATTAAATTGCCTAAAAATCAGGAATTGCCTTAAAACAGGGGTGTCAAACTTAGTTCCCAGGCAGAATACGGACCAGTTTGATCACAAGTGGGTCACAGGTTTTAGGCATCAAAACAAACACTTTTAACATGAATAGACTTCCAGTAATAAATCAAACGTATAGTATGGAAAGCATCAGCAATATCTTAGCAATAAGTGACAGATACTTAAATGTCCTTTGATTTCAAATTTTTTTTCTGACCAATTTTTGTTTAATTTCAGAAGATTTTGTAAAATAATTTGAGAAAAATTGATTGTAGGATTTTGGAAGAATTTTGATTTTTTTCAACAATTTACAACAAAATTTTATGGTAATCTACACAATGATTCATGTTTTCTCTGTCATTTTCTCTTTCTCCTGAAGTGGGTGCTCTGAAGGGCCAGATTTGCACCCCGGGTCTTGAGTTTGACACATTTGCCTTGAAAGTTAGAATTCGGAAAAATAAGAAGTGTAAATGGCCTCAAACAGATGTTCTCAACTCATGGTTCAGGGCCCAAAAGTGGGTTGTGGACCTCTTTTTATTTCCCCTTTGGCATATTCCTGTTTTTTTTAATGGGGAAATTATATATAAAGGGACGTAACAATTGGGGGCTTGTCCAGGATTTAAACCCGGGACCTTTCACATGTACCTAGGAAGTTTCATGCGCTGTGTACAGTAATCACAACTGCCATTCTGACTTTGTAGGTGATAGTGGGGTCGTCCTCTACATGAATATGTTTTTAACACTTTGAGCCAATTTTTGCTTATTTTTTTCCCTTTTTCTGCAACTACACCAAACTTCATATTTTAACCTATTTTCTTAACTTTTTTGCCATATTTTTTGCTGCTTTTAATGCATTTTTGCTACATTACTCCCATTTCTGCCCCTTCTCCATCAAATTTCAATGCCTTTTCTGCACATTTTTTCCACTTTCAAGACATTTTGGGCACTTACATATAAATCCTTTCCACCACTTTTCCACCTAATGTTGCATATTTTGACCCATTATTGTCACCTTTAACCTCTTTTCACCATATTTCATGCTTATTTTTTTGGCAATTTAACCACATTCACAATTTGTCCTGCCCAATATTTGCCAGTTTAAACTAAATTGTTTTTACTTTTTAGTTTACATTACCCCAACCCCCCATTTCTGGTACTTTTAATCCAAATATTGACAGTTTTGTGTCCGTTTTTAGCCATTTGCAACTTTTTACCAATTTCTGTGCTTTTTAAAATCCTATTTCACCACCTTTTCCACCGTTTTTGTTCACTTTTAACCCATTTTGATTATAATTAAAACAATGATTTACATCTTTAAGATGACTATATACTATGGCACAAATAATATTAAACTTCCTGGATAACAGTGGATATTATTCAGATGAATAAATAAATGTGGTTATCACAGATTCATAGAACAATAAACCATCATTTTACTGACTTTATGGCTGGACCCCAAAAATCTCTGCCCTTTATTCCCCCTTATAGATGGTCCTGTCTCCACATGACTGTTCTTCAATGTTCATGTCTGTGTTCAACCACCTTCAGGCACAGTGGGGGTCCCCGGTCTCTGGAACATTTATTTTGGGGGTCGGGGGCTGAAAAGGTTGAGAACCACTGCTGTGAGTCTAAGGCTTTACCTGTTTGTGTGTTTTGGGCAACACAATAAAACCTAAATAGTAGATTAGCTCCTTGTGTTGTAGCTTTGTTAGTGTGAATGCAGCTGATGACGTAACATGCACTCGACTACCGAGGCCATAGAGTCCAGCGGGTCCTTGGGTGTGAGTGAGAGCCCAGATTAGGGCACAGCTGGCTTTATTAAGAAGCACTGAGAAATTTCATAAAATTTTAGAATAGTACAGATGATGATGGTTAGGAAGGGTTTCACTGTTTTCTTTATTGTTTGACCCACACTACAGAGAAGAAATTAATACCTTAGATGTATGCTAACCGCTGTTAGCATCTAAGAAGAAGTCCAATCTGAGCCGTGGGTAAAAGTTTCTGAGACCACATTAAGTGTAAAGAGACAAAGAAAATGTACTAAGTGACTCAAAAAACTTACAAAATGACAGAAAAATACACAAAAGTACAACAAAAATACGCAAAACGACATCAACCAAATACACAGGATTACTCCCAAAACACAACACAGCAACACACAAACCCTTTGTTTTTTCCTGTTTATGATCAAATTGCTCATTATTCTAAATACTGACATGAATGTTGATAACGTGACCCTAAGATCAGACGATCACATTTTTGTGGCCCCGCTGTGAGTGTAAATATTCAATAAAAATACCAGTTATTCCTACTTTGTCCCCTGATGATCACGTTTTAAGTAAGAATTGCAGATGCAAGAGAAAAGTGAAGCCCAGAACCGAACAGCAGAGGGCAGCAAAACAGGATTCTCACACAAATGTATCAATGTTTGGCAGTTGTTTTAAATATTAAATAAAATGTGACACTGTTCACTTAGAAATGCCTGTGATTAAATGTTCATTGTAACTTGTCTGTGAAGTTATAATGTACACTTTACTTTGAGATCAAGTTGAGCTTGAGTTTACATTTACTTCTTCAATGGAACAGATTGTGGATAAAACATTCCTATATGTTCCAACATTTATCAAGGAGGTAAAACTTATTTCTTATTTTCTTCACCTCGTCTGCAACAGCTAAGCATCTTTTTATTATTGCAATGAAATAAATACATGTATTTTATTGCATAATTGTGACCAGGGTAAGAAAAACTTTATTAGAGGGAGAACACAAAACGAGAGGACAGTGTTACACTTCAGTGAGGGGAACGGGGAAGAGGGAGTCAGGGTAGGACAATGGAAGGGGTGGGGAAGGACAATTATTTTAAGTTTAGAGTGCAATGTGAAAATGTCCTGTGTTGTTTTCCAGAGACATTGACCTTCATCATGTCCCTCCTCACTCACGTCCTGGCCGTCCTGTTTGGGATGGGCTCCTGGGTCTCCATCAACGGCCTGTGGGTGGAGCTTCCTCTGATGGTCCCTCAGATCCCAGAGGGCTGGTACCTTCCCTCCTACCTGTCTATTCTCATCCAAATGTCCAACGTGGGGCCTCTGTTCGTAACCCTGATGCACCGTTTCCGCCCTGGGGCCCTGAACGAGGCAGCGGTCATATACGTGATCATCGCCGTGGGAACCGTGGCCAGTTTCCTGTTGGGTTTCTTCTGGAAGGAGAAGGTGATGGTCGCCGGGATTCCCCGCAGCGTGGCCCTCCTGGTTCTGACCTTCTTCCTGGCCGCCGTGGACTGCACTTCCTCCGTGACGTTCCTGCCCTTCATGATGCGCCTCAAGCCTCAGTATCTCACTACGTACTACATCGGTGAAGGCGTGAGTGGCCTGCTGCCCGCCATTGTGGCTCTGATCCAGGGTGTGGGCGTGGTTCACTGCCTCAACAGCACAGAGAGTCTGAACAACACCCTGAGTAACACCAGCAGTGCCCTGACCTCCGGCCTCCAGGCTCATTACCAGCCTGCAAACTTCTCCGTGGAGGTTTTTTTCTTCTTCCTGAGCGCCATGATGCTTGTTTGCCTGGTTTCGTTCCTGCTGCTCGACTACCATCCGTCTGTGGCCAGGGAGCGTCCAAACGGTCGATACGCCAACAGCGCTAAGCAGCAAGCTCAGAAAAACCAGAACTGTGCCGAGCAGAAGCCTATGATGGACCCCCACGGGCCCTCTAACCGTAGGCGGAGGAGCGGCTTCGGCAGAGGCACCTACAGCTGGACTCAGGTGCTTTACATCTTTGGGATTCTGGCGTGGGTCAACGCTCTGACCAACGTGGTTCTGCCCTCCGTGCAGTCGTACTCGTGCATTCCATACGGGAACAACATCTATCATCTGTCCGCCACTCTGGCCGCCGTTTCCAACCCCGTGGCCTGCTTCATCGCCATGTTTCTACCAATCAGGTGAAAGCACACAGCAGAGTGGAGTCAGCAAAGTCTCTTTACACAACGTACGTGAAGCTTTTTTGACGTAAAACTGCAAACTGTTCAGATCGACTGTGTTAAATAGAGCCAAAATTTAACACAATCTACAGATCTTATAATTATCCATAAGAATTTTTGTTTAAACATCAAAGACTTTGATAGATCGTAGGCGAAGGTGTAAAGACTAGGTGTACTTGTACTCAAGTATGTCATACATAATTTGATTGGTCCAGTATCATCCGGCCCGCTGCAAAAAGGGGTGTTTTGATTTGTAAGTGGGAACATCCCCTTCAAAAACAGAAACACCCCCTTCTTCTTATTTGCTTCTGAATTGTAGCTTAACGTCCGGCCTTCATCGGTATTTCATCCGACCAGCAGCAAAAAGGGTTAAGGTTAGGGTTACCTCTATACTTGACATTGATGGAAGTCAAGTAGCGGAAATTAAGTGTTTTCAAAAAGCTACCAGAACCCTTACTAAGGCCGTTTTGTAGCCCTTCTGAAACACCACACAGCTGCCCAACCCTGCTCGATTGCTCGGCTACGATGTGATGCATTTAGTTGTTGTCTGGTCGTTTCATTTTTTGTAGTTTCCCAATGTCCGTTGATCATTTTAAAACTAAAAATAATAATTTACTCAGTAACAGTTGGGTGTAAAAATTTATGAAATTACTTTACTTCTTTCAAAATGTATTTAAGTGCAAGTAAATTTACTGATTTAGAAATATACTAAAAAAATACAAATACTTATAAAAGTAACTCAATTACAGTAACGTGAGTACTATGTTGTGTGTCATTAGTTCAAATCCCTGTCCACTGTACATCTGTTTTATTTTTTAGGCTCTGTTATTTTCTATTTAGTATTAAATTGTTTTAAATTGTTGTTCTTATTAATATGGAATGCTATGTGGGTCTGTGTTTTGTGGACTTATGGTCCTCCCTGTGTCTTAAGCCACGCCCCCTCCTGACAAGTTGTGTTGACTCCGACTACTGAAAGCAAACATTGTGTGTTCCCTCAGGTCACTGGTGTTGATGGGAGCTCTCACTGGGATTGGCAGTGGACTGGGAGCTTACATCATGGTCATGGCTGTGCTGAGTCCCTGTCCACTGATGGTTCATCATGATGCTGGAGGAGCTGTGACAGTCAGTGTTTTATTCAATCTGCAAATATAAATCAAATCAATTTTTAATTATAAAAAAAAAAAAAACGCTTTTCATACAATAAAATGCAGCCTAAAGTGCTTTTACAAAGTTAAAAATAAAAATGAATAAAACATCCATCCCGTACAAACCCGTCCACCGCACACATATGGGGCGCCGATTGTAAAGTCGTGCATGCTAAAATAAATAAAGCGTATGTGAATTTTTTTAATGTTCCTTTGGACCAGATTCACAGCAAATAACATTTAGATTTAGATTTAACATTTAATATTTATATTTAACATTTGGATTTAGATTTAAGATTTAATATTTATATTTAACATTTGGATTTAGATTTAAGATTTAATATTTATATTTAACATTTGGATTTAGATTTAACATTTAGATTTAGTTTTAAATTTAAGATTTACATTTAAATGTAACATTTAAATTTAACACAGACACACATAAGGACATTGGCACCTTATTCACCTTTAATTCCATTTTTAACAAGCCCTTATGTGATGATTATGATGATGATGATATTATTGATGATAATAATGCAGGTGGTGATGATATCACTGATGGTATTAATGCTAATAATGCTAACGTCTCCACAGGTGCTGTTCTGGGTGCTCTTCGTGCTCTCTCTGTCCTATGTGAAGGTGATGATTGGGGTGATGCTGCGTGATGAAGGTCACTCTGCTCTGGTGTGCTGTGGAGCTGTGGTGCAGCTGGGTTCTCTGCTGGGGGCCGTCACCATGTTCCCTTTGGTCAGCGTCTACCAGTTCTTCTCATCAGGAGACCCCTGCAACACCACATGTCCTCAATGATCTCAGGTGACCGCACAAAGAACACTCTGGAACAACTTTGTAGCCACAGGCAGAGACTGTTATACATTAGGAGTATTTATTGTTGTTTTTATAGTTGTAAATATATTCATACATTGTTGGTGCATCTTTGCTTCTTTCTCTTGATTGCTTTACCATGCTTCTGTTGGTCCCTTATGGGAACTGCATCTGTGAACTTCCATCATACATCAGTGAACAGAAGAGTGGGATGATACATGAATATTTTAGATTAAAATGTGTTCTGTATGAACAAGTTTTAAACTGAATGGCCTAATGCAGAGGTGACCAACCTTTACCACAGCGGGGCCACAAAAATGTGATTTTTTGATTGATGGACACATTATCAACATTCATGTCAGAATAATGACCGTTCTGAGCATTAATACAGGGAAGAACAATGTGCTTGTGTTGACATGTCATATGTCTTTGATGTAATGTGTTGTTTTATTTAGTGTTCTTGAGGTCGCTTTGTGTATTTTTCTCTCATTTTGCAAATGTTCCCTATATTTGGATTTTTGTTGTTGTTTTGTGTGTTATGAGTAATTTTGTGTATATTTGTTGTCATTATTTAATTTTACTAACCCTAACACTTTTTTTGTGTATGAGTATGCATTTGAACACTTTTTTTTTAATTTGATTGAATAATAAAGACATAAATGACTTCCCATAATATGGCCCATGTACAAAAAGGTTATTTTCAATAAAAAAAAATATTTTTTTTTGTCTTAAATATTGCTTTATTTTTTTTGCATTTAAACACTTTTTTTTCTTTGATTAAAAAAATATATTTTTTTGATTGTGGTAAACTTTTTTGATTGAGAAAGTTTTTTTCATTTGAACAATAATGACAAAAGCTACCTCCATATGACATCACCCTTGGATTTCCATTTACAGAGTCTTTGGTTCAAATCCCTGTCAACTGATCATCTGTTATTTTATTTTTTTTTTTAGAATCGATTGTTTTTTATTTAGTTTTCATTTGTTAGTAATTGTTCTCATTATAATGAAAAACTAAAGTGTGAGTGTCCAAATGTCTGCATTTAAATTGAAACGCCTCAAAAAGGAGGTAAGGCTATAGTAAAGGCATATTTTTCAAAAATTTCCAAAAAATTACAATTGAATTGGACCATCATTCGACCCTAAAAACTACTGCAAACATAGAACACTGTACTTAAAATGGGCTGAAAATGCAGTAAGGCACAAAAATAAAAAAATCACCCAAAATCGGAAGTAAGGCTATAGTAAAGCATTATTTTCAAAAATTTTAGAAAAAAAAAAATTGAATTAGGACCATCATTCGACCCTAAAAACTACTGCAAACATAGTGCACATACCTAAAATGGGATGAAAACGCAGTAAGCCACAAAAATAAAAAATAAAAAAAGCACCCAAATTTGGAAATAAGGCTCTATAGTAAGGCACTATTTTCAAAAATATCAAAAAAATTAAAATTGACTTAGGACCATCATTTGACCCTAAAAACAACTACAAATATAATGCACATACCTAAAAGGGGCTAAGAAAGCAGTAAGGCACAAAAAATGACAAAAAACTAAAATCACACAAAATTAAAAAGTAAGGCTATAACAAGGCTTTTTTTTTTTTTTAAATTTTGAAAAAAAAAAAAATTGAGTTAGCACCATCATTAGACCCTAAAAACTACTGCAAATATAATGCACATACCTAAAAGGGGCTAAGAAAGCAGTAAGGCACAAAAAATGACAAAAAACTAAAATCACCCAAAATTAAAATGTAAGGCTATAACAAGGCATTTTTTTTTTCAAAAATTTTGAAAAAAAAAAATTGAGTTAGGACCATCATTAGACCCTAAAAACTACTGCAAATATAATGCACATACCTAAACGGGGCTAAGAATGCAGTAAGGCACAAAAAATGACAAAAAACTAAAATCACCCAAAATTAAAAAGTGAGGCTATAACAAGGCATTTTTTTTTTTCAAAAATTTTGAAAAAAAAAAAAAAAAATTGAGTTAGGACCATCATTAGACCCTAAAAACTACTGCAAATATAATGCACATACTAAAACAGGGCAAAGAATGCAGTAAGGCACAAAAAAATGACAAAAAACTAAAATCACCCAAAATCAAAAATAAGGCTATAGCAAGGCTTTTTTTTTTTTCAAAAATTTTGAAAAAAAAAAAAAAAATTGAGTTAGGACCATCATTAGACCCTAAAAACTACTGCAAATATAATGCACATACTTAAACAGGGCAAAGAAAGCCGTAAGGCACAAAAAATGACAAAAAACTAAAATCACCCAAAATTAAATTGTAAGGCTATAACAAGGCATTTTTTTTTTCAAAAATTTTGAAAAAAAAAAATTGAGTTAGGACCATCATTAGACCCTAAAAACTACTGCAAATATAATGCACATACCTAAACGGGGCTAAGAATGCAGTAAGGCACAAAAAATGACAAAAAACTAAAATCACCCAAAATTAAAAAGTGAGGCTATAACAAGGCTTTTTTTTTTCAAAAATTTTGAAAAAAAAAAAAAAAAAATTGAGTTAGGACCATCATTAGACCCTAAAAACTACTGCAAATATAATGCACATACTAAAACAGGGCAAAGAATGCAGTAAGGCACAAAAAAATGACAAAAAACTAAAATCACCCAAAATCAAAAATAAGGCTATAGCAAGGCATTTTGTTTCAAAAATTTTGAAAAAAAAAAAATGAGTTAGGACCATCATTAGACCCTAAAAACTACTGCAAATATAATGCACATACCTAAAAGGGGCTAAGAAAGCAGTAAGGCACAAAAAATGACAAAAAACTAAAATCACCCAAAATTAAAAAGTAAGGCTATAACAAGGCTTTTTTTTTTTCAAAAATTTTGAAAAAAAAAAAAAAAAAAAATTGAGTTAGGACCATCATTAGACCCTAAAAACTACTGCAAATATAATGCACATACCTAAAAGGGGCAAAAAAGCTGTAAGGCACAGAAAATGACAAAAAACTAAAATCACCCAAAATTAAAAAGTAAGGCTATAACAAGGCATTTTTTTTTTCAAAAATTTTGAAAAAAAAAATAAAAAATTGAGTTAGGACCATCATTAGACCCTAAAAACTACTGTAAAAATAATGCACATACCTAAAAGGGGCTAAGAAAGCAGTAAGGCACAAAAAATGACAAAAAACTAAAATCACACAAAAATAAAAAGTAAGGCTATAACAAGGCTTTTTTTTCAAAAATTTTGAAAAAAAAAATAAAAAATTGAGTTAGGACCATCATTAGACCCTAAAAACTACTGTAAATATAATGCACATACCTAGAAGGGGCTAAGAAAGCAGTAAGGCACAAAAAATGACAAAAATCTAAAATCACCCAAAATTAAAAAGTAAGGCTATAACAAGGCTTTTTTTTTTTTCAAAAATTTTGAAAAAAAAAAAAAAAATTGAGTTAGGACCATCATTAGACCCTAAAAACTACTGCAAATATAATGCACATACTTAAACAGGGCTAAGAAAGCCGTAAGGCACAAAAAATGACAAAAAACTAAAATCACCCAAAATTAAAAAGTGAGGCTATAACAAGGCATTTTTTTTTTTCAAAAATTTTGAAAAAAAAAAAAAAAAATTGAGTTAGGACCATCATTAGACCCTAAAAACTACTGCAAATATAATACACATACTAAAACAGGGCAAAGAATGCAGTAAGGCACAAAAAAATGACAAAAAACTAAAATCACCCAAAATCAAAAATAAGGCTATAGCAAGGCTTTTTTTTTTTTCAAAAATTTTGAAAAAAAAAAAAAAAAATTGAGTTAGGACCATCATTAGACCCTAAAAACTACTGCAAATATAATGCACATACTTAAACAGGGCAAAGAAAGCCGTAAGGCACAAAAAATGACAAAAAACTAAAATCACCCAAAATTAAAATGTAAGGCTATAACAAGGCATTTTTTTTTCAAAAATTTTGAAAAAAAAAAATTGAGTTAGGACCATCATTAGACCCTAAAAACTACTGCAAATATAATGCACATACCTAAACGGGGCTAAAAATGCAGTAAGGCACAAAAAATGACAAAAAACTAAAATCACCCAAAATTAAAAAGTGAGGCTATAACAAGGCTTTTTTTTTTTCAAAAATTTTAAAAAAAAAAAAAAAAAAAAATTGAGTTAGGACCATCATTAGACCCTAAAAACTACTGCAAATATAATGCACATACTAAAACAGGGCAAAGAATGCAGTAAGGCACAAAAAATGACAAAAAACTAAAATCACCCAAAATTCAAAAATAAGGCTATAGCAAGGCATTTTGTTTCAAAAATTTTGAAAAAAAAAAAAAAATGAGTTAGGACCATCAATACACCCTAAAAACTACTGCAAATATAATGCACATACCTAAAAGGGGCTAAGAAAGCAGTAAGGCACAAAAAATGACAAAAAACTAAAATCACCCAAAATTAAAAAGTAAGGCTATAACAAGGCTTTTTTTTTTTCAAAAATTTTGAAAAAAAAAAAAAAAAAATTGAGTTAGGACCATCATTAGACCCTAAAAACTACTGCAAATATAATGCACATACCTAAAAGGGGCAAAAAAGCAGTAAGGCACAGAAAATGACAAAAAACTAAAATCACCCAAAATTAAAAAGTAAGGCTATAACAAGGCATTTTTTTTTTTCAAAAATTTTGAAAAAAAAAATAAAAAATTGAGTTAGGACCATCATTAGACCCTAAAAACTACTGCAAAAATAATGCACATACCTAAAAGGGGCTAAGAAAGCAATAAGGCACAAAAAATGACAAAAAACTAAAATCACACAAAATAAAAAGTAAGGCTATAACAAGGCTTTTTTTTCAAAAATTTTGAAAAAAAAAATAAAAAATTGAGTTAGGACCATCATTAGACCCTAAAAACTACTGCAAAAATAATGCACATACCTAAAAGGGGCTAAGAAAGCAGTAAGGCACAAAAAAATGACAAAAAACTAAAATCACCCAAAATCAAAAATAAGGCTATAGCAAGGCATTTTGTTTCAAAAATTTTGAAAAAAAAAAATTGAGTTAGGACCATCATTAGACCCTAAAAACTACTGCAAATATAATGCACATACCTAAAAGGGGCTAAGAAAGCAGTAAGGCACAGAAAATGACAAAAAACTAAAATCACCCAAAATTAAAAAGTAAGGCTATAACAAGGCTTTTTTTTTTTCAAAAATTTTGAAAAAAAAAAAATTGAGTTAGGACCATCATTAGACCCTAAAAACTACTGCAAATATAATGCACATACTTAAACAGGGCAAAGAAAGCAGTAAGGCACAAAAAATGACAAAAAACTATACTCACTCAAAAAATAAAATAAGGCTAAAGCAAGGCATTTTGTTTCAAAAAATTTGAAAAAAAAAAAATTGAGTTAGGACCATCATTAGACCCTAAAAACTACTGTAAATATAATGCACATACCTAAAAGGGGCTAAGAAAGCAGTAAGGCACAAAAAATGACAAAAAACTAAAATCACAAAAAAATAAAAAGTAAGTCTATAACAAGGCTTTTTTTTCAAAAATTTTGAAAAAAAAAAAAAATGAGTTAGGACCATCATTAGACCTTAAAAACTACTGCAAATATAATGCACATACTTAAACAGGGCAAAGAAAGCCGTAAGGCACAAAAAATGACAAAAAACTAAAATCACCCAAAATTAAGGCATTTTTTTTTTCAAAAATTTTTAAAAAAAAAAATTGAGTTAGAACCATCATTAGACCCTAAAAACTACTGCAAATATAATGCACATACCTAAACGGGGCTAAGAATGCAGTAAGGCACAAAAAATGACAAAAAACTAAAATCACCCAAAATTAAAAAGTAAGGCTATAACAAGGCATTTTTTTTTTCAAAAATTTTGAAAAAAAAAATTGAGTTAGGACCATCATTAGACCCTAAAACCTACTGCAAATGTAATGCAGATACCTAAAAGGTGCTAAGAAAGCAGTAAGGCACAAAAAATGACAAAAAACTAAAATCACCCAAAATTAAAAAGTAAGGCTATAACAAGGCATTTTTTTTTTCAAAAATTTTGAAAAAAAAAAATTGAGTTAGGACCATCATTAGACCCTAAAAACTACTGCAAATATAATGCACATACTTAAACAGGGCAAAGAAAGCAGTAAGGCACAAAAAATGACAAAAAACTATACTCACTCAAAAAATAAAATAAGGCTAAAGCAAGGCATTTTGTTTCAAAAAATTTGAAAAAAAAAAAATTGAGTTAGGACCATCATTAGATCCTAAAAACTACTGCAAATATAATGCACATACTTAAACAGGGCAAAGAAAGCAGTAAGGCACAAAAAATGACAAAAAACTATACTCACTCAAAAAATAAAATAAGGCTAAAGCAAGGCATTTTGTTTCAAAAAATTTGAAAAAAAAAAAATTGAGTTAGGACCATCATTAGACCCTAAAAACTACTGTAAATATAATGCACATACCTAAAAGGGGCTAAGAAAGCAGTAAGGCACAAAAAATGACAAAAAACTAAAATCACACAAAAATAAAAAGTAAGTCTATAACAAGGCTTTTTTTTCAAAAATTTTGAAAAAAAAAAAAAATGAGTTAGGACCATCATTAGACCTTAAAAACTACTGCAAATATAATGCACATACTTAAACAGGGCAAAGAAAGCCGTAAGGCACAAAAAATGACAAAAATCTAAAATCACCCAAAATTAAAAAGTAAGGCTATAACAAGGCTTTTTTTTTTTCAAAAATTTTGAAAAAAAAATAAATTGAGTTAGGACCATCATTAGACCCTAAAAACTACTGCAAATATAATGCACATACTTAAACAGGGCAAAGAAAGCCGTAAGGCACAAAAAATGACAAAAAACTAAAATCACCCAAAATTAAAAAGTAAGGCTATAACAAGGCATTTTTTTTTTCAAAAATTTTGAAAAAAAAAAATTGAGTTAGGACCATCATTAGACCCTAAAAACTAATGCAAATATAATGCACATACCTAAACGGGGCTAAGAATGCAGTAAGGCACAAAAAATGACAAAAAACTAAAATCACCCAAAATTAAAAAGTAAGGCTATAACAAGGCTTTTTTTTTTTCAAAAATTTTGAAAAAAAAAATAAAAAATTGAGTTAGGACCATCATTAGACCCTAAAAACTACTGCAAAAATAATGCACATACCTAAAAGGGGCTAAGAAAGCAGTAAGGCACAAAAAATGACAAAAAACTAAAATCACACAAAAATAAAAAGTAAGGCTATAACAAGGCATTTTTTCAAAAATTTTGAAAAAAAAAAAAATTGAGTTAGGACCATCATTAGACCCTAAAAACTACTGCAAATGTAATGCACATACTTAAACAGGGCAAAGAAAGCAGTAAGGCACAAAAAATGACAAAAAACTAAAATCACCCAAAATTAAAAAGTAAGGCTATAACAAGGCATTTTTTTTTTCAAAAATTTTGAAAAAAAAAAATTGAGTTAGGACCATCATTAGACCCTAAAAACTACTGCAAATATAATGCACATACCTAAACGGGGCTAAGAATGCAGTAAGGCACAAAAAATGACAAAAAACTAAAATCACCCAAAATTAAAAAGTAAGGCTATAACAAGGCATTTTTTTTTTCAAAAAATATTGAAAAAAAAAAAAAAATTGAGTTAGGATCATCATTAGACCCTAAAAACTACTGCAAATATAATGCACATACTAAAACAGGGCAAAGAATGCAGTAAGGCACAAAAAAATGACAAAAAACTAAAATCACCCAAAATCAAAAATAAGGCTATAGCAAAGCATTTTGTTTCAAAAATTTTGGAAAAAAAAAAAATGAGTTAGGACCATCATTAGACCCTAAAAACTACTGCAAATATAATGCACATACTTAAACAGGGCAAAGAAAGCAGTAAGGCACAAAAAATGACAAAAAACTAAAATCACCCAGAAATAAAGTAAGGCTATAACAAGGCATTTTTTTTTTCAAAAATTTTGAAAAAAAAAAAAAAATGAGTTAGGAACATCATTAGACCCTAAAAACTACTGCAAATATAATGCACATACTTTAACAGGGTTCAGAAAGCAGTAAAGCACAAAAAATGACAAAAAACTAAAATCACCCGAAATTAAAAAGTAAGGCTATAACAAGGCATTTTTTTTTTCAAAAATTTTGAAAAAAAAAAATTGAGTTAGGACCATCATTAGACCCTAAAAACTACTGCAAATATAATGCACATACCTAAACGGGGCTAAGAATGCAGTAAGGCACAAAAAATGACAAAAAACTAAAATCACCCAAAATTAAAAAGTAAGGCTATAACAAGGCTTTTTTTTTTTCAAAAATTTTGAAAAAATAAATAAAAAATTGATTTAGGACCATCATTAGACCCTAAAAACTACTGCAAAAATAATGCACATACCTAAAAGGGGCTAAGAAAGCAGTAAGGCACAAAAAATGACAAAAAACTAAAATCACACAAAAATAAAAAGTAAGGCTATAACAAGGCTTTTTTTCAAAAATTTTGAAAAAAAAAATAAAAAATTGAGTTAGGACCATCATTAGACCCTAAAAACTACTGCAAAAATAATGCACATACCTAAAAGGGGCTAAGAAAGCAGTAAGGCACAAAAAATGACAAAAAACTAAAATCACACAAAAATAAAAAGTAAGGCTATAACAAGGCTTTTTTTTCAAAAATTTTGAAAAAAAAAATAAAAAATTGAGTTAGGACCATCATTAGACCCTAAAAACTACTGCAAAAATAATGCACATACCTAAAAGGGGCTAAGAAAGCAGTAAGGCACAAAAAATGACAAAAAACTAAAATCACACAAAAATAAAAAGTAAGTCTATAACAAGGCTTTTTTTTCAAAAATTTTGAAAAAAAAAAAAAATTGAGTTAGGACCATCATTAGACCCTAAAACTACTGCAAATGTAATGCACATACTTAAACAGGGCAAAGAAAGCAGTAAGGCACAAAAAATGACAAAAAACTAAAATCACCCAAAATTAAAAAGTAAGGCTATAACAAGGCATTTTTTTTTTCAAAAATTTTGAAAAAAAAAAATTGAGTTAGGACCATCATTAGACCCTAAAAACTACTGCAAATATAATGCACATACTTAAACAGGGCAAAGAAAGCAGTAAGGCACAAAAAATGACAAAAAACTAAAATCACCCAAAATTAAAACGTAAGGCTTTTTTTTTTTCAAAAATTTTGAAAAAAAAAAAATTGAGTTAGGACCATCATTAGACCCTAAAAACTACTGCAAATATAATGCACATACTTAAACAGGGCAAAGAAAGCAGTAAGGCACAAAAAATGACAAAAAACTAAAATCACACAAAAATAAAAAAAAGTCTATAACAAGGCTTTTTTTTCAAAAATTTTGAAAAAAAAAAAAAAATGAGTTAGGACCATCATTAGACCCTAAAAACTACTGCAAATATAATGCACATACTTAAACAGGGCAAAGAAAGCCGTAAGGCACAAAAAATGACAAAAAACTAAAATCACCCAAAATTAAGGCATTTTTTTTTTCAAAAATTTTGAAAAAAAAAATTGAGTTAGGACCATCATTAGACCCTAAAAACTACTGCAAATATAATGCACATACCTAAAAGGGGCTAAGAAAGCAGTAAGGCACAAAAAATGACAAAAAACTAAAATCACCCAAAATTAAAACGTAAGGCTATAACAAGGCATTTTTTTTTTTCAAAAATTTTGAAAAAAAAAATTAAGTTATGACCATCATTAGACCCCAAAAACTACTGCAAATATAATGCACATACCTAAAAGGGGCTAAGAAAGCAGTAAGGCACAAAAAATGACAAAAATCTAAAATCACCCAAAATTAAAAAGTAAGGCTATAACAAGGCTTTTTTTTTTTTCAAAAATTTTGAAAAAAAAAATAAAAAATTGAGTTAGGACCATCATTAGACCCTAAAAACTACTGCAAAAATAATGCACATACCTAAAAGGGGCTAAGAAAGCAGTAAGGCACAAAAAATGACAAAAAACTAAAATCACACAAAAATAAAAAGTAAGGCTATAACAAGGCTTTTTTTTCAAAAATTTTGAAAAAAAAAATAAAAAATTGAGTTAGGACCATCATTAGACCCTAAAAACTACTGCAAAAATAATGCACATACCTAAAAGGGGCTAAGAAAGCAGTAAGGCACAAAAAATGACAAAAAACTAAAATCACACAAAAATAAAAAGTAAGTCTATAACAAGGCTTTTTTTTCAAAAATTTTGAAAAAAAAAAAAATTGAGTTAGGACCATCATTAGACCCTAAAAACTACTGCAAATGTAATGCACATACTTAAACAGGGCAAAGAAAGCAGTAAGGCACAAAAAAATGACAAAAAACTAAAATCACCCAAAATTAAAAAGTAAGGCTATAACAAGGCATTTTTTTTTCAAAAATTTTGAAAAAAAAAAAAAAATTGAGTTAGGACCATCATTAGACCCTAAAAACTACTGCAAATATAATGCACATACTAAAACAGGGCAAAGAATGCAGTAAGGCACAAAAAAATGACAAAAAACTAAAATCACCCAAAATCAAAAATAAGGCAATAGCAAAGCATTTTGTTTCAAAAATTTTGAAAAAAAAAAAATGAGTTAGGACCATCATTAGACCCTAAAAACTACTGCAAATATAATGCACATACCTAAAAGGGGCTAAGAAAGCAGTAAGGCACAAAAAATGACAAAAAACTAAAATCACCCAAAATTAAAACGTAAGGCTATAACAAGGCATTTTTTTTTTTCAAAAATTTTGAAAAAAAAAATTAAGTTATGACCATCATTAGACCCCAAAAACTACTGCAAATATAATGCACATACCTAAAAGGGGCTAAGAAAGCAGTAAGGCACAAAAAATGACAAAAAACTAAAATCACACAAAAATAAAAAGTAAGTCTATAACAAGGCTTTTTTTTCAAAAATTTTGAAAAAAAAAAAAAATTGAGTTAGGACCATCATTAGACCCTAAAAACTACTGCAAATGTAATGCACATACTTAAACAGGGCAAAGAAAGCAGTAAGGCACAAAAAATGACAAAAAACTAAAATCACCCAAAATTAAAACGTAAGGCTTTTTTTTTTTTCAAAAATTTTGAAAAAAAAAAAATTGAGTTAGGACCATCATTAGACCCTAAAAACTACTGCAAATATAATGCACATACTTAAACAGGGCAAAGAAAGCAGTAAGGCACAAAAAATGACAAAAAACTAAAATCACCCAAAATTAAGGCATTTTTTTTTTCAAAAATTTTGAAAAAAAAAATTGAGTTAGGACCATCATTAGACCCTAAAAACTACTGCAAATATAATGCACATACCTAAAAGGGGCTAAGAAAGCAGTAAGGCACAAAAAATGACAAAAAACTAAAATCACCCAAAATTAAAAAGTAAGGCTATAACAAGGCTTTTTTTTCAAAAATTTTGAAAAAAAAAAAAAAATTGAGTTAGGACCATCATTAGACCCTAAAAACTACTGCAAATGTAATGCACATACTTAAACAGGGCAAAGAAAGCAGTAAGGCACAAAAAATGACAAAAAACTAAAATCACCCAAAATTAAAAAGTAAGGCTATAACAAGGCATTTTTTTTTCAAAAATTTTGAAAAAAAAAAATTGAGTTAGGACCATCATTAGACCCTAAACACTACTGCAAATATAATGCACATACTTAAACAGGGCAAAGAAAGCAGTAAGGCACAAAAAATGACAAAAAACTAAAATCACCCAAAATTAAAACGTAAGGCTTTTTTTTTTTCAAAAATTTTGAAAAAAAAAAAAATTGAGTTAGGACCATCATTAGACCCTAAAACTACTGCAAATATAATGCACATACTTAAACAGGGCAAAGAAAGCAGTAAGGCACAAAAAATGACAAAAAACTAAAATCACCCAAAATTAAGGCATTTTTTTTTTCAAAAATTTTGAAAAAAAAAATTGAGTTAGGACCATCATTAGACCCTAAAAACTACTGCAAATATAATGCACATACCTAAAAGGGGCTAAGAAAGCAGTAAGGCACAAAAAATGACAAAAAACTAAAATCACCCAAAATTAAAAAGTAAGGCTATAACAAGGCATTTCTTTTTTCAAAAATTTTGAAAAAAAAAAATTGAGTTAGGACCATCATTAGACCCTAAAAACTACTGCAAACAGAGTGCACATACTTAAAATGGGCTGAAAACGCAGTAAAGTACAAAAAATGACAAAAATCACCCAAAATCGGAGGTAAGGCTAAAGTAAGGCATATTTTTCAAAATTTCAAAAAAGTAAAAATAGAGTTAAAACAATCATTAGACTAGAT
This sequence comes from Gouania willdenowi, assembly GCF_900634775.1. Taxonomy (NCBI): domain Eukaryota; kingdom Metazoa; phylum Chordata; class Actinopteri; order Blenniiformes; family Gobiesocidae; genus Gouania; species Gouania willdenowi. The sequence continues at coordinate 3,018,562 of NC_041054.1, forward strand.
TAGAAGAAAACGCAGTAATTCACAAAAATTAAAAAAAAAAAAAATCACCCAATATCAGAGGTAAGGCCATCATTAAGGCATATTTTTCAAAAATTAGTAAGGCATGTTTTTTTTTAAATTAAAAAAAAACAAAAACAATTGAGTTAGGACCATCATTAGACCCTAAAAACTACTGCAAATATAATGCACATACCTAAACGGGGCTAAGAATGCAGTAAGGCACAAAAATTGACAAAAAACTAAAATCACCCAAAATTAAAAAGTAAGGCTATAACAAGGCATTTTTTTTTTCAAAAATTTTGAAAAAAAAAATTGAGTTAGGACCATCATTAGACCCTAAAAACTACTGCAAATGTAATGCACATACTTAACAGGGCAAAGAAAGCAGTAAGGCACAAAAAATGACAAAAAACTAAATCACCCAAATTAAAAAGTAAGGCTATAACAAGGCATTTTTTTTTTCAAAAATTTTGAAAAAAAAAAATTGAGTTAGGACCATCATTAGACCCTAAACACTACTGCAAATATAATGCACATACTTAAACAGGGCAAAGAAAGCAGTAAGGCACAAAAAATGACAAAAAACTAAAATCACCCAAAATTAAAACGTAAGGCTTTTTTTTTTTCAAAAATTTTGAAAAAAAAAAAAATTGAGTTAGGACCATCATTAGACCCTAAAAACTACTGCAAATATAATGCACATACTTAAACAGGGCAAAGAAAGCAGTAAGGCACAAAAAATGACAAAAAACTAAAATCACCCAAAATTAAGGCATTTTTTTTTCAAAAATTTTGAAAAAAAAAATTGAGTTAGGACCATCATTAGACCCTAAAAACTACTGCAAATATAATGCACATACCTAAAAGGGGCTAAGAAAGCAGTAAGGCACAAAAAATGACAAAAAACTAAAATCACCCAAAATTAAAAAGTAAGGCTATAACAAGGCATTTCTTTTTTCAAAAATTTTGAAAAAAAAAAATTGAGTTAGGACCATCATTAGACCCTAAAAACTACTGCAAACAGAGTGCACATACTTAAAATGGGCTGAAAACGCAGTAAAGTACAAAAAATGACAAAAATCACCCAAAATCGGAGGTAAGGCTAAAGTAAGGCATATTTTTCAAAAATTTCAAAAAAGTAAAAATTGAGTTAAAACCATCATTAGACTAGATTAGATGAAAACGCAGTAATTCACAAAAATTGAAAAAAAAAAAAAATCACCCAATATCAGAGGTAAGGCCATCATTAAGGCATATTTTTCAAAAATTAGTAAGGCATGTTTTTTTTTAAATTAAAAAAAACAAAAAACAATTGAGTTAGGACCATCATTAGACCCTAAAAACTACTGCAAATATAATGCACATACCTAAACGGGGCTAAGAATGCAGTAAAGCACAAAGAATGACAAAAAACTAAAATCACCCAAAATTAAAAAGTAAGGCTATAACAAGGTTTTTTTTTTTTCAAAAATTTTGAAAAAAAAAAAAAAAAAATTGAGTTAGGACCATCATTAGACCCTAAAAACTACTGCAAATATAATGCACATACCTAAACGGGGCTAAGAATGCAGTAAGGCACAAAAATTGACAAAAAACTAAAATCACCCAAAATTAAAAAGTAAGGCTATAACAAGGCATTTTTTTTTTCAAAAATTTTGAAAAAAAAAAATTGAGTTAGGACCATCATTAGACCCTAAAAACTACTGCAAATATAATGCACATACTTAAACAGGGCAAAGAAAGCCGTAAGGCACAAAAAATGACAAAAAACTAAAATCACCCAAAATTAAAAAGTAAGGATATAACAAGGCATTTTTTTTCAAAATTTTCGAAAAAAAAAAAAATTGAGTTAGGACCATCATTAGACCCTAAAATCTACTGCAAATATAATGCACATACTTAAACAGGGCACATAAAGCAGTAAGGCACAAAAAAATGAAAACGAAAATCACCCAAAATCAAAAGTAAGGCTATAGCAAAGCATTTTTTTTCAAAAATTTTGAAAAAAAAAAATTGAGTTTGGGCCATCAATTGACCCTAAAAACTACTGCAAACAGAGTGCACATACTTAAAATGGGCTGAAAACGCAGTAAAGTACAAAAAATGACAAAAATCACCCAAAATCGGAGGTAAGGCTAAAGTAAGGCATATTTTTCAAAAATTTCAAAAAAGTAAAAATTGAGTTAAAACCATCATTAGACTAGATTAGATGAAAACGCAGTAATTCACAAAAATTGAAAAAAAAAAAAAATCACCCAATATCAGAGGTAAGGCCATCATTAAGGCATATTTTTCAAAAATTAGTAAGGCATGTTTTTTTTTAAATTAAAAAAAACAAAAAACAATTGAGTTAAGACCATCATTCGACCCTAAAAACTACTAATTTTGAAATTTTTGAAAATAACGCCTTACTATTGCCTTACTTCCGATTTTGGGTGATTTTTTGATTTTTGTCATTTTTGTTACTTACTGTGTTTTCAGCCCATTTTAAGTATCTGCACTATGTTGTAAAATTGACTTAGGACCATCATTCAACCCAAAAAACTACTGCAAACAGAGTGCACATACCTAAAATGGGCTTCACTCTGTTTGCAGTCGTTTTAGGGTCGACTGATCGTCCTAACTCAATTTAAATTTTTTAAATTTTTTTAAAAAATGTGCCTTATTATAGCCTTTTTTCCATTTTGAGGCATTTCAAATTTTTTCATCAAAATGTTTGCCTTACTATAGCCTTACCTCCGTTTTGAGGCGTTTGAAATTTTCTCAATAATCTTTGCGTTATAACCTTACCTCCGTTTTGAGGCAATTTAAATTTTTTTGTCAAATTTATGTCTTACTATAGCTTTACTTCCGTTTTGAAGCGTTTGAAATTTTTTCATCAAAATTTATCCTTACTATGGCCTTACTTCCGTTTTAAGGCGTTTGAAATTTAAAAAAAAAATGTATGCCTTACGCCTTGCCTCCGTTTTGAGGCGTTTTCATTTTTATTCCTTACTATAGCCTTACTTTCATTTTGAGGTGTTTGAAATTTTGTGCCCGTTTTTATGCCGTACTATAGCCTTTCTTTCATTTTGATTTGTTTTGTTTTTTTCATCAAATTCATGCCTTACTATAACCTTACCTCCGTTTTGAGGCGTTTGAAATTTTTTCATCAAAATTATTTTTTTCAGAATTTATACCTTACTATAGCCTTACTTCCGTTTTGAGGCGTTTGAAATGTTTTGTCCGTTTTTATGGCTTTTTTAACCTTACCTTATTAGGTGTGAGCTCCCAATGCCACTGCAGGTACACCTGTGATCTTCAGCTGTCAGCAATCATCCGTCCTTGGTAGTTGTACCAATTTTGACCACCAGATGCCGCTATTTAGATACCATGTAGAATTCGTCCTTAACCCTAACCCATATATATATATATATATATATATATATATATATATATATATATATATATATATATATAATTTTTTAATTTTTTAATTTTTTAAGTTTTCTTGCAGTCTTATTTCCGTTTTAGGTAATTTATTATAATTGGACTTGTTGTTATGGACTCACTTTGTCTTACCTATATTATAGTTTTTTTTTTTACCGTACATGCCTTACCTCTGACTTTTGGTGTTTTTGGATTTTTGTAATTTTTATGCTTTATTGCAACCTTACTTTCGTCATAGGTTGTTTATCACAATTAGACTATTTTTTTAAACTTTGCCTTATCAAAACATTTTTGTTTCCATTTTACCTTTGATTTCAGATGTTTCTCATATTTTCTTTTTTTTTTTTTTGCTTTATTGCTCCCTTACTTTTGTTTAAGGTATTATATATTGTAATTGGACTAGTTTTGGTATGTAGCCTTACCTAAAACTTTAAAATGTCACAATTTTACCCATTTTTATGCTTTGTATAGCCTTACTTTAGATTTCGGATAAAACTCCTAATAATGTATGCAGTCTTACTTCTGTTTTAGATTTTTTTTTTTTTTATCATAATTGCACAAGTTTTATTTAAAAATAACACTTTCACATTTCTGACATTTTTCATGCCTTACTTCAGCCTTTTCTCCCCATTAGGATGTTTATGATGATTGCACCAATGATTGTCACACTGAAAGAGGGCGTGACTAGAGACACAGGGAGGAGCCTAAAAAACACCCACACTGACTACCGATCCAATGCTAATGAGAAAAACAATTAGCATCAACTGAATACTAAATAAAAAATCAATAAAAGAGCCATACATGAAAAAATGAATCAAGTTATATAGGCTACCAGTGGACTGGGAATATAACTCACAACCTTTAGCAAGTAAACACAAAAATTGTTCTTTCCACCACAATGAATGTCTTTATTATAATTAATTCACATTCCAATAATTCTCATCACCAGGTTAATACATAATAATAATCTTCATAATGAGCCACCAATATTTTCTGCAGGAAAACAACAACAAAATAAAACATAATAAATAACAAATGATGGATACATTATTACTTTAGCATTTTAATAATTCTCGTCATACAAGTTTTTGGCAAAGCTTTATTTACATTGAGATTATGTGACTTTTTTCTAGGTACATGCCTTCTAATCTAAGTATTGATGGATTAATTTAAGTGTATTTCCTGTTAATCTGACATTATGTGAGTTTATTCTAGGTACACGAGATGTAGTCTGAGTATTTGTACCTTATTTAGAGTATAATCTGATATTATGTGACTTTATTCTTAGTACACATACTATTGTGAGTGTTTTGTACTTAACTTTAAATATATTTCATGTCCATCTGAGATGATGTGCCTTTATTCTAGGTATACGTGCTGTAGGTACGTTTAGTGCTGACTCTGATCACCCGGGCCTGTCCGACCGCCCCCTGCAGCTGAACAGACTGGCCTGGGTGTGCAGGTAAAACAGCGGGTGCACCACGCTGGCGGCCGACAGCAGCATGACACAGATAGGAGTGATGATGCACTTCTGTGTGAACTCATTAGTGGAGGAATTAATTTGCATGGCTGCCACTGGGATGTAGAAGATGAGGGTGATAGTGGTGGTGGCAGAGACCGTGATGAGGGCCCTCTTCTTCAGCGGGTGCAGTTTGTCTCGCCCGGGGCCCGACTGCCTCAGGGCCAGAGCGATTTTGACGCTGCACCACAACATGATTAAAGTCATGGTGGACATCACAGCCATTGGGATGGTCTTCAGTAGGTCATCGTTGAGGTAGGTTTTGTCTGAGTTGAGTCCAACGATCACAGTGGACAGGATGGTGGAGAGCCACACAAACACTGCACACACTTCCCTCCAGCGGTACTTCTTGATCAGAGGGTAGGACGTTGGGTGGATGACGGCCACGTATCTCTCCAGTGAGATGAAGCACAGGCTGGACGGACCACCGGTCTGCACGTACACCAGCAGCACTGTGAGCAGGTGTGAGTGTAGACAAGGCAGAATTATCATGACGATTAAGTGAAGCAGAGACTGCAGGTAGTGCACGTTGTTGAACATGGCAAGGTTACAGTTGAGGATGTCAGTGGGACGTTTGGACGTGAAGCTGAGCCAGAGCAACCTGAAGACCATAGGCTGACCGATGGTGAAGGTCAAAAGGTCAGTGAAACCCAGTCTCAACTTGTTGGTCAGAGTGTTGGCGCATGAATGGGTTCCACAGGAAACCACGGAGCAGTTTAGGGTCACTTCCTCCATCCTAGGATCTGTGACATCACAAAAACAGGTATGATTATTAATAATTATCACCACAAATCATTTTATTAAGAAGAAGACGAAGAAGAAGACGAAGAAGAAGACGAAGAAGAAGACGAAGAAGACGAAGAAGACGAAGAAGACGAAGAAGAAGAAGAAGAAGAAGAAGAAGAAGAATGATGATGATGATTTCTAATCCAATGGCTTGATTGTAAATGTTCAATAATTTCGGTTTAATTTTGTGACAAACTGACATTGTTTGATGTAATATTTAAGTGTATATATATTTTTACAATACAAACTAGATGTAAGTAAACAAACAAACAAACAAACGAACACATAATACTAGACATTAACTGATAATGTTATTTTTAATAAAGCCATTAGAGCTTTCTACGATAAGGAGGTCTTACCTGTTTATCCAGCCGAGGCTCTGATCTGCGTGACAAATCTATAGTCAGAGTCAAACCAACCTCTGATTTCCATGTCAGGCTTGAACACAGCACATGTGTAAAGCACTGACCACTGACGATTTCCCTACCAGTGTCAGTGCTGAGCAGACATTTCTCAATGGGACAGACCTGAGGGTGTCAGTGCCACACAGACACATGGTGGTACATGGAGAACTACGGACATATGTTGTATTCCTGCCCAAAGATAAACATGTACGTGTTCAGCCACGCATCAGATAAAAATATAATGGAGAGTTTTCCTCCATTAATATAATGTCAATGTTCAATCTAAACGTTAAATCTAAATCCAAATGTAAAATCTAATTCTAAATGTTGAATCTAAATGTTAAATCTTAATCTCAATGTTGAATCTAAACGTTAATTAATAAATATAAATATAAATGTTGCATTTAAGCATAAATGTAAAATCTAAAATAAGAATGCAAATGTTTAATAAAAAATATAAATGTTAAATATTAAATATAAACAAAGGTTTTAGACAAATGTTATATCTAAATATAAATTTTAAATCTATGCGCATGCGCAACTTAAGACTTCAGAGTTTCTAGTCACTGTTGTTTCCTCTATTGCGGTTATATTTACAGTATGTTGCTGTGTTTAATGTTTTTGATGATAAAAAAACCTTGAATTTTGACTTTCTTCGTGTGTTGCCTAAGCAGTAGTTCCCAACCTTCCTTTTAAAAATATGTTTACACTAAAGACACTGAATTCAAATAATCTTTAATGTTGATTATAGGGGTGGGACGATACATTGGCTGTGTTGTAAATGTCATAGTAACGTACTAGTCATAGTAAGTCTGACGTCAAAATGAGTATGTAGTGTGTTCACATTAGATAGTATGAAAAGATTGAGTATACTATATAGGGACATTTTTTAAATATGCGTAGTGGGCACACAGTCATACTCAACGATGCATTACAAGCGGAATGTAAAATGGTCCTGGGACTGGCTTCAAGCTAAAAATAAAAACATCCTATTTTCAAAATAAAAGCATTTCTTGTCTTCCTTTAGTTTTTTTAACGCTTTCGATTGTGAAAGTCACTGTACGCCGATATGTCAAACTACCAATCTTTTCATTGTGATAGTGTACCTAATAAAGTGGCCAGCTGTCCAGTAAACACATTTCAAATGCATGAGTTCAAAGTATGTTTATTGACAAATGCACAAAGTATCAAAGCAGAGTCATGAGTTATGGTTAAACATCTCAGCTACATGAATTAAGACTCATAAATATATAGAAAAATGCACCGTTTATTAAAGAGTGCCGACGTTAGGATTATAAACCACAGTATGTAGGAGAAACTGTTTAATGGAATACAAAGAGCACATGCTAAACGAATAAATATGAAAATACAAAAAGTAACATTAGAAAACAGTTACGGTATTGCTTTAACGTGTTCCTTGGGGTCAGAGGATTTTCTTTTATATATAAAGACATTCTTGTAGCAGGTCGAAGCTCATTTATGTTTTATTTACATCTATAAAAAATAAGAGACAAGCGAGTTATACAAAAGTCTTTTTTTTATTTCTACAAAGATCTACACGGCTTTTAGGTTGTTGTTGTTTTGTCATAACATGACCACTAGGTGGCGGCCTACTGTTTTTAAGTTTAAGGCAACAATGTTTTATTTAATGAAGAAACAAAAAATATGGCAATTGTTGGAGGGATTATACATAAAGCTTGGAATTGATCGGCTTTAAAAGCGACAAAAACTGTGAGAATAAAGTTTAGTTACTGTCATTTATCATTTTCTCACAGGAAGTTGCGCCCATAAAAAGGAAGTAGGAGCCCCATTTTGATGCGGGAAAGCACATTTTAGAGGTTAAGTGCTTTTTGTTGTTTGTTTATAGAGACTTTTAATACAAATTCTTCACGATTAACACACAAGGAACAAACACTGTGCTGTTCTGGCTTAAAAGTAACTGCTGGTGACTATAAAATAAGGCTTTCAGTCTTTTAGTTTCCAGTTAAAAAGGCACTTTTTCGTATTCAAACGTCAGATATGCAAAGCTACGTCGTTCTTCAGTAACGGCAGAAAAACATTTCAAAACAAAGGCACATGTTGGACATGAACAAAGGTTTATGTAGTTGTTGTAGTTGTAGTTTCCTTTTGTTTGGGCGACGTTGGGAGGAATCTATGCGTGGCTGTGCACAGAGATGCTCGACAGGTCGTTCCTGATGATCTCATTAACTGTAAATGGAGAAAAGAAAAGGTTAATAATCAGTATTTTCTATCAGTGGAAGAACGACGGCTTCCTCAGCGTAGACTCAAAGATGCGCAACCCTCCGATTATCATTAGGATCAATATGACCACATTCAATGTTTATCATTCAAAAATAAAAGTTGACCTTTTTTGCTTCATATTTCATGCATTTTCCTAATTTGATGGGTTCAATTGATTAAGCATAACATTATCATGATAATATTTTTGTCCTCTATGACAGGGGTTCTCAACCTTGGGGTCAAGACCCCATTTGGGGATGTGAGACACTGGGAGGGGGTCATCAGATGCCTTCAAGAAACTAAGAATATATTTTAACAATCTCAGCTAATTTTTGCTTATTTTTTCTACAACTACACCAAACTTGCCATATTTTAACCTATTTTTTATCATTTTTTCTTGCAAACTTTTGCTCCCTTTAATACAGTTTTGCTATATTACTTCCATTTCTGTCACTTCTCCATCAAATTGCAATGATTTTTCTGCACATTTTTCCAGTTTCAAGACATTTTCAGCACATAAACTTTTCCAACCTAATGTCACATATGTTGATCCATTATTGTCACTTTTAACCTCTTTTTATCATATTTCATGCTTATTTTTGCCAATTTAACCAGTTTTTGCCAGTTTAAACTAATTGTTCCAATACTGACACTTTGAACCCTTTCTACTCCTTTTTCTGTCCGTTTTTGGGTACACTAATTTGCAACTTTTAACCAATTTCTGTTATTTTTTTTTTTTTTTAAAATCCCTTTTCAACACCTTTTTCCACAATTTTTGGTCACTTTTATCCCATTTTATTTCTGAGGAAAAAGTTGAAAACCACTGCTCTAGGAAAAGGTTTTGGAACAGCTCTTTCACAGTGAAAGAGACGTAGAGGAGAATGTGTCTGAGACAGGATTGTGTTGAAGAGGACCCTGATTTTTTTTTTTTTTTTTTGTCTGATGAGAATGAGAATGTTGACCCTCCAGCACACACAATCCCTTCAAAAAATGGAAAGACCAACATCAATCAATACGGTTCATTCTGTGAGAGTCGGGAATGTGAACCCCAAATTAGAAATTATTTGGATTTTCCAGATCCACTAACTCTAAAACTGAAAGTTTGTCCTGATGGTGGCGCCACAGGAAAGGTCATATCATCACTACAACAAACAGAGTTCATACTCTGGTGATCATTAACGTTGTCAATAAATTTGAGAAAATTTGAATGAAAACTATTCAAGATAAATTCATTCTAATTTAAAAGTTTGTCCTGATGGTGGCGCTAGAGAACAGGTCTAGGGTTGATTTATGTACTCAACGAATAAACAAAGCGTCTGACACAAAAAGTTGGTCTACGAGTTTTCTGAACAAATCATTTTCTGGAGGCAAATATCCCTGGGGTCAGATTGACCCCAAGGCTAAAATGTGTTAGTGATATTTGAAAATAATAGGAAGAACAAAATCAAATCACTGAGTCAAACTGAAGCCGTCACTTCCTCTGAGTCTAACTAATAAAATGAGTTTATTTCAGATCCCTGGACGTTTCTTATCTGGGGAGACAATGCAGAGTCTCTACACGCTTGTTTATCTGTTGATCGTCTCCCATCCAACACTAATAGAAAAGGAATTGGAAAATCAGTGACTTGTTCCTCCCTAAAGACGCATCTTTTCGGCTGTTAATTCTCTTATCTGTGAATTAATCCTCAGAGGAGTTTCTCACTCTTTAAATCAGATTTTTGGCTCAGGGAGGAAATGTGAGAGGAAAAAGGGAAACACTCCTGGCCCGACGTGGTGAAACAAAGCCAGGAGGCCGAGGGTGGAATTCCCTCTGACTGGAAAAGCAGACTGGAAAACTGATTTTCTGACTAAATAATAAAGAAAAAAAGGCTTTTCCATGTGATTTTCCACATTAAAAGGATCTTTTTCCAGTTCAGGCAGAAAAGCAGAGGCTCAGTTTGTAGCAGAACTGCCACATTTACTAATGCAGCGTATTATTTTTATTACTGCCACCTGATGCATATTTTGTGACAGTTTTTCTTCCAAAACAGTCAAATCGAGACATGAACTCATCATGACCTGAGAAGATGTGTTGTGGTATCTGTCACCTATCTATCAATAATTAGGTTAACCCGTCCATGAAAAGCAGTGATAATACCAACAATAATGTCTAAAAATATTATTATGAAAGATATACACATTATTGTATTTAATTTACACAGATTAAATTTCTATTTAATAGTGGAATGTGCAGCAAAAAGATCATCAACAGCTCAAACCTACATTTTTACTTTTTTAAATCAGGCCCAAATACTTTACATACTTCCTTTGGGAGAATTTCACACATTTGAATGTAATTTGCCCTGGAAAACAGGTGATTAATAGGGTTCAGTCTGTTGTTTTTCATATTTTTGTTGTCATTTTGTGTATTTTACTCTGAATTTGAGTATTATTTTGTGTGTGTTTTTGTATATTTTTTTGTCATTCTGTGTATTTTTGTTGTTGTTCAGTATATTATGAGTCACTTTTTGTTGTCATTTTGTGTTTTAGAGTCGTTTTTGTTCTCGTTTTGTTCATTTTCCTGTTATTTCTGTGTTGTCGACTTATGTGTTTTTGGAGTAAATTTTCAGTATTTAGTTGTAGTTTTGTTGTCATTTTATGCAATCTTTTGTAACTTTTGTGTATTTCTGCAATCCATTTTGTGTATTTTGGAGTCATTTTGTGTATTTACTTTGGGGGAAACATAACATTAGACCAAGGGCTGAACGTGGCCTTTAGGCAGCCAGTTGCCCATGTGTCAGAATAAATATTTAAGGCTAAAACTGACACTAATTAAATGAAACGACTCGTGTTATTTTTTTTTTTATTATTATTTAGATGGTTGTGTGAGTTCACCTTCATCTTAACGTAGATTTGGTGAAAACTCCCTGAAAAACAAAGACTGTCTCCGCCCTGGCAGCAGATCTCTGACTTGTCCTCCTAAACCCTCCACAGACGTGAGTTTTCTCAGGTTTAGTCCAAACTTTGTTTTAGTAGCGCCACAATTCGACTGATTCTCCTTGAGTTTACGGTAAGTCCTGCGTCAGTGAATGTCTGAATGTGTGGCCAGAAGAAGAAGAACCTGAAGAAATAAACAGACTTCTTCTCCTCCACCCAACGTTCCAGAATGAACCCAGTGACTCTCTCTCCTCTGTTTGATTTGGCTTTGATGATTCTGAGCATCTGATGGTTAAAGGATGAAGTTTGAATTCTATTGAATCGACTCAGAAAGATGAACAATCCAAACGGTTGTTATTCATTTTTTTCTTCCTTCTGTCATTAACTCCTCCTACACCGTTTGTACGAGTTTGACAAATAATCTATCAAAACGTTCAGAAAGCCTCCGAGATTTATGCTTGTAAATTTATAGTTTGTAACTTTTTAACTTTCTGAGTTATAAAACATTTCAACCTTACTGCTAATGTTAAATTATTGCTAGGTTAACGCTTAGCTAATGCTAAGTTAATGCTAATGCAAATGCAAGGCTAATGCTAGCATAATGCTATTGCTAGGGGAATGCTAATGCTAGGATAATTTGAATGCTAGACTAATGCTAATACTAGGCTAATGTTATTTTTAGGCTCGCTAACACTGGGCAAACAGTAAAGCTTGGTTAATGTTAATGCTATGCTCATGCTATACTAGTGCTAATGCTAGAGGAATGCTAATGTTAGGTTAGTGGTGCGAATGCTAGGTTAATGCTAATGCTATGCTAATGCTATTGCTAAGCAAATGCTTAGGTAAATTTTAATGCTAGACTAATGCTAATGCTATACTAATGATATTACTAGGTTAATGCTATTCTAACGCTATGCTAGATTAGTGCTAATGCTGGGTGAATTCTAGGATAATGTTATTGCTAGGCGAATGCTAATGCTAGACTAATGCTAAGGCTGGCTAGTGTTATTGCTAGGTGAATGCTAATACTAGGTTAATGGTAAAGCTAGGTCAATGTTAATGCTATGCTAATGTTAACTTATGTTAAGGCTAATCCTTGCTAATGCTATTGCTAGTTAATGCTATTGCTAGTTAATGCTATTGCTAGTTAATGCTAAGCTAATGCAGTGCGACACAGGCCAGCAACTGCAAATATTCCAGGTCATAGCTGTTATCACAGAGGTTTCTATGTATTCCATCCATTAACATGAAGTTCAGCTGGAATTAGACTAGAAGTGTCTGTGTTCGTGTGTCCTGAAGTTCGTCTCTGATTCCCAACAGGGAAAAAATGGACAAACTGTTGATTCAGTCCCTATTAAGACCGACAAGGCAGAGAAACATCGTGGTTTGCTCCACTGAGCGACTGTTTACACGTTACCATGGCCAACATTTTGTTTGGTCGTCACATTTGAAGAGGAGGATCTAATTGAAAAAAAGCGCAGAAGTCGATGTATTGATCTCTAAGTGTGTCTACAACAACGACCCAAAAATAGATCCAGCACCACCGGGACATCCGAGTCATTTGGGTCACATTGATTTATGAGAGAGAGAGCGAGAGCGAGAGCGAGAGAGAGAGAGAGAGAGAGAGAGAGAGAGAGTAATGTTTTCATTGAGGTTTAAGCTGGATTTTTATAAAGATGAAAGTTTTTACACCACTAATATCAAAGCTTATCTCACAACAATATTGGAATGAGTAGAATTACTGAGAATGGGAAGGTCATAATCTATAATATTTCAGGAAAACATGGAACTGTTGTCACGTTACATTTAAAATGAAAACTATTAAAAAATGCTACAATTAATGCATTTTCTTTGCACAAAATCACACATGGAACATTGTCCAGGGAAGAGTGTCAGATTTTCACATCTGGAGGTGAAAGTTTTCATTTTCATTTGAAAAGACAGGAAAGATGTTATCACAAGGACATTTCCAGTTTCAAAATAAAATATTAAAATTGAGTTTGTTTCTCAGGAAAGTCTGCTTCGTTTAACCAGATGTGAACATGTAACTGGACTCTGATACAGTGCTGATGGACAGACATCTACGATTAAAGTAAAAAAAAACGACCACAGAAAGATGTAATATGACTCATATGCAGACATGGAGCAGTGAGGAGGAGCAAGCGTGTGTAGATGTTTATAAAAACTTACAGGAATGATGAGTTTTTACATTTTTAGTGGGATGAAGACACACATATAAAGGTTTGTAACTCAATACGGTGTTATTCACTGACACGCTTCATTTTTGCTTGTTCACTTTATTGCTTTTGCTGCTAAATTTCCTATCCACAAGTACAATTTGAGTTACAATGCATCAAAAACCAGCAGCTCTTATATTTGTCAAGGTTTCCAGTCAGTTTGGAGCTTGAAAAGATGAAACTCCTGTAATATTGCCTGTAGAGTCATTCCAGTAAGGGTGGACAGGAGTTTATTTTACAGTCATTGGAAATAATGGGAAATAAGGAATTCACTTTAGTTTTCCTTTCCCATTCATATTTATAACAGCTGGAACGCACCAATACTCGGACCAGGAAACTGCAGACAAACAACAAACTGCTAAACAATCAGCAGCGTGCGACTGTTTGTCTCATTAGGAGCGAAAAGTCATCAGCACACAATGAAACGTGTATTAATAACACAGCACGGCAAAGGAGACGATCTACGACCCAGACGTTAAACGGCCAACACACGTCAAGCTCACAAACCACGAGATGTTCTTGGCTTCTCCTCGGCGACTCCATGTCAACAACATAAATACTGTTTCTGATACCAATCCAGACTTTTTCAGTCTTTAAAAACCACAAGTTATCAAAAATAAATGTCTGAAAGATGATTCACCTCAAAATTTAAAAAGTCAGAGCAACAGAGTCATTGGTAATGGGGCGGTAGAGCAGCTTCTAGTCTGATGACCCTTAGTGTTGCTAGCAATGACGCTAACACTTAAGGAGAATGTAAATACATGTAGAGCAGTTTTAGGACTCATTTTAAAACATCACAAATTTTTAATTTCTCCATGATCTGGAGGAAGTTCATAGCCTTCACATGTTTACATGGTCACATAGCATTAGGAATTGGTTTTCTTTATTTTCCTAAGATCAACTTTCCACCCAGGGAATGTGGAGCTTGGTTACAGACGTAGAGAAGATTGAAATAAATTGACTTGATTGGGAAAACTCGGGTGTGAGAACCCATTACAGCTAGGAAGTTGGATTTACTTCAGCCATTTTGGATCAAACTGGTCTCTAGGTGGCCCTGAACAGAAAAGAGCTATTAAACTTTGATGAAAGCCTTTAAATCCTCTCTCAGATTAAAAGATTTGAGGACATGATATTTACTGCACGGACAGACTGTCCAAACTCAGTTCTGGACGGACTGTCCAGCTATTTAGAATGTGTTGTTGCTCCAAATATCTGATAAACCTGATAAACATGTCACTGTTTAAGTTGAAAATAAAGGTCTCCAGTTTTCTGTATTCATGGAAAACTGGAGGAAAAAACCTAATCAATCCGACCCATTTCTCTCTCTCTTTCCCAACACGACACATTCATGTTTGGGGACATTATCACGTAACTGTTATGGTTTGACTGGCGATGATGTTATCCTACGACTGAAAATGAATGCAGAGCTTTGTTGTGATGAACAAGTAGTTCAGATTATCTCAAAAGGCTCTGGTACAAAGACCAGTTTAGCTATTGGTGTATTGGCTGAACTGGTGATGAGTTTACCTGGTGACACATCACAGCAGAAACATCCCCAGGTGATTCACTGGTTAGAGGTAATTAAAAGTTTCACAATTAATGTTTGGAACCATATAATACATCTCCAAGGTATTTTTCTTGTTAAACATTTGGCCGAGGGTCAAACGTGTCACAAGATATATCCTGGAGTGTATATCCTTGGGACGTTGTAGACTCTCTTCTGAGAAAGACGCTCAGGGAGGAGTTCTGTTGAGTTTACACACTCCAGTACAGTAGGTGGCGATATGCACCTATTGAAGTTGGTTGCAACACGCCAATAACAAAGAAGGAACTAGAAGAATAGGAATCGTGTCGCAAAAGGACATTGTGAAGCTCTAGTGACGTAAGATCAAGTGATTTCAGCGGAACACTCCTTGATTCCAAAAAATAAACTCAATAACAGTAGTTGACTCGATATTAACCTTATTTAGCGTGTTATGTACAATCTTAGGAAGTTTAAAGGCCAGTAAAGTCATCTAAACAGGGAAAGATGATGAAAAGGGACAGGGATGAAATTGTGAATATTTTTAAGGGAAAATCGGAGGCCCAACAGAAGAGAGTTACTTTATATAATCAGATTCAATTTAAAGACCAAATGACAACAGTGGGCACCCTTTGCCTGTTCAAATGCTCATCGTTTACTCTTGTCCCAAAACAATAAAACCTCTCCTGATCTGTAACCCGTCTGGATATGTGAGACATTCAGTATTCCCTCAGATATTTCTCTAAATCGAGTCCCTGATGATTCCTCATTTGTTCTTGAAGTGTATCCGAGACGACAGTCTGAAAACGACAGCTGTAAATGTTGCTCCAGGTCGTTCTCCTGAAATGAACGACTTGTTGAGTCATTTGGCGCAAACATTTGGGACGTGTTTCCCTCAAACATTTTTTGTCTCACTTCTTTTGAGTCATAAAGTTTTAATAGTCCAGAGTTTAAACGTGGAGATCAAAACTATCTTCCAGTCCTTGTCAGGGAAAAAGGAAAGGAGAAAAAAAAAAAAGCTTCCCGAAAATGAAACTTTTGAGGTTTTTACTGGCTGATTTGTTACATTATGACATCGCCTACTGGTCTTTTTTCTACTTCTCTGGCAGCCGATTGCATTTATTAATGCATCACTGAAAGCTGAATGGTAATAGACAGCAGATGTGGAAGCTGAGCGGTTTGTACACAAAGTAAAGCAGTGTTTTGCTGCTGATCATCTCCAGTTCTCTACGGGCACTGGGCGAGAGAGGACACCCTGGACAGAGCACCAGTCCTTCTCAGATGACTCACTGGACCAGTGGGTCTCAACCTTTTCAGCCCACGACCCCCAAAATAAAGGTGCCAGATACCGGGGGGACCCCCACTGTACCTGAAGGTGGTTGAATACAGACATGAACATTGAAGAAGTAATTTAAAAAGTAGGAACAATAAATTTAAACTGGCAAATAACGGGCATGACAAATTGTAAATATGGTTAAATTGGCAAAAAAATGCACAAATTATGTTGAAGAGGTTAAAAGTGACAATAAGTCAAAATATCCAACATTAGGTGGGAAAAGTGGTAGAAAGATTTTCAAAGTGCCGAAAATGTCTCGAAAGTGGAAAAAATGTACAGAAAAGGCAATGAGAAATGGGAGTAATGTAGTAAAAATGCATTAAAAGTAGCAAAAATATGGCAAGGAAAAGTGACGAAAATAGGTTAAAATATGGCAAGTTTGTTGTAGTTGCAGAAAAAGGGTAAAAATAAGCAAAAATGGGCTCAAATTGTTCCAAAAATAATTTCAGTTTCTTGAAGGCATCTGGGGACCCCATTCCAAGAGTGTCACGACCCCAAATGGGGTCCTGCCAACCAAGGTTGAGGACCCCTGCTCTAGACGACACCTTCTTATGATCGTCTGACCAGCTCTCTTAACTGCACCAGGGTTCAAATCTCAGTGGAATAAAAAGGTTTTGCTCATGTTTGTGGGACACAAAGCAGCTGTGGATTTATCAGCTTGGGGAAATGGAGCTGCTCAAAGATTTAAAACTGCGACAAGAGTAAATAAATGTCCGTGAATCGCTGATGAGAAGCGAAGGATAAACTCTTGTTTACTCTGCCAGTTTTAGAGGCTGTAAAAGATATCAACAATGTACGATTTGAATTACAGTTCATCAAAAAACAATCCGCTCTAGTTCCTTTCAGTATAAAAGCAAACTGAGCCAAATCAAGACGTTCAAGGTCAACGTTATCATTAGACTTTAGTTCATTGGTAGGTTCAGCAGTGCAATGAAACACGCCTGTTGGTTTTTTGGATCTGTTTTAAGAATAATCCCAAATGTCCAGATTTATTGCGGAGGGATGTTTACATCGTGTACACATGTAGATTTCATACATTCATGTGCATGCGTGACAAAGCGCGTCAACTGGGCCAGATTTTAAGGTTTAAACGTGCACACAGATCAGATTCTGTCAGAAACCAGACAAGACCAAAGAAAATCCTGCAAAGTTCCTGGACCAGGTTGAGATTTATTTCAGCTGGTATTACACGTGATTTCTAGCATCAGTTTTCAGGTAGCGCTGCTGTTTTCATGCAATCTGTGATTGTTTCAACTCGTGAAAAGCTGCTCACTTCAGTTTGGCTTTATGGTGTTACTGTCTAAGTAGTATCCACATTTTCTGGTGACTGACTATCGACTGTGCTGCTGGTGCAATACAAACTGTGAGAAAAAGTTCGATTGAATACTTTTACAGAATAAGTAAATAAATTAGGGCAGTAAAAGAAAATATTTTCCATGTTTTAATACCTATCGCTACCAACGACAGCCATCAACGCACACTGAAGTTGATCACAAGAAACAAGGGGCACCAGTAGATACATAACACCAACTCTGTTTCTTTTAGTGTCAGAGATATTCTAGTGTTTGTTGTCATCTCCGACATTTATTTTGATTTATTTATGCATTCTTATTGTTTCAATTCACCAGTACATCAGTCATGTGACTTCATTCTTTGCTCCTATTGGCCAGAGAGCCAGGGGTTCTCAACCTTGGGGTCACAAAACACTGGGAGGGGGTCGCCAGATGCCATCAAAAAACAAAGAATAATTTAACAATTTGAGCCCATTTTCCCTTATTTTTACCCTTTTTCTGCAACTATAGCAAACTTGCCATTTCTTAACCTATTTTAATCACTTTTTCTTGCCATATTTTTTGCTACATTACTCACATTTTTGCCACTTCTCCATGAAATTTTCCACTTTCAAGACATTTTCGGCATTTAGAAATTCCTTTCCACCACTTTTTCCACCTAATGTCGGACACGTTGTCCCACTATTGTCACTTACAGTAACCTCTTGTTAACATATTTCATGCTTATTTTTGCCAATTTAACCACATTCGCAATTTGTCATGGCCATTATTTGCCAGTTTTAACTAATTTTACTAAGTTTTTCTGTCACTTTATACCACTTTTTCTGTCCGTTTTTGGTCACTCTAATTTGCAACTTTTAAATAATTACTATGGTTTTTAAAATCCCATTTCACCACCCATTGAATTTCTGATTAAAACAAGTATTTACATCTTTAAGATGACTATATGGTGCAAATAACAATACACTTCCTGGATAACAGTGGATATCATTCAGATAAATAAGTATTAATCTTGAAATATCAATCTCTAGATATGATCAGGATCGCCCCGGACTCGCTGTGGGACTAATAAATCTTTTCTACTGACATCTTTGTGCAGCATGTTTAAGTCTCCAGTTGTGGACCAATGAAGAGACAAACACTGCTTTGGTTCAGAATTAAAAATACTGCTCTGCTTGTGTTACATCAACACTGACAAATATCTTGGACACAGTTTTATGTGATAAAACGTTATGACGGAGCCAAAGAACATAAAAATCCTTGCAGTCAGCAGGGTTGATAACAGCCACATCCCAACGTGTTCCTGCAGCCAGATTCAGCTTCAACGTTCAGTGCATTTACGAGCAGACGGGTTCGCTAACCCTCAGAGGACGGTGTGAAAAACACAGTAACAAATAAAGGACGAGGGCGCCTGTCGATACTCAGTGAGGAGGATGAAAACATACTTTGATGCTTTCAGTCATGCACAGTTTGCTGGCGCTGTGAAAATGGATAAATGGTCAAATCACAGAGAAATTAAATCTAACTGCTCTACATTAAATGAAAACCAGTGCATGAATGGTTCCCATCTGGAATATGTTGTCATTGTATAACTAAAGTTAATGCAGTAACCACGGCTGAATTTTATATTCCTGAGCCGTTCTGTGTCACAGCTGCTTTAATGAGACATTAAAATGACGCTGTACCTGTTTGAGGACGTGAAGTCAAAGCAGTCCAACTCTGAAAGCTTTTGATGAAGTGAGAAATCTTCATTTGAAATGTTGAAAGGAATTTGGTTCATTAGCACAGTGGTTCTCAAACTTTTCAGCCCACGACCCCCAAAATAAATGCGCCAGAGACTGGGGACCCCCACTGTAACTGAAAGTGGTTGAACACAGACATGAACATTGAAGAACAGTCATGTGGAGACAGGACCATCTATAAGGGGGAATAAAGAGGAGAGATTTTTGGGGTCCATCCATAAAGTCAGCAAAATGATGGTCCATTGTTCTATGAATCTGTGATAACCACATTTATTTATTCATCTCAATAATATCCACTGTTATCCAATAAGTCTATTATTATTTGCTCCATAGTACATAGTCATCTTGAAGATGCAAATCCTTGTTTTAATCAAAAATAAAGTGGGTTAAAAGTGACCAAACATGGTACAAAAGGTGGTGAAATGGGATTATAAAACCACAGAAATTGGTTAGAAATTGTGAATTTGAGAAGCCAAAAACAGAGAGAAAAATTGGTAAAAGGGTTCAAAGTGTCAATAATGGAACAATTAGTTTAAACTGAGAAATAATGGTCTAAATCATGAATGTGGTTAAATTGGCAAAAAATAAGCATGAAATATGGTTGACAATAATGGGTCGACATATGTGACATTAGGAAGGAAAACGGATGGAAAGGGTTTATAAGTGCCGGAAATGTGTTGAAAGTGAAAAAAATGTGCAGAAAGGGCATTGAAATTTGATGGAGAAGTGTCAAAAATGGGAGTAATGTAGCAAAAATACAATAAAAGGAGCCAAAATATGGCAAGAAAAGTGTAGAAAATAGGTTAAACTATGACAAGTTTAGTGTAGTTGCAGAAACAGGGTAAAAATAAATAAAAATGGGCTCAAATTGTTCAGAAAATATTCATCTTCCCAGTGTCTCGCGACCGCAAATGGGGTTCTGTCCCCAAGGTTGAGAACACCTGCTTTAGCCCCACACCTGGTTTAAATACTGATGCTTCTGCACACACAGATAAAGCACAATCCACCAACAATGAAGCATTATGTTAAAGACATCTGTTTTTACTCACTTCTTTTATTAACCCCACTCTTCTCCCGCTAAGAGGAAAACCCTTTGGGGGCAGCAACAGGAGCGCAGCCAGCTAGCGCTCATGTTTTTAGAGGCTAACTGACGCTAAACAATAAAAGCCTGCAAACGTCAACAGAAAGAGAGGAGATACAACGACGAGTGCCAGAAAGCTTTTTTAAAATTGTATTCAAGACAGATATATTAGGTTTATTAATCTAAGGGATGCTTCATTTCAGGGTCAGCGGAATAATTAAATTTAGATTAAATCCAGATAACTGCCGTGTTATTTATAGCAGCCAGAAGAAGCTGTTTAACAGACAATAAATAAGCAGTCTAACAAATGTACAAACAAATGCAAAAACAGAAAGAAGAGAAGATAAATCCAGACCTGAAACGTAGGGGAAAATAGAGTTACTAATATTTTATTGTTTCAGTACAAAAACGATCACAATCTATCAATAACTGAAAAGAACAAAAAAAAAAAAAATCACAAAAATACTGAAAGGTCAGGAAAATTAATTTCGATATAGCGAATTGGTAATGCATCCAAACTAATCGGTGAAAAAGATCAATATTGATGGTGTTGGGAGCATTATAATAAATAATTCAATGTGGCGGTGGATTGTGAAGGATCAGTCCTGAAATTATCATTAAAATTATAGTAAA
Organism: Gouania willdenowi; assembly: GCF_900634775.1. NCBI lineage: Eukaryota > Metazoa > Chordata > Actinopteri > Blenniiformes > Gobiesocidae > Gouania > Gouania willdenowi. The sequence continues at coordinate 3,039,700 of NC_041054.1, forward strand.
GTTATGCTTACAATCAAAAAACTATGCTCAAATACAATTAACAATTAACAAAGTAATTGAACTACATTAATTTCAAACACAAAACTTAGCCCCAAAGTTGCAACAACCATAGATATCATAGAAAACTAGATACGTCAACGTGCTGTAGTAGCCTGCTAGCCGAGTGGCGGCCATCTTGGTTAGGGCAACGTTCCCATTAAAGGCAACGCATGTACAATGCAATTAAATCATAACTTACTCATTTCAGAACCATTTTTAATGCGGTTTATTTTATTGTCAGTCAAAATATGTGCTATTAATACAGAACATTTGATTTACAAAAACAAACAAAAAAAAAAAACGGAAGGTTATCAAAGGCTCGCAGCTCAAAGGGGCGTGTCCTGTCTACAGTTTAAATTGTTCAAATGAGCCGAATGTGTGCAGATTCTGTTACAAATATGAAAAAGTTGAAATGAAAGTAACTTAAGGGCTATCGCTGTTACGCTGTTTACTTCAACAGGGAAAGCTATACCATTAATTATGGCTTTATTCTCATAAAATTATGACCATTCTCAAAATATTACAACTTTAATTTAATAAAATTACGACTTTATTCTCTAACTTTTTATTTAATTCACATTTGTTGTTATATTAACGTGGCCGTAATACGCCGTCGTAAATGGGCGTTCAGACCTTTGACCCATTGAAACCAAACTAAGAGGTGAAGACCATGTGCTTTTACTGGTTGGGTTAGTGGAAACTAAAGAATAGAGACATAAACAGGCTCCATCATAACATTTATGGAAGCTCAGAACTTATTTAACAGGAAGTGAAGGACAGACGTATTGGCAGCAGCTCCGCCTCACGCCTCTGTCTGATAGCTCTCGCTCTGAGGGATGGTTTATCCTCGTAGCGCGGGTCATTTATCCAATTCATTTTAAATCACCGCACAGAGCCTGAATCTCAGCGGTGAGATCATCCGTGTTTGTGCTGCTTTAAATCCTGCTCTCACTCAGATTAATGTAGAGAGTCAGAAAAATGCTTTTATTACCTCAGCGAGGTTTAAGAGCACCTTTTAAAACTAATATACGGTACATCACAAGGGAGACCACCAGACGTTAGACAGGAAGCTTCTACTGAGGAAAAACAGAACCAACAACAGCAGAGTTTAGCAGTGTCGCTCACTGTTAGCTAATTAGCCTCTGCTAAACGAAGCAGCAGTCGATGCTTTGAGGATGAATAATTAAAGATAAAATGTGCCCAATTTTTTCCACTTAGCCACATCTTTTAACGGGTGTGGAAAGGCAAATGTTTTGGCTGTGTTGTAAATGTCATACTAACGTACTACTCATACTAGATAGTATGAAAATATTGAGTATGTTAGAAATACCTGGGTGTATACTGTATGGGGACATTTTTTAAGTATGCACGGTGAGCACACTAGTCATACTCAACCATCCCATGATGCATTGCGAGCGGAATGTAAAATCGCCTTGAGACCGGCTTCAAGCAAAAATATCAAACATCCCCATTTCAAAATAAAAGCATCTATTCTCATCTTCCATTAGTTTTTTTTAACGCTTTTGTAAATAGGGCTCTTGTTTTGAAGTTCATCAGAAGTTTAGTCAGTAGCACAATGGAGGGTCTGCGAAAATCTCTGAAATGTTGGAATGAAATGTGTTTCCGTGAGTTTTATGGATCAAATGAGCACATGTTGATGTTCTACTTGGTCACTTTCAAAGGTGGAGAATCAACAGAGATATTTAGCCTCAGTGTGATCCAGGTTTTTGTCATTGGTTCCAAATGCATCTTGGGAAACTTGGAAGTATACTTCAGTGTGAATGCTACTCATCCTAATCATATCATTAAACAGTAGATATTAATTGTATTTTCAGTGTATCGTAACAAAGTATGACATTTTTAACACAACCAATGTCTCACAAATACGTTACATTGTTGTATGCATGACAAACTGCCAGTGATGGATGAGTGTTAAGGATGAAAGGCTGATTTGTTCTGCCATGCGTGCGCGTGTGTGTGTGTGTGTGTGTGTGTGTGTGTGTGTGTGTGCAGCTCAAAGACAATAATTTGATTAGATTGTAAGAAATTTGAAGCTTTAAGGTCCAGTATTTTGCTATTTTTCACCCATCTCCAATTGTGGATTTTCCCAAACTCGCCTGTTTTCTGGAGTTTTAGCCTCTGAAAAGTCACTTTCAGAGCGCTCCTAAAAACAGGCTGTTTTGGGGCTTTAATGCATATGCATGAGTGGGCGTAAACATACACGCTGCTTCAGCATGTGTGTTTATCACAGCAGTAGGAGCAGGAGAGTAAATCATTAACAGTCTTCCTTCTCCTCCTCACGTCTACTGACCACAGGAATAGTCCATTTAAGACGATAGGCCATTGTTTTGTCCACCGCTGCATCGCATTGGGTCACAAACACGTCAGATCATCCCATAAAAGCAATAGAAGGTGGTGTAACAGCTACTAAAATTGGAACTGATTGTGAGCGTTTCTCGGTATATCTATATACTGAACATACAGATATTAACTCATACTAACTGTAATATCAACCTGCCTTCACTATGTTTGTTTTACCCGTGAAGTAGTATGGGAGGAAGGAGCTCACATTCTTATAGAGTAGGAGGAGCCAGGATTGTCGGTAGGAGGAGCTTCCCCCTTATGACGTAACATTGAGGCAAAAATCCAACTCGCCCGTTTGGAGCTGACGTTTTACAGAATGTGGAATAACAAAAAAGGGAGGAAACAGAACTTTTTCAACTTTGGTCGTCTGAATGAGGCTAAAGGAATGTATATCACTGTAGCAAAACCATTAGAAAGTTAATTTTTCATAATAATGCCCCTTTAAGGCCTGGATTTGGACTCACAACCGTCCACCACAGACACAGCCCTTCAACCATTTACTTTAGTTTATAACCCTAAAATTCAACGATCTGCAGTAAAAAAAAAAGAAAAAAGAGAAAAAAAAGAAAAAGTCATTTTATTTTTTAGGCCACGTCTTTCAGACTGTGGTGAAGGAATTAGTCATTTTCTCCTGGAAGGTTACAAAAAGCTTATTGTTTTATCACTGAATGACTCTATGGTAGAAATTCAACCACTCTATTGAATAAGAGGAAAAACTTCTCCGCTCACCATCATCGAGGTACATTTGGTCCAGCTCTTGTGGTTCCTGTTTGATGCTGACGGCCAGCGGCGTTGGGCTGCCGTCCTCCCGCTGGGACGAGCAACTCGTCTCCGACACTTTGTGGGGGTTTGGACTGGAGCTCTCAGACACAGGCTGGGTCTGCGACATCAGGTGGGGGCCAGGTGAGAAGGGGGCGTCGGTTGGAGTGGAGGGCTGTGAGGTTGGAGAGGAAGAGGAGCTGCTGGGTGGGTAGAAACTGGGAGCCTGGTAGCGCCCGGGGGTCTCCTGGATGATGGAGACGTGAGAAACCGGGGACTGGGGGACCAGCTGGTGGCTGCTGGGGACACATTTGGAAAAAGGCGGTGGGGACAGGTCGTGCAGTTTGGGGCTGGTGCTCGGAGACGATGACAGCGGGGACGGTGACGCTGCAAGTCTCTGCTGAGCAGTGGCAGAGTAAAGCCCGCCCACCACACACTGCCTGAGGTCAGAGGTCATCATGGAGTTCACCACCTGTGAGGAATAGAAGGGCTTTGGGTGCAGCGAGAGGCCGGGGCCGTGCTGGGTGCACAGGAGAGGGGCGTCAAAGTCGTCACGCGGCTCCGTCTTGATTGTTGGAGCTAAACACAGAGGAAACGGTGTAATGAGAAAAGCTCCAGTGCACATGTGTAAGAGAGGGAGTGGGTTTGTGGCCCAGGAAACCCTCTGCAAACAAACACTCTCATCAATGAGTCTCTGTGTTCGGCCCGAGCGCCACACCCACCAGAAAAGTTCACAAAAGTAAAAATTTAAAAAAAAAACAGCAAAAGGAGAAGAAGTGACTCATCAAGACTCTACAATAAAAAGACCTTTTTCTATTGGTTCTATTAATATCCTCCCAATGTGTGATGGGAAATGATGCAGCAGCCGTCAGCTCCTCGGGTTCACTCGTTCAGTTACAGAGAAGAACAAATGATGTCTCCTTATTCCTCGCATGCATCAGTCAGAAGCTCTTTTACAAGGACAACTGGTGGCCTGGGAGCCACATGTGGCCCTTGGTCTGATTTCGTGTGGCCCCAAAACACATACACAACCTGATTCCAAAAACAACCAAAAAGAAAAACAATGTCAACTTTTATCACAGTAGGGGCCACAAAAATGTGATTGTCCGATCCGAGGGCCATATTATCATTATTCATGTCAGCATCGAAAATGGCAAAAATCTGATTTTCAAAACAGTAAAGAACAATAGTTTTTGTGTGCATTTGTCGTCATTATGTATATTTTTTATTAATGTTCTGAGTGGGTTTTGTTGTTGTTGGTTTTGTGTATTTTAGTCATTATTTTTTGTATTTTTCTCTCGTTCTCTGTATTTTATTGTAGTTTTTTGTGTGTTTGGAATCATATTGGGGTATTTTTATTGTCATTTTGTTTGTATCTGGAGTAATATATTGTATTTTTCTTATTGTTTTTTTTAAATATATTTTTCTGTAGTTTTTTGTGTTCTTGTAGTCTTTTTGTTTATTTATGGTGTAATTTTATTTATTTTTTTCATTATATATTGTGTGTTTTTGTCATCATTTTGTGTATTTTTCTTGTCCTGTTTGGTAATACTGCGTGTTTTGCATGAGTTCATCCAGGAGTGTGGAATTAAAATCTGTTTTCACCTCGTCATCGGGCTGACAAACAGCAGATAAAGATTCATTGTTCTGCTTACATTAGATTATTTAAAAAAAAAAAAAAAAAAAAAAAATACAAAAACCACACCATTTACACACAAAACATGTTGCAACAAGAAAACACAAAAATACGTCAGACATCATCAACTTTCATGTCAGCATTTAGAATAATTACCACTCTAAGCATTAATGCAGGAAAGAACCAAGCCTTTGTGCCTATTTTTGTTGTCTTTTTGTGTGTTTGTTTAAATTACTTTATTAATTCAGGGATATCACATTCCTTCAAACACTGTGAATTACATTCAATGCAAAAAAAAAAACTCCTTGGATGGCCAGTAGGAGTGGAAGGAGCGTTACTATCTAAGAATTATGTTAAAAAGTAAAAAAAAAGTAGTGTGTTTCTTTCAGTGTTTATCTTTTCTAAACCAATAAAAACCTGTGATTTATTAAAGGCAGGTGTGAGTTTAATGAAATTAGGAACCAAGTGTCAGACCTCAGCAGAGAGGAGAGAAACCATTTGTTCTAAAAACTGTACGCCAGGACCAGCGATGAGATGGACGAACCAACCGCAGCACCAAAATAGATGATTTCGTCCTATTTGGAGTGTGTTTTGAGGAAGTGTGTGCGTCTGCCTGAGATACAGCAGAGAAGGACAAACAGTTGTTTAGCCACAAATGAGCGCTGAGTCATGGGGAAACCGCCCAGTACGCCTCTGAAAATAAATACCCTGTAGCTATGTGAGCGTTTGGAATAGAAAAAAGACGTGAAATTCAATAGGAAGTAGTTTTTTTATTCTATACGTTCACTCAGGCTGTCCAGGTAATGTGCACACAGAGGTCCATCAGGAAGTTCCCACACTGTTGAATATCCCAGAGTGTTTTTTTTACAGTCCACATCCAGAGCACAATGCTGCACTTTCTCAGCCCACTCACAGGGCTGGGCCTGAGTCGCCGCTTTGAACCACCCACTGGATTTCGCTATAAGCCTGGTGTGCAATTAGCGGTGGTTTTTATACATTTCATTTGGTGGGTCAGTGTTTATATTTAGCTTGGCACTAGATTTCACCAAGTAACAGGATTTTCCCATGCCCCCTTTTCCTTTTCTCCCCACGCCTGGGCGTCCAGTCTCTGCAGCTCTTCATGCACATTCAGGTACAAATATAGAGTTTTTTTCTTCTTCTTACAATAGAGAACAGCTCTGCTTTGTTCCTCCTAAACAAACCGCCAGACGGGCAAAACAAAGTGTTCTCATCTTAATTTGGTAAATCCTAAAGTGTTTTTCATTGGAATATGAAAGACGAAGAGCAAAATAAAAAAAGGAGTGCAGGGCTAAACTAGCACGGAAGAGCACAAGATTGATTGGAAACGTCTGCAAATAATTCAAGGACAATTTATTGTCTGTTTATTTTATTAAAAGGCTGAATTACTGCAGTTTTTTCTCTTGGTTTCCAGCTTTAGGGCATGCAACAAATTCATCAACCCTGTGTGTCCAACTTTTCAACGCCATATTTTAAGCAAAACAAAAGCCATTATATTGAACTTAATAAATATGGGTTTTAAAAGCTTTTTTTCCTGCATTTATTCAACAGTTTTTGTGAAAAAAAATCATCAACTGCATTTGAAACACCACAGCCTAAGAATGATTCTCCAGTTTTTCCTACTTTTTCTATCTTTTTATATGCCAATAAAAGGACTTAGCAGACGGCTTCGAAAATGCACAATTTTACAGAATAATTCACAAAATAACAAACAAAAACACGCAAAATAACAACAAAAATACACCGAATGACAACAAAAATACACACAAAAAAAACAATGAAACACACAGAAGTACACCTAAAACACTAAATTACAGAAAAATATATAAAATGACAACTGCAAAAAATGACTCATAACAGACAAAACAGCAACACAAACATACAAAAGGACTCTAAGAACACACAAAAAAAACACATTCACAGCAAAACAACAACAAAAAACACTCAGAACAATAACAAAAATACCCAAAAATGACAGAAACATGAACACAATTATAACAAAAACACAAACATTTATTCTCTTCTGTATTATTGCTTGGTCATTATTCTAAATGCTGACAGTTATTGTGGCTCTCACTCTGGCCTTTAGTGGAACAAGTCATTGATCAGGGCCGGAAACTACAGCAAAGTGTGGCTTACAAAGCAGGGTAAAGGCTGTTCTATGATAAATAAATCATCTACTGCATTTGACACCACAGCCTAAAGATGATTCTACAATTTATCTACTTTTTAAATGCTGTTAAAAGGACAAAGACTTAGTAGAAGGAAGGTTTTACCACTGGCAGGGACGTAGGTGAAACGCTGGTACTGGCTCCGTTTCCGCTTTCCGTTGCAGACGTAGAAGTTGACTTGGACTGGAGACGACAGTCTTTGGTTTCGGTACGGAGGAATTTCAACAATCAGGGTATTCTACAAGGCAAAGAAATGAGAAATACAGATGATTTTCAGATATTTAAAGGAATCCTCCACTTTTTTTTTTTACAAATCCGGTCTAAAATCTTTGAAATGTCATCATAAGAAGATCTATGCCTAACAAAACACGATATTTTGCAACATATTCGTTTTTTTACCTTTTATAAATGGGACTACTTTACTGTTTTAAAACCTGTGTTCCGCCATCTTGAAATCACGTGATTGATGATGTCACATGGCCCCACTGCCTGTAAACATCCCATTGTTTTTATTGGAGTGAAACATTCAGCTTGACTTTTAGATCATTTTAGCAGCTTTTTAGGTCAAAATGACAATTTTTGCTGCTTTTGGTGGCTCTAAATAATCAGGAAAAGTTAAGGATGTCAGTTTAACCCTCTTTGGTCTACCAAAAGAGGATTAAAAAAAAGTTGTGACTCGAAAAATAATCAATGACTGCAGGGGGCGACAGTTCCCACTCTGCGTTTTGGTCGGAGACAATGAAGCAGAGAAGAAGAGCTCAGTGCATGGCTGACGCTCTGGTGGCTGAAGTTAGTGAGTAATCATGGACTGTTGAAGGATTCCCACCCAAATGAACTTTTATCCTCATGGTTTGTGCGTCTTGACCGTAAAAGCTGCAAATGATCTAAAAATCTGAACGTTAGAAAACAATGAGATTTTTACAGGCAAATGGTGTGTGTGACGTCATGATGTTAAGATGGTGGAACACAGGCTCTAAAACAGTAAAGTAGTCCCATTTCTAAAAGTTAATAAAACAAATATGGTGCAAAAATAATGTGTTTTGTTAAGATCTTCTAATACGTACATTTTAAAGATTTTAGGCCACATTTGTAAAAACAGTGGAGGATCCATTTAAGGCAGAGTTAAAAGAAAAAAAACTGCTCATCTAAATGAACACATTCACACTGAATGTAGACTATAGACATACTGTACATATAAAGGAAATATGTGAACATATACAAGTGCAGTGAAACTGGGAGTTTCTGCATGGTTTATTTCTCCTGCTGAACGTCCTGCAGAGAGTCGAGGTTCCTGAGTTCACCCCATGTGTGTGCGTGTGTGTGTGTGTGTTTCTGAGCACACATGTGCACGTACATATGACTGAGTGTGCTAAAGGTTTAACTCGGTAGCCAAGGAGGAAATCATCCATCTGCTAAACAAGACTTTGGAGGCTGGCCGAGGCCGACATGAACAGGTGAACGCTGACACACGTCATATTAAATCATTACCGTCATGACGTCGAGTGATGCCAGATGAGGCTTAGTCTCTTCTCTAAATCAACGCTGATAAAAACCCTGGAAACCGTTCAGTACTCGTATTGTTTTATCTCTCGCTGCAGTCGAGAGGATGAGAACATTCGCACCAGGATTTAGATGTCAAAGATTCCAGTTTGGTTCTACGCCTACGATCAGACATACGCAGGAGACACTCCAGACTTACACCATGTACTCTTTACACTGGTTGTAATGCACTTTAGCAACAGACCCACAGTTTAAAGAACACTGGAGCAAAGCTGCAGAGGAACAGATGTGGGCTGCTGTTATACTTGGTAACAATCTGTACCTGACTGAGGGAATGGGTTTAGCATGTGGCCCCATGCAGTGGTGTAGTGAACATCAGCACACAGGCTGTAGGAAGGTGTGGCGAGTGAAGGAGCAGAGGAGGTGATTACCTGTGCTTGTTGTAGCTGCTGTACACAACAAGCACAAAACTGGCGACCCGGGGGACACATACGGCCTACAAAATGAACACGCAAAATTGTTCCAAAAATGCACAATTTCACAAAAACAACAGAAACACACAAAATAACAACAGAAATACACAAAATAACAACAAAAACACACAAAATAACAACAAAAACACAAAATAACATCAAAACACACAAAATAACAGAAACACACAAAATAACAACAGAAATACACAAAATAACAACAAAAACACAAAATAACATCAAAACACACAAAATAACATCAAAAACACAAAATAACAACAGAAACACACAAAATAACAACTGAAATACACAAAATAACCACAGAAATACACAAAAGTACAAACAATTACTCATAACAGACAAAACAACAACAACACAAATATGCAAAGCGACTCCAAGAACACACAAAATGAGAACAAAAACACAGAAAATTAAAGAAAACCATATGAAATGAACAACAACAACAAAAAAATCAGAATAACAATTACAACAAAAATGCATAAAAGCATGTATTCTCTCCTGTATTATTGCTTGGATTGGTTATTATTCAAAATGCTGACAGTTCTTGTGGCTCTCGCTGTGATAAAAGTGTCCAATCTCTAATGCACTGAGGGAAATAAAGTTTACAAGTCATTTACTGTATCGGCCAAAGACTACAGCAAAGTGTGGCTTACATGCAGTTTGTGTAAAATGATTAACTTACAGCCTCAGTGCTTTCTGCCTACATTCAAATCAGATTTGTACCTAAACAGAATTACTTCCCAAAGTGAAATTCAAAGCATCCTTAAAGGAACATCAACTACAACTCGTAGTATAAAAAAATGAGTTTCCTGTCCATCCATTGCTAAAGTCTGCATTTACTTAGACTTTAGCCACTTTGTGTGAGTCAACATCAGCCACTAAAGGGCAGCAGTTGATGGAAATTCCACAGAAGCTACCGGAGTCACCATGTAGTCCGGTCACGGGTTGTGTCACAACACCTCATATGACTTTGACGTGCAACATGGTGGCGAGCACGTCTGATAAAACGGCAGGTTTAATGAAGTCCTGGCTGCTCGAAAATGATTTTTAAAGAAAATAACTCTATATACTTCAGGTTCAATTAAAATTCACTACAGCTATTCTTTAACCCTTTAACACGCCACACATCCTGGTATGCTCACATTAAAATTACCGTAACTCTTTTGGAAAAATTCCAACTGTTTCTGAAATCTAAGATGTTGCGCTTTAATGACAACCTACAAACGTTACTTAGTAATTATGTTCCCTTCTTTGTAGGAAGCCCGCGAAAAAATCGCTTTGGCTTTTTCTGAATTGTAAATATAGTTTTATACATTCTAAATTTCATGTACTTGTTGAAAGATCTGTTATTCATGTGAGCTTTCATTGTTTTCTTCCTACTAAATCTCAATAAATCTCTTTAGTTTTTGTGCTACACTGGTAAAATATGTAATTAATTGTAAAAAAAAACCAAAAACTGCCAAATATTAGAAATCTATAGTGTCATAGGAGATGTTAATATTGCAGGTGTTAAAGGGTTAATGTCTCTGATGTTGTTGTTTTTTGGAAAAAAAATCCATTAGCTTTTGTGTTGTTCTATAATATGATGGAGCAGCAGAGGATAAAGTCTGTGACGTCTGTGTTTAAAACAAAACCGAGAGACTCCGTCTACTCAGACAGACAGATGTGACCCAGCAGTGTGCGTGTGTGTGTGTGTGTTACAGTGGGAAGGTGCTGGGAGCAGGTGCAGCACCTCACACACACACTCTCTAATCCCCTCGTCTATCCCTCACACTCCCTTCGCTCTGCGCCTCGAGGCCAACACAGGACACGGTGCCAAGCTCAGACTCCCACAGGTGAACGCTTGAACTTTTGAACACCTTTTCCACGAGTTTCTCCCCTAACATCACCGTTTCCATCTGTGAGCTCTTCCACTACAGCTTAAAAACATCCAGCAGTCTGCTGTTCTTCGCCCAACTTCCATTTATTTAAAGTGAAGGTCTCACACTGATGGGTGGCCTCCATCCATGCTCTCCATCTTGTTCTCGTTGATGTAATGACACGTCGGAGAGTCTGTAAATTATCCATAATTGTCCAACTTTTGGCCCTGAGTGATAGTGATAGTCGTGGATAGGTTGCAGATGAATGGATGAACACATCAAAGAGGTGATTCTCACTGAAAAACATGGAGCACTTGTGCTTTCCTGTAGGTATCCTGGCTGTGGAGATGATGATTCCCAGTCCAACCAGTCAGAGATACTCAGACAGATGTTCTCTCTCTATCCTGTTCTCCTCCTCCTTTCACCTCATGCTCTAACTGGTTTGAGGCAGATGGTCTTCCCCTCTTAGTCTGGTTCTGATTCGGCACAATATAGTTGAGAAAGAAAATATTGTATTTTAATATATTTATAAACGTGAGGCTGATTAAAGGTACACATTTCCATAGTATTTTTACCTTTAAACAGGTGATTGCGGGTCTAGCGGTGTGGCTAACATTGCTTTGTGAGGCAATCTCGTGTGATCTCAGCTTAAAGTAAAATGTAAAAGGAGCATAGGACAGGGTTTGGATAAAAAATAAACATTCAGTCTAAGTCTTTTAATGAGCACACACACATTTCTCCCTATTGCCGTGAACAGACTGTGAAATAAGTTTCGTCCTGCAGACGTGACGTCAAACAACGATGGGTGTTCTCGCCGGAAATAAAGAAGTAAAAGATGAAGAAGACAGCTTGGAGACTGAAAGAAGACAAGCGTGGTGGACCAAACTACTGTTTGGTTACACAGAGGCATGCGCGGAGGTCTTGCAGTAAACAGTCGCGTGAATGCAGAGTAAATAATAACAGTTGGGGTGCAGATCGGACCGCATTTTATTATTATTATCATGTTACATTATCCTATTTAGTTTTGCACATGTTAGTCTTTAACTACTGTTTATATTTTTTTCTAGTTGATTGCTATTATTTAATGTTTACATTGTTACAGAGAGCATGTGTATAACATACATTACATGGCCATTAAAGTTGATTCTGATTCTGATTTCTGCGTCCAAGTCTGACCCGACAATCACTCAGATATCTATATTTGAGCCCGACCCAAACCCAACAGTTATAACATATTTTTTTCCTCATACAAATGAGATATTTACGTTTATTTTAGAGGTAAGCCTGCTTTTATCAACAAACTGTTAATGTCAACATCAGATCAGCGCATGGGATAACAAAGAAATGTCCAACTCAAACAGGCGCAGTGTGTGCAACAGACCCAGTAGATCTGTTTACATGAATTCATGTATAAGGATAATCCATGTTATAGAGCGAAAAAGGATTGTATGAACAGTGGATGCTTCAAGGCCGTCCCCCTCTGCTCCATGACCCTTCCTGCTTGGTTGAAGCTACGCTCAGTGCCCACAAGGACACTATGTGATCAAACCCCACCACCAGTTCTAAATATCTGACCTAACCAGACCCGGGGTTTGGTCTGGTATCTATCCTCTACTCACACTAGCAGCTGTGCTGCTAAAGACTTCACGTGCGCTCCTGCACCGGCTTAGCTAATGATTGCAGGTAACTGGAGTCTTATTCCTTGATCCTTTAAAATTATTATTTCCCATTTTTTGTTACGATTTCAGGAAGTTCAATAGACAGTGAAGTCATCTAAACAGCGAAATACAAGGAATTTGTGAAATTCTGAAACGTAAAATTGAAGGCTGTAAATATAGTGATTCAGAGGAGCAACTTTGCCCCATGATTTGAGAAACCAAATCAGATCACAGTGCATTGATCCAGTTGATTCTGATTGAAAGTCTATGTGAGTTAGTAAAGCTTTGATTGAGAGCAGCTGCTTCGTGCTGCGTTCCGTGTGCTGTAATCCTGCTACGAGCAGAGTTGTCACGAATGCTGTATCACTTACAGGTTTGGAAGCGTCTCGCTCTACTTTCGCCTCCGTCTCCCAAAGGTGGTGACCATCTGGAGTAAAAAAAAAAACAGCACAAAGTAGACAGAGTTAAACAAGTGAAAGATCAGACATCACTTTACCTTGTTGGCCTGCAGCAGAAAGAAAGAAAGAAAGGAAGAAGGGAATGAACGGATGGATGATTGATCCGTTACATCAGTGATGCAGAAAGCAGTGAGAGCGAGCGCTGAGGGACGTCATTCCGTCTGAGCCACAGATCATGAGCTCATATCCTCTGTCTGACAGAGCCGAGACACAAGCAGAGGCAACACACTCACACAGGGAAAAAATCAACCCGAGCGACGTTTTTGGTAAAAGACAGAAAACTTTGACTTCATCTCTGAGTGAATTCTAAATGTTGGATCGATGAAACGAGCAGAAACTCCGGCGTTCTCTCTGAAAAATAGGATTCGTTTCATTTATTCAGACTTTTTCAGGCAATTTTATTTGATCAGCAAGTTCTTATTTTTTTTTTAAAGGAACATCAAAACGAAACATCAAAGGAGATCAAAGTACATTTCAAAGTAAATTTCCTGAAGAACAGTTGTCTGAATAAATGAAACCATAACATATGATTCAAAAAGAAGACAAGAACCTGCTGGAATTATTCTTTCTGAAATCCTGCAGTTATTCTATTATTATTGACTGTTAAACATTTACTTTGATGAGCAAGTTATTTTTGTCAAGGAAACATCAAAGCAATCAGCAGACACCTCTGAAGGAGACTGGCAGTTGACCGTCAAAACATGTCAGGAGATCAAAGTACATTTCCTGAGGAACAGTTCTCTGAATAAATTAAACTATAACATATTATTCAAAAAGAAGACAATAATAACTTAATATTACACAGAAGTCAAGGAAACATCAAAGCAATCAGCAGACGCCTCTGACGAAGACCGGCAGTTGACAGTGGAATCTTACAATATTTTATTTTGTTGTCATTTTGTATATGTTTCTCTCATTTAGTGTTTGTCTGTTTCTTTTTGAAGTTATTTTGTGTATTTTAATGTCGTTTTGTATATTTTTCAGTCATTTTGTATGTATTTGTTGTCATTTTGGACATCTTTTTGTCTTGTTGAGCAATTTTGTCTTGTGTGTTTTACGAGTAGTTTTCTGTATTTTTATTTTCATAAGGTGCATATTGTGTATTTTTGTTGTCATTGTGTGTGTTTTCGGAGTTATTTTGTGTATTGTTAATGTCGTTTTGCATGTTTTTCTGTCATTTTGTGTGTGTTTGTTGTGTTCTTTGTATTTTTTTTGAGTCATTTTGTGTACTTTTGTTGTCAGGAGATCAAAGTAAATTTCCTGAAAAACATCTGTTCAAAAAGAAGACAAAATTTTTTTTTTTACTGGAATTCACATCAAAGCGATCAGCAGACGCCTCCGAAGAAGACTGGCAGTTGACAGTTAAAAACTTGTCTGAATAAAATAAACCTCAACATATTCAAAAAGAACCTGCTGGAATTATTCTCTCTGAAATCCTGCAGTTATTCTAGTAATATTGACTGTTAAACAGATTTTCTCACCTTTTTTTTGGAAAATTTCACCACACTATGAATGTTTTTTCCATCAGGCGTTATTGAAAAGTATCATCATGCACTGATGGCAACACCAGCGCTTAGAAAAACAACTTTGATTGGTCGTTTTTTCCCTGTAAAGAGTGAGAGAAACTATTTCATTGCACAGACAGACAAACTCGACCTCTGACTCATTATGAAAACAAATGGAAGTAAAAACTGCAGCAGTGTTTTTAAAGAAAATGAATGCAAATGCAAAAGTGTCTCCTAACATTTCTGCTTCTAGTTTGATGAATAGAAACCTCTGAAACACGCAGACGGATGCAGCGCAGCATCCAACACGTGTGCACAGACGTGAGGAGTGAGCTGTGATGGAGGAGGTGGAGCTTCCATAGCAGAGATGTATCACAGCAGGGGCCACAAAAATGTGAAAAATGTCATTATTTAGAATAATAACCAATCTGAGCATTAATTAAGAAATAACAAAGGGTTGCTGTGTTGTTTTTTGTCATTTTTCTTGTCATTTTGTGGGTTATTGCAGTAATTTATTGTTGTTTTATATATTTCTCTGTCATTTTGTATATGTTTCTCTCATTTAGTCTTTCTTTTTGCTGTATTTTTGTGTGTTTATGGAGGTATTTTGTGGAATTTTTTTTGTCATTTTGTATATTTTATTTTTTGTCATTTTGCGTGTGCTTGTTATGTTTTTTGGAGTCATTTTGATTACTTTTGTTGTCTTGTGTGTTTTGCGAGTAATTTTCTGTATTTTTATTTTCATAAGGTGCGTTTTGTGTATTTTTGTTTTGTTTTGTACATAATTTTGTATATTATTGTCATTATTTTGCATATGTTTTTCTCATTTAGTGTTTTTGTTCTGTCTTTCTGTGTGTTTTGGGAGGTATTTTGTGGATTTTTTTGTCATTTTGTGTGTGTTTGTTGGTTTTTTTCAGTCATTATGGCGGTGGTTGTGTTTTTTGCGTCATTTCGTGCTCGGTCATTTTGGACATCTTTCTGTCATGTTGTACAATTTTGTAGTGTTGTGTGTTTGGCGGGTCATTTTGTGCAGTTTTGTTGTCATATTGTCTGCAGTACTTTCTGTGTATATTTTTAGCTTTTTAATATTTTTCTTTCATTTTGTGTATTTTTGTTGTCATTTTTTGATGTTTTTTCTGCCATTATTTTGTCTAGTTTTTAGTAATTTTGTGTGTTTATGTTTTTAGGGTCATTTTGTGTGAATGTTGTGTTTTTTTTAATTTTGTGTACTTTTGTTGTCATTTTGGGACTTCATCTTGTGCAATTTTGTAGTCTTGTGTGTTATGCAAGTCCATTTTTTGTATTTCATGATGTGCCGTTCCTGTGTATTTTTGCTGTCGTTTGATGTAATTTTTTCTGTAATTTTAGGTGTTTAGAGCCATTTTTGGCTTTACCTTCAGGGGCCGACTGTTGCCATGTTAACTCTCTAATATCTGAGAGAAACTTCCTTTATCTGTCCTCACAGCTTCTCCACATGACAACACTCGAGGTTTCCAAGAAGAAGACAATGGCGTCAGCATTTCAACTGTAGGAGTGAGAGTGAAATGAACTAACGTTCTGCTCTGGCTGCATAACTCTGTCCTAATTTCATCAAACTTCCATTATGTTTGGTTTTGCCAAGTTTCCACAGCACCTGCTAAGAATAATGAGCCAGAAATGCGTCTTCTAAACATTTTATTCCAAGAATTTCAAACTGTGGTTTTGAAATATGTGAATAAGAATCTAAAGCTGATGACATATGACAACATGTTTGCCAGATCTGACCTAAAATCTGTCACTTTCTCTATTATTTAGGTCAGTTCAATGTGGATCAACTCTGTAGTGGTGATTTAATGGCGGATTAAATTATCTTAGAAGTTTATTGGTTTAAAGACTAATATTTGTATTTATTTATTAAAAAAATGTTTTTAATTGGTACTAAATATTGATTTTCTACTTCTATTTCCACCAATTATTTCTTATTTATACTACTTGTTCTTTATTACTTGTACAATTATTGTTATTTATACAATATATATTTTTTACTGAATAGTATATTTGTACCAATTACTTTTATCTATACTGAATATTCTTATTTTTACTGAATAATTGTTACTTGCACTAATATTTGTATTTATTTAAACTGAATTTTTAAAAAATATTTATTGAATAATATTTATTTGTAGTAACATTTTTTAATATAAAGTGAATATTCTTAATTTTAATCCCATTATTTCTAACCCACCTTACACCTTCTATTTTATACATTTTCTTAACTTTTTGAAGTCCCTTTAATAATAAAAGTACAAAGTTTAGAAGTTTCAGCCTTATCCAACTATATATATATAACTAGCATAAATATTGAGAGTTATATGATTTTATGCAAAAAACAACATGTCTATTAATAAAATACTACATTTAGAATATTATGAGTAGAAATAATGTAAATCACTCCTGATAAAGAGGGTGTATATGAGGTGGTAACGTCTATCACAGAGGGGCACAAAAAGGTGATTTTTTGATTCGAGGGCCACATTCTCAACATTTGTGTCACAATTTAGAATAATGACCATTCTGAGCATTATACAGAAAGAACAATACGTTTTTTATTGTCATTCATGCATTTTAATGTGTTTTCTTCTCATTTTACGCCTTCTGTTGTTGTCTTGTGTGTTTTTAATGTCATTTTTTAGAGTCATTTCCTCTAATTTCATTAGTTTTTTGTTGTTTTGTGGGGTACGAGCCAACTTGTGTCTCTTTGTTATTTTGTGACTTTTGAGACATTTTTTGTGTATCCGTTTTTTGAGTTTTTGTTGCTTTTTCTGTAATTTCATAATTTTCTCCCATTTTGGTGATGTTTTTATGCCATCGTGTGTTTTTGGAGTCATTTTGTGTGTTTTTAACTGATTTTGTGCACTGACATGAAGGACCACTCAAATAGAGTGAGGGCCGCACGTGGGCCCCAGGCCACCAGTTGCCCATGTCTAGTGTATACTTTCAGCAGTATGCTGCATTCAAGTTTTAACATTTTATACTATTTAAGCATACCTTTTTCCTACGCAGCAAATAAAAGCCCCAAAAATGACTAAATCTAAAATGATGCCTCCCTTTCTGCCATTTTTCCCCTTTTCCGTCTCTTTTTACTTCAGGATTCTGTCCAGAAGGGAAGCCTTTGCAGCTAATGTCAAACCTCAGGAGGTAACATGTTTTCAAGGTCTCCCTCTCCGTCTGCTTTTCTCTTTACCTCTGACTCACACACACGCCACATTTTTCATATCCACAACAGAAAAAAAATGAAAAAAAGAAATGAAATTGAGCAATCGGCCTCCTGCGTCTGTTCACCTTGTGCAGTGAAACTACTGCAACCATTAAAAGAACAAGAGAAAATTAGACTTTTACCATCTAAAAACTTCAAAAGTAGTGGTCTTTTAATAATAAACACAAAAAACTAATAAAATAATCTAAATGACCTAAACTCGGTTTACGTACATTAGCGTCTCAAACTAAAATCTAAATTATAAACGACTCATCTTAAAAGCATCCCTATTAAATACTTTTATCACACAATTATTGCTAATAGAGAGTAGGCTAAATGAGTTTTTAAGTTAAATACTTTAGAAGACGAGTGTTGTTCTTATCTTGGGATAAATCATATACTCACAAACTTTTAGCTGTAAGCTATGGTGGTTGTTTGCAGTGGGTTTTTTTTCACTTTCTGGAAATAATTTGTGTTGTATATGAATATAAAACCCAAAAGGCTTTGGTCTAACCCTTCCTCATAAAACTGCCCCAACAATAAAATCCCTCTACCAATTGTTATTTCACCGATAACTCCAGTGAAAAGGCCTACAAAGTCTGTTTCCATGTGACAGATTCTATTACAATCCAAAGTTTATTGTGGTAAAGTATCGTTTTTGAACCAAGGCTTCATCCACCTCGTTCCTGTTGCTGTATCATAGCTATACCACTGAGCCATTAACCAACATTAGCATGCTAACAGCTAATGCCAGCATTAGCATGCTAACGGATAATGCTAATGTGTGTTTTTTGATGGCATTTGTGTTTTTGGAGTCATTTTATGTATTTTGTTGGGGTTTTGTATAGTTTTCCTGTCATTCTGTGCAGTTTTGTTGACATTTTCTATGTTTTTTCCCTCATTTTGTCTGGTTTGGAGTCAATTTGTGTTGTTGGAGTCATTTTTTATTTTTGTGGTCGTATTCCTGAGTTTAAATCTAAAGGTTAAACCTTAATCTAAATGTTAAAAACCTAAATGTTAAATCTAAAGGTTATTCTGTCTTTCTGTGTACTTTTATAGTTTTGTATGCTTTTCTTTCTTTTTGTGTGGAGTCAATATTTGTTGTAGGAGTCATTCTTGTGTATTTTTGATGTTATTTTTTATTGTCGTTCTCTGAGTTTAAATCTAATCTAAATGTTGTCTCTAAATCAATCTGAACATTAAAAACAAGATTATTTTGTAATCAGTTTTTTTTTTCTTCTTTTGTTATCTTGTATGTTTTTGGAGTCTTTTTTGTGTATATTGTTGTCATTTTGTATTTCTTTATTTATTTTGTTGTTGTGTTGTGTGCTTTGGGAGTCCGTTTGTGTATTTTGTTGGTGTGTTATGTTTTTGGAGTAATTTTGTGTATTTTGTTGGGGTTTTGTATAGTTTACCATCATTCTGTGTGGTTTTGTTGTGGTTTTGTGCTCTATTATTTTTCAGTATTTTTGTGGTCGTTCCCAGATTTAAATCTAAATGTTAAATCTAATCTAAATATTATTGTGTCATTCTGTGTACTTTTGTTATCGTTTGTATGTTTTTCTCTCATTTTGTGTGGCTTATATGTCAATATATGTTGTAGGAGTCAATTTTATGTTTTATATACTTTTACACTTGTTTTTCTGTGTTTTTGTAGTGATCATCTGAGTTATTGGCGTAAATCTTGGGTATTTTTCTGTCATTTGTGCATTTTCTGAGTCATATTGTGTGTTTACTTTTGGGGGGCCGTACAAAATTAGACCTAGGGGTCACATTTGTATTAGCCAATAGCTACTTTCTACAGTCTAGCAGGTTGCGCAGTAGATTAGCTCTAGTATTTAAGCAGACAATGACACAGTTGTGGTTTGTTTGCACAGACGTGGCAGCTGATTAATAATGTACAATAGAATCATTTTCATGATGTGTTTAGGGAATCTAAAGGCTCGTTAATTTGGAGCAGGGCGGAGAGAAACAGCAGGGTGACATGTGCCCAGGCCCTCGTACTGTAATATAAACACATGGTGGACGCATGTGTGCAGCTGAAAGGTTTCCCTTGTCCTCAGACTGAAGACTGACCTCACTAGCTCCTTCCTTCCTAAAGTGCAGTAACAAGTAAAGTGGAAGGAGGCTTGAAGAAGAAGGAGGAGAAGAAGAAGAAGGAGAAGGAGAAGGAGAAGGAGAAGAAATCTTCTTATAAACCCTACACTGCAATCCAAGCCATTCTTCTTCTGTTTAATGTCCCAAACTTGATTTATTTTTAAAAGCCACGTCTGTTTCTGCTAAGTGTCAGCATTAGCCAAACCATGGTTAGCTCGGAGCTGAAGTCATTGTTCTACTGAGTGCACCACCAAAGACTGGAAGACACACCACCATTGAAACCAGTCCAATGTGGTTTATTTTACTCTTATTTGACCAAATACAAAGGAGTCATCAAATAGCTGTAAACACTGTAGGAATTAATGCAGGAGGAGAAAACACAATTAAAAAAACAAGCAAAAAGGGAAGAACTTTCCTTTCAATGGAAGCAAACCAAGGTGGAGCTGCCAGTTATTTATTTTATTCAATATTTCCACTTTCATCCATTGCGTTACAACTCTATAGTGTGATGCATTTATCCTTCATACCTGCATATGAAAGCCTATAGGGGGCGTCAGGCTGAATAAACCTGAGAAAAGACCCTATGTCATCATTTTTCATATTTGATTCTAAATTAAACTACACCCCATGAATAATGCGCCTGTTTTTGGCAAAGAAATGTGTGGAAAATGTGAAGGACTTACATGGGAAAACAGAACGAATTTACATTCTGGAACAGAAAAAAAAAAAAAATCAACCAGAACCTTTTTTCTTTGGTTAAATTTAAAATCAGGCCCCAATATGATGTCCAACTCCCTCACATGCATGTGGGGTCATTACATTTTTAAATTACAATTCCATCTTCAATTGTCCATTTTCAACCGACAATCAAATCATTTTATTGTCATTACTGAGCCTTAAATGAATGACTCCATAAACTTAACCTTCTGCTTGTGTTAGCTTTCTGTTAGCATCTCTTATATAATGGGTCAGTTTGAGCCATGTCTTAAATTAGCTGTAAAATACACCAAAAATGTTACATATCATCAAATGTATTTCTCATCTCTCAGTACTACCCCGCTTTTTATACAACAATCTCTCTGCTTTTAACTTTAATTCATGTCAGTCTCATTGGTTACAGTGGCAAAAAATAAAGCTTTATGGAAGACATTATGGACTTTTCAAAGATAAAAAAACTCCAGTTTTGTGTTATAAAATTGATTATTTCATTTTTATTTTAAAAAACAAACATATTTTGGTTGCGTGTGTGTGTGTGTGTGTGTGGATTTCCTTCAGTTTGACAGTCAGCAAAAACGTGTACAAAGGAAATACTGTACATGTGTTTCCCTTCACTTCCTTTATTATTGTGTCTGCCACACACACGCACACACAAACACAACACACATTCTGCACTATAAATGATTTTTTCAGGCTTTCGTCGGACGTATCCAAGCAAAAATCAAATAAAACGTGTTTATTATTAATTAAAAAACAATAAGAGTTGTACATTTCCTCTCCCTGGAGACTCCACAGGTCTCTGCTGTGTGTTTGTATCTGTTTCATTCTGAGAGCAGCTGTAAAGAGGATCCGTGGGATCCTTTGGGAGCAGAGGGTTAATGAGGCAGAGAGCTGGTGGAAGGATGAGGGGGGGGAGGAGGGGGAGGGAGCCTGGCTAACGGGTGTTTCCATAGTAGGATTGCCCAGGAATCTGAGGCTGGAGCCAGACACGAGGAAACCCTCGTCCAAAACAACAGAGCGACTCACACAGGGACTGAAGGAGGGAGTTTGAACCAAACGGAGGGAATTGATTGGTTCTATCTGGACTGAAGGCGTGGAATGCTCATCTTATAATTAATCATAAATTTAAGCAATGTCCGCCATTAAATGAAATTATGAATGTTGAATAAATCTGTATGGAGGTAGATTTGGTTCTTTAATATTCAATTCAATTTCTTTCTAGAATTAGTTTTTGATCATGTTATTAAAGAGTATTACAAATACAGTAACAACAATATATTTTATACTGCATTTTATTTGAACTAGATTTATATTTGAGAGTTTAAGTATAGATACAGTTCTGTATTATATTGTATCTGTATTATCTTTGTATATTTGTACATTTGTATTATTTTGTATTTAATCTCTATGTTTTAGTGTTTGGTCTTTTCATTCAATATTCTGGAGCATCTGTAAAAATATAAAAAATAAAATTTCCCCGTGCGATAAATAAAGCATACTGTACATGATCTGATATTTATTGTGTTGTGTGATATGTTAATTTGGAAAAGAATGATATTCAAGAAATCAAAAAAATAAATTTCAATATGTCATTTAATATTATTATTTTTTTTTTTACCAATTGGTAGTCGACATCTCAGGTGACCCCATTTTAATTCCAGTGACCCCACATGGGGGTCACCTGGAATTAGTGTTTCCAAAGCAGCTGATGACTCAAAACGGCTTTCTGGTTTTCAGAGCAGTGCATCTTTGTGTTAAATACCTCGTCAGTAGAGCTGGACAATATATCACGATTCATCATATTGAGTTTTCAATTTGCCAATATATTGAGATACATCTATCTAACTTCTTTTATTTATACAATCACACAGAACAAATCACATCATACAAGTGTTTAATATTAATCATAGACTACAGTCAAACAGTGTCCTTTACATTTTTCCATATTTCTGAGATACATACAATGTTTTATAGCTTATTTTCTATTAAAAATACTCATTTTAGGAGTCGTTGCTTTCTCTACCTCTTAGAACAGCGTGAGAAAAACAGTTAGATAGATCACTGGGTGCGTCCGAACCCAGATATTTATCTAAACAAGCCACACTACAGAACTCACCTCACACGTGCTGTCCCTTATAGCAGAAAAAGCCAAAAAGTGGCACATATTGTGCAGCTGTTTGTTTAATAAATGAGCCTGTGAGTCATTTTTCATCAACAAATTTAACGCAGAATTGTCTTTTTACTCAGACTTTACTGAATTAAAATGATCAAGATTTATATCGTATATCGCCATTTTGAGAAAAAACATGAGTTTTAATCTATATCTCCCAGCTCTACTGGACAGACTGGATCTAGATCTAGGAACCCAAAGATCTACTGGTTACAACTAAGCCATCTTTCCTTAGTCTGATCTGTGGAGCTTTCAGCAGCACATGTAATAGCCGATGTGAGCTGCTGCGTGCACGTAATGAAAAACCCAGCTGCTCATCCAGAGCAGAGAATCCTGCAGAAACCAGGTAAAACTATCTGATAATTGGTCCGTGCAAGATGAATGCAGCACTTACAAAAACAGGCAGTAGAATCTGAATAAAGCTGCCAGTTGGACGTGCTGTCTGTTGATGTGAGAGCGTTGGTTTGGCTGAGTTAGTGGACACGCGGGCACGTTAACGTGCAATATTAAATATATAACACAACATAACATAAGCACACAAAGCCTGTAATCCTGTAAGAGCTTAAACACCAGAAAATTCACTTTTGTTTTTAAATTGTGGTCAGGAATTTAGGAATAAAAAAAGAAAGAAAATCTGAATACAAATATTAACAGAGTGCAGAATATTCTGTAAAGAAAATATATGTAATATCTAGATGTTAAATGACTCGTGTCCTGGTAAATCCCTGCACTGGTTGATGGTTATTTTACACGCACGCACGCACGCACGCACGCACGCACGCACGCACGCACGCACGCAACGCACGCACGCACGCACGCACGCACGCACGCACGCACGCACGCACGCACGCACACACACACACACACACACACACACACACACACACACACACACACACACACACACACACAACACACACACACACACACACCACACACACCACACACACACACACACACACACACACACACACAACACACACACACACACAACACACACACCCACACACACACACACACCACACACACACACACACACACACACACACACCACTAACTCCAGATGATTTAGAAATATAAAAACAAACGTGTTCTTCAAGACTTTGGAAGGAAACCAGAGACACGCATGGATATCTACTGAAACCTATTAAACGTGTTGAATGGTAAATCAAATTAATAGAAACATGCAGAGCATTCCCTGATAGATCACATGAATCATAACAGACTATTAATTTTTTTTATCGTGTGGAATGTTAGAAAAGGTTTGATCAAGTGATGTTACGCAAACAGAACAAAAGTCAGCAACAGTAGAGATAAGAAAAACTGACACATTTATTATTAATTCATTATTAAGGAATACAGACAATTTAACATTAAACATAAGAATATTTTACAATTTAACAAAATCAAAAAAAAAAAAAAAAATTGAAAGGCCCTGAAACATATCCTCATTAAATCCAATAAAAAATTATAATATTTATTTTTTATATTGGGAGAATATCAGATCAGGATACCCTTTGAAATATGGTTAAAAGCATTTTTTTTATTTTATTACTATAAGTATCAATTGTTTGAATATATGATATACAGTATATATATGATTGAACTGTTTTTAACAGCTATCAATATAAAACACTAAGTCACAACATAAACAGAAAAAAAATGTAATTTACTGAACTGTTTTTATTTATTGTTTATCATCATCATTAGACATTTTGGTAAATATATGACATGGTTGTATTTTGGTTTTATCATTATTTCCTTTTTCTTTTCTTTCCCCCTTTAATTTTCTTGCTTTTTTTCTTAAAAAAGAAAAAAAAGAGAGAGGAGAAAAATGCACAAAATACATTTCACCACTGTTATTTACGTATTTATTTCCTAAATGCATTTTAACAAAGTCACAAACATAAAAAAAACTTATTTTTAATTATATATATATATATATATATATATATATATATATTTATTTATTTTTTTTTAAATTTAAATCTGATATATATTTAATAACTGTTTTCAATCGGGGGGGTGCATATTTTTAGTTGGGAAAATTCACAGGTATAATAAACAATATCTATTAATTTATGTATACACTTATTTGTTTACTTTCCCTGCTGCTTTATTCTGAACCACATGTTCTATACTTATTTATTAATTATTAAAATGTACTCTTTGAAAAAAAGAAAGAATATCAATTATTACTTATTTTATTGACATACAGCAACTTTAAGTGTTTGGACTGTTGTCTTTCAGCATCATTCCTACTTAAACACAGCGCTGTGAGCAGATGAAGGTTAAAACAAAGTGATTGTGATCTTTAGCTGTGTGTGTTCCTCCTCTGATCACTGGTACAACAATGAAACCCCCCCCCGTCCCCCCCGTTTCCTTTTCTCAGTGTTTCACAGCAATGATAAAATCACACAACCTCAGTCCAAACTGTTCCTTAAGGTCGCTTTGCTGAAGATTATCATGGAAATCTGTTTGTTTAAACAACTGAAAGACTTCAAACCAGCAAATGACACACACATATATACACGCCACACACTGGCAATCCAGGCCACGTGCACACAGCCACCACTGCAGTGCACGTAGCCCATTCCTCTACAGACAAGCCAATGGAAACTTCTGCAAATGTAGACGTGCTGAGTTAAAAATACCGCGCATTAATGTGCACCACATGTGGCAGAACCAGGAGGATATTTTGACGGCAAAGGAAAAGCAGGAGGAGGAGAAGGAGGAGAAGAAGGAGAAGAAGGAGAAGAAGAAGAAGGAGAAACCATCCACCCCTTTTTTTTCATACCTTGGGCCTTTTCCAGGAACACCACCTTGGAGTCGTGCTGGAAGTTGTGTCCGTCCAGGAGCATCCTCTCTCCTCCAGGGCCCGCACACGTCTCCAGGCTCTGCTTGTCCACCAGCGGAAGCTCCTGAGCTGATCTCTGAGCTGTGAGAGTTAGAAGGAGAGCAGGAATCATGGCTGTGCACAGACACACAGACACGAGCATCCAGACTCAGGCTGAAGAACAAACCTGACTCACACTGACTTCTGAAGGACGACTTTTAAACCTTTTATTAACAAAATGTCTGCTTATTTTGACCCTACAATAGCTTGTAATATAATGAACAACCATGTGATGTCATACAGCCAATCAGGAGTAAACAAAGTACAATTAGGTAAAAAAAAAAAAAAAAAGCATTAACACAGGGGTCACCAACACGGTGTCCGCGGGCCCCAGGTAGCCCACATGGACCATGTTAGGGGCCCTCAGGAGCTCTAGTCACCAATGAGCTCCATCTAAAATCTGATTTACTTTCCAGGATTCAAACTCACAAAGATAAATACAAATGACAGATGTAGTTAGTACTTAGTAGAGTTAAATACTGCACCTGATATAGTTTTAGTACTAAATTAACCATCTTTAAATGTTTATTTTCACTAAAACATTGTGACAAATGTTTTTAAGTGCTGCAGATTTGCTGTATGGTCAGTGGTATGTCATATATAAAATGATATATACATTTTTAAAAATACAAAGTGAATTTTCATGAAATATGACAAAATGTTACACGATTAGTTAATAGTTGTTTTTTAGTAGCTAGTAAAAAAAGAAACATGATGATAGCATAAATTAGGAGAAAGAAAGATTTGCATGTTGAAAGTAAACTTAAACATTTCCAACCTTTTTAAGTTAATGCTAGTCGTCATTATTTTACCATCTAATTAAAGTGAAACTTAGTATTTAAAAAGTGCTTTTCTAACTGGCAACACTTTGGATTATACAGAACCTATGCAATAACTCACAGTTTCAAAAATGTTAGTGACCCCTGCATTAACAGATATCAACTTCTAATTGAAGTTTCTGCACCAGTTCAATAATAATAATAATAATAATAATAAATACATTGATGTGCATTATTCATTCACACCACACACGGTGGTGGTAAGCTACTATTGTAGCCACAGCTGCCCTGGGGCAGACTGACAGAAGCAAGGCTGCCACAGGGCACCATCGGTCCCTCTGACCACCACCAACACTCACTACATTCGTGCTAGGCAATGTGGGTAAAGTGCCTTGCCCAAGGACAAAACGACAATGACTTGGATAAAGCAAGATTCAAACCCACAACCCTTTGGTTATTGGACGACCCACTCTATCACTGAGCCATGGTCGCCCCAGATCTATAATAAAAATCACCACATTACAATGTATTTATTTATCTATTTTTACTATCATTATTTCCCTTTTCTTGTCTTTTTTAGGACAACGTAATTATTTAATATTTTTGAATTTTTTTTTACCACATTTTAAAGTTCTTGATTTCTGAAATGCATTTTAAAAAAAAAATTTAAAAAAAAATCATAAAAAAAATTGTAATTAGCTTAAACTTAGTACTAATTAATACTTAATACTTCATTATTTTGTGCACTGCATTGTATTTTAGGGATGCACGATAAAGGCCACAATTATATTGTAATCACAATTATTATAATCACAATTTTTTCACATGTTAGGGGGGAAAAAAAATCTGTTTTTATTACAGTATTTTTAAACAAACAATAAGTGCACAGTTTACAGTACAAAATTAAGCTTTAAAAAAATATCTAAAAAATTAACCCAAGAATTTAAAATTTATCAAAGGCTAACAAAATTAATTCATTAGCCCATATTTTAAATATAAATATTGCAGACAATCAGATTTATTTCATCGTGGCAACCAAAATCGTGATCGTGATTAAAATGTGATTATTTGTGCAGCTCTATTGTATTTTAAAACCTCTTATTTTGCTTCCTGTACAAATGACATGAGAATAAATATTAGTTACAATGTAGATAGAAATGAGCGTGAGTGAGTGAGTGAGTGAGTGAGTGAGTGAGTGAGTGAGTTAAATAGGGCTTGAATGGGACAGTACACAGCAGACGCTAAGCTAACTGCTAGCTCTATTGAAAAGGTCAACTCCAGTGCACAGAGCAGTCAATGACTTTTATTGAGTGAAGCCTGAAAAGCTCTAACAGTGGCTCGTACGCACATCAAAGTGTAACATGACCTCACTCAGCAGTGGTAATTGTATCAGTAGTAATAGAATGTGTTGCTGAACTCAAGCCTTGTTTAAGAAAAAGTTACATTTTGACTGTATTTACCCTGTCGTTAGAATAGCTATTTTTCCAAAATAAAAGTTTTAACTATGGCTTTTGAAAAATTCTGAATTTCAAAATACTTTTTAACAATGGAAGAAAAATAATCACAATACAAGAAACTGAAGCTATGGAAATATTCCGTATTGAGTGCGCCACCTCAGATATTCTTATACTGCATTTTATTTGAACTACATTTATATTTGAGAAAGTTTAAGTACAGGATACAGTTATTTGATATTTATTGTGAATGATGTGTATTTGAAAATTATAATAATTCAAAATATTTGAAAAAAATATATTTTAATCTGGGTTTTTTAATTTAATCAAATACTAGACATTTCAGACGACCCTTAAGTGGTCCTGACCCCAAGGTTGAAAAAACTGCATTAACTGTTTCTGCTTTAGAAATAAAAAGTGATCTTATCAAAATAAAAGCTTTCAAGGGAATAATATAAAAATACATTTTAGCTTGTTTTAGTTTTTTTAATATATAGTTTGAAAAGGTTCATCCATCCATCCATCCATCCATCCATCCATCCATCCTCTCTGAGTCTGAGGTGCACACTCACAGCACTCTATGGGGTTGGATGCGACCTGCAGAGACACCGTCCTCCCCGTGGACTGGTTGATGTGGACCCTGAAGACCATCCGTACCCGCGTGTTCTTACGCCCGATGTCCGTCTCACCCTTCCTCAGCTCGATGTCTGAGTTACGCAGTTTCAAGATTCCCGCGCAGTCGATTCTGCAAAAATGATTGAGAACAAAAAAACAGTTTTACAATAAATGCTTCATATCAGCCATAATATTTCCACCACAGGCCTCGAGTCCTAACGCATACGCCCCTCTTTTTGCCCAATACGGCCCTGACCAATAAAGCATCTATAACTGCACCAAACGCAGAACAAACTTTAGGAAGCAGGAAGTCCACGAATCCGACATCTTGATTTGATTTCCATCTTTACATTCAGTCAATTCCTGAGACGATTTCAATGCAAAGCAATGGTTTTAACCTGTTGTTTGAGGCAAGAGTGACTTTATAAATGCACAATTACACATGGAGGTTAGTTTCCTTCAGCATTTTACATCCTTCTGCAAAATGAACAAATGCTATACAGTACATGAGGCACGCACAACTGGCGTAGCTCATATGTAGCCCTCGGACTAATTTTTTGTGGCTCCCAAATACAAAAAAGACAACTAAAATAATATAACAAAATTACTACACAAGGTGACTACAAAAGGCAGAAAAACAAAAGATATACAGTGCAACAACAAAATATACAAACATTTGATGAAAACGCTCAAAATGAGAAATCGCACTCGTCAAACTAATAACTCTCCCACAAACCCTTGCCTCCACTGTCTGTAACGTGTCAGCGAGCAGAAACCCGACCCTGGCGTGCAGTCCTTGTATAAGCTCATGTGATACAGCCATTAAAAACGGAGAGAAAACGCTGACGTGAGTCCAGACAGAAACCTCAGGTCCCCGTTCACAGTTACGCGCTTCCACAGAAATCTGATCTGTGTGGCTTATAAAACAAAAAAAACCACTCGTCTCTCAAGCAACACTATGGTTTCATTGAGTTTCAGTCGTTTTTCAAAGGAACAGAAATCGTCCTCCTGCAGAAGATCAGATGCTTGAGTAAAACGAGTACGCAGTTAGCAGTAAAACGCTTAAAATACAAACTTTTTAAAAGCCCTTTGGTATGCACGCCTCTGGTAATCGTCCAGTAAGACGATACATTTATTGTGGCCTCAGGCTGTGAACTCCCAGACTGGATACACTTAACAAGTCGCCTGAACCGTCTTTAAAATGCAGCCATTTGTTGATGTAACTTTTTATAGCTTTTTAAGGGTAAAATCAGCATCATAACGAGAGTAGAAATAAGAGTGTAGTGAAGTATGAGTAGCTCTAGTTGGGTTGGTGGTAGGGGTGTACATTGCCATGAATCTCACGATACGATTCACGATTTGCATGTCACGATACCATATATCCTGATACTAAACATAAACAATATACATTACATATATCGCAAATTTCACCTTTACAAGTGCAAAATGGTATAAAGAACAATCTATTTCATTTTTGTAAACCTGCAAAAACAAGTAAATAGTAACTAACTATAATTCAAGTACCGATATCAAAAACAAGTCATATGTTTATCAAACTGTCAAATTACATTTTTCTGTAAAGTTTAACTTATGCTTCTACAACAGATTCTGATTCTGTTAAGTTCTTAAATTCTTAATTAAAAAAAAAAAGTAACCACATACATCTATAAAAGTGCCCAGTATGTTTTATGAAAATAAAGTGCAATCAGCTAAAATGCATTGAGGAGTGAAATAGTTTAACAAGGTCTGATGTGGTTCACTGACACCTAGTGAACGGGCGTAACCCTAACGCAATAAAAAAAAAATTTTCATTAAAAAAAAAAACATGATTTGAAAAAAATATTTGCATATTTTTTGGATTGATACGATAACCGCGCAGTGAAATGTCACAATATATCGTCGAATCGATTTTTCTTACACCCTTAGTCGTGAGTAGGTTCGATCAAGAAAATTGTGAATAATAAAGAGGTATAGTGAGTATTGAGTAGCTAGTTAGCATAGCATAGATTGTTCTTTGCAGATTTTACAGTATAGACTGGGTGTGTCTTAAGTGCTCAATGAGCCCCGCCCATAATCAAAATGAAATTCCAGCCTAGGCGCACATCAGCCAAAACAGGAAACACACACCAAAAATGTTTCTTCAGGACAGCCTAAAAAGCTGAATGAACATCATCTCACAGGCCCCAGGTCATCATACACCTGGAATAATTAGCAAACATCTGGATATGTTTGGAGTTCCACTCAAGGATGTTTCAGTTCTACTGGCCTCCTCAACACAAAAGTATTCTCTAATCTAATTCATGCATTTTAAAGTCTTTTTTTTTTTCAATGAGCTGGCGTGTGTTGGTGTTTTGCTGACTCATGTAATGATTGTCTGGATCAGGTTTTGGGCGGCACTCACATGGCCCGCATGTTGTTCTCCGGCAGCAGAGGGATCTCCAGCACTTTGGTGTTGTTGTGCAGGGCCTCGTGGCTGGGCGTGGACACCGTCTTGCCCGTGATGCGGTGGACTTGGTAGAAAGCGTGCGGCCGGAGCAGCCTGTCATCTGCCGTGCCGATGAACAGCTGCAGGGTGAGCGGCTCGCTCTCCATGTAGCCGTGAAGCTAAGAGGCCAAAGAGACACACAGACAGACGTGTGATTTAAAGGGGCAGTATTATGAAAAAAATCACTTTATAATGGTTTTGCTACAGTGATATACATCCCTTTAGCCTCAGTCAGAGGGTCAAAGTTGAAAAAGTTCTGTTTCCTCCTCCCTTGTTATTCCACATTTTTTAAAAGTCAGTTAGATTTTTCTCGTGTTGTGACGGTACATAGTGAAAACTCCTCCTCCTGATAACCTTGGCTCCTCCTACCCTATAAGAATGTGAGCTCCTCCCTCTCAAACTACCTCGGAGGTAAAACAAACACTACGGTTTAATACAGACTATATGTTATATTTTATTGTCATATATGTAAAGCTACATACATGCAATGTGTTCTCTGCATTAAATCCCTCCCTGAGGAGCAGTGGGCAGCCACGGTGTAGCACCCAAGGAGCAGTCAGGGTTAATATAAGGGACTGATCAACATCGCACAGTGATGGACCAGGGAGATTAGAACCAGTGACTCTACCATTACAAGCCTGCTCCCTTAACCACTAGTGCCTTTATCCACAGATAATATATTTACATTCAGTATATAGATAATCCAGTATATAGATTATCCAATGCGCAGCGTGAGTGCTCGCAATCAATTCCATTTTTAGTACCCGTTATATCACCTCGTATTGTCCTTGACATGATCTGACGTGTTCGTGATCCAATGCGACGCATTGGTTTGACAAAACAAATGATTATGACCTTAAATGGACTTTTCTTGTTGTTAATAGAGGAGAGAATGACAAGAAAGTGACTTAGCAGCTTATCACTCTGGTGGCTGTTTGAAACCGCAGACTCAGATGACTGACTCTGCTGCTTCTGCCACGCATACACCCTGAAACAGTGTTTGTCTGACTCACAATCACAACAGCCTCTTAAATATCCATGTGTTTTACTGTAATGTGCAGTTTTTTTGCTGAAAACAATAACAACAGTGTGTGGATAGCAAAAGAAAATCGCTATAACGCTGTCGTGTGGAGTCTGCGTCTATAGACACGCCCACTCATGCATATGCATGAAGGCCCCAAAAACAGCCTGTTTTTAGAAGTGTCATAACAGTGACTTTTCAGGGGGCTAAAACTTTTGAAAACAGGCGAGTTTGGGAAAATAAACCTCAAATACTACGTTGTTGGGGTTCTTAGAACAAATGGCGATGTGTGAAAAATACTGGACTGTTAAGCAACAAACAAAAGCAACCTACAAAAGTTATGTATTTTGCAAAAAAGATTAATAAGGATCATAAATCATGAAGGATATCTGGACCATACGAACCTGCTTTTTCTAAAGTCGAAAGAAATTAAGTTTATGGATTTGATTAAGTTTAAATAATTTCAAATTATGTATGACGCTAAATACAGAACACTGCCAAAAAAATTATTAGGATTTTTTTTCAAGTCGACAAGGGGTGAATGAGGAGTTCAACTTTAGAAATAGAAGATTCCAGACTGTGCAACTCAGTTTGTGGGGTATCCTTTGGAATAGTTTTAATATTAAAATGAAAAGATACAACATAAAACAATTTTTTTACAAGTAAAACTTGTCAGAAAAGTACAAAGACTAGAATCTGATGGGTAGGTGGACATGTGGATGTTGATATACGTTGGTAGACCTATGAATGCTTGTTTTTGTTCATATTTGTGTGTATTTTGTTGTGTATATATATATATATATATATATATATATATATATATATATATATATATATATATATATATATATATATGTTAGGGCTGGGCAATATGTATCAAAATTCATATTGCGATATTATTTTAATTAAAATGGTGATATATGATATAAATCTTGATCATTTTAATTGAAATAAAGTCTTACCAGAAAGACTATTCTGGGTTAAATTTGATGATGCAAAATATCACACAGGCTAAAATAACATCACTGTGCTTTAAGATTGTTAAAAAAAAAAAATTTCCTTGTGCGTGTGTCATAAACATGGGTAACTAGTGGCTCCAAAAAGTAAATGCGCAGAATGACAGCAAAAAATACACAAAATTATTACCAAAAAACAAATTAACAGAGAAATAGACAAAAGAACAACAAATACTTAGGAGGACAAAAATACACAAAAGGACACAAAAAGAGAAAAAAAAAATGCACAATGGGACAACTGGAACACATGAAAGAACACAAATAAACAAAAGGACAACAAATGACACTAAAGGAGAAAAAATACACAATGGAACAACAAAAATCCAAGAACATACAGTACGTACCAAAAAATACACAAAATGTAACAATTTTTAGGGTTAGGGAAAGGTTTAATCTTAGTCACGTGACCTAAACTGGCCAAATAGAGGCGCAGCGTACGGATAGAATCTCAGTATATTAATACGGCAATCGTACGAATAGCCACTGCTATATATATATATATATATATATATATATATATATATATATATATATATATATATATACAGTATATATATGCAGTGGCTAATGTCAGATTTATTTGGTTCTTCATGAAATAGCTTGGGAGTATAGGGGCAGGACTAGATAAGTGTAGATAACTTCCCCTTTCAGTGAGCAATGATTGCTTTTAATTTTTTTTGTTTTTTTATGATTGAGATAAATAAATATATAAATCAAAATCCAAGCTCCACTCAAAGAAAAACACAGCTCTTGCAGATCGGATGATTAGTTTTCTATGCACTTTTAAACAAAGAACTCCTTTCAGTCTTTCTGATTTACGACCAATGGCCAGAGCTCACATCCTGCACTAGTTCATCTCAGGCCGATGGGACTGTTAGTCTTACAGTAGCTATTGAGTCTGGGGGAAAGTTGCCAGAGCAGTAAAAAGCCACCTACAGCTTACAACATGCCTGATTTGTGATCTCCACACTCGCCTTGTGACAACACTTCTCTCTGTAATTCAAGGTCACATCAATCTCACCCTAAAGGGGGCCAAACCAGGTCAAGAAACACTCCGCGGGGTGACCCCGTTCTGATTCTCATCAGTAAGAAGATCCTGGTGTGAGACGGTGCCGACGTAGTGCTCGACACAGAGCCTCCAAAGAAATCCCAGACCTCCGTAGGTGTTGCTTGACTGAAGAACTCCTGCCAGCATGACCTCAGCCACCCAGACTGGAGGCATGACAGCCAAACCCACGGGGGTGAAATCTGAGATCACAAGAACTGCACAGGACAGCGTTTATCTGAGCTCTAAACAACTGAAGAAACCGCCAGCATGTGACGTAACAGCTTTAATGGTGGCACTTTATTAGGTTATGACACATGAATCATGAGGATGGAATTATATTTATCAAAAACATCATGAAACGAGAGCACAAACCTCCACCAAACGCCAAATCTCTTCTTTGCCAGATATTGGCAGTTATCTGGATCAGTGACCCTGATCATGGCACCAGAATCATTCACACTTTAAAGGCTTGGAGGAAACTGATATCCCCATTATACCATAGGACAGCTCAAAACGTACGGACACTAATGTTTCTCTGAGAAACCGCGATGAAATACACGATCCAGATCTGATCCAGAAACTTGGTGAGGGAATAAAGGAATTAACCCGAAATAACTGAGTCCAATTTCATAAAGACCAGTCATTACAAACCAAAAAATATTTTTTTAAATTTTGCCAATGATGATTTGGCTTTTTCAAAATGATTCAAAATCAGTTTATTGATCCAGATCCCCTCCAAAATTCAATGGAATCGTCCATGGCCTAAGGCAGGGTTTTTCAACCTTGGAGGCGACTGAAATTTAAATGAGGTCGTATGTTTTACCGTCATTACTGTTTTTTCATCTGTCTCTATTAACTCCTCCTACACCGATTTTGACAAATAAGCAATCAAAAAAATTCTGAAAGATCCAGAGATTTATGCTTGTACTTTGTCATTTCTAACTTTTAAACTTTTTAACCCATTACATTTTTATCGGAAATTCTATCGGAAATTCTGCCATTCTTCAACATTTTTCAACCCATTTCAACTTTTTGCAAATGTTCAGCTAATGCTAGGTTTGTGCTAATGCTAGGTTAATGCCAATGCTAGGCTAACGCTAATGTTAGACTAATGCTAACACTATGTTAATGCTAACGTTAGGCTAATGCTAACACTAGGCTATTGTTATTGCTAGGATAATTCTAACGCTAGGCTAAGGCTAACACTAGACTAATGTTATTGCTAGGATAATATTAATGCTAGGCTAATGCTAATGCTAAGTTAATATTATTGCAAGGTTAGGGTGATGCTAAGTTAGTGCTAATGCTAGGTTAATGTTAATGCTAGATTAATGATAATGCTATATTTATGCTAATACCAGCTAATGGTAACTAATCCTAGCTAATGCTGACTAATGCTAGCTAATGCTAACTAATGCTAGTTAATGCTAACTAATGCTATTACTGATGCTAATATATATTAGCTCATAATGCTAGCTAATGCTAAGCTAATGCAGTGCGACGTGGGCCAGCACCTGCATCCTCACTTGCATTTTCTTGAGTAAATGCAAATATTCTAGTTATTCTTTTTCCAACACACAATTTTAATTCTATACGTAAATTGTAGTATGAAGAAAAGAAAAAATAAAATAATGAAGAAAAATAAAAAAAAATATGGTGTAAAAATATCTGAGCTGGCGCATCTGGTCACTTTGTGCTAATCCTGGCTGCTCTGTATTTGTTACAAAGTATAGGTTCTTAGTGTTTGGGTCGCCAGAAGTTTGTGATATAATAATGGGGTCATGATCCAAAAGCGGTTGAGAGCCACTGGCCTAAGGTCTGTTTTTGGTTAAAATTTGTAGTGTGTAGTTTAAGTTTTTCATTAGAAATAAACAAGAATCTCACTGTCAGGGAGGAGAAAATACTCACATTTCAGGTATTTATTTAGCTTTTTTAGAATATGCTGACTGGACTTTGGGTTTAACACCCCACTGAGAATCCCATTGTTGAAGAGCAACCTCCTTTTTTAAGGTCAATCACAAAATACTGTGATATAGATATACCATTGAAGAAGAAATGACATTACCTGTAAGTTAATGCGAAACATTTCTATTGAGTATTAGTGCATTTCTATGCAGATTTAACTCCAGTAACTCCTGTTTAGGAGAGTGAAAGAGTGAAAGGCTCCTTCAGGAAGGTTCAGCCTGTGATTTTGAAGGAGGGTCTCTGTCAGGGTTGATGGCCTGTGAGCGTCCTGTGTATTTATGTAAGGAAATGTGCTGCTGTCGAGCAACGCCGCTTATCCAGGAAGGAGCGAGACACAGCTCAGGCGGTGACTTTGAAACGGTAATTACTTACAGATCGCTCATTATCTGATTTAAATTAGCCTCAGAAGAAGAGCTTGGAAGGAAGAAGAAAACGATCAGGTTTGAGATCATCACTAAGTGCTTTAAGCTCACATTGGCCAAAACAGTATTTAGTTCAGACTTTGCCATTTCTATGGAGTACGAGCACATTGGTAAATGACTGGAGATCATTCTACACTCCAGGTTTTCTCAATAATGTAGGAGAAAATATTATTAAACGACAACACAGTTAAAACTATTAAAACTACTGTTCACAACTGGAGACTTTAGTTGAGTTTGTGTGTTTTGTGGTATTGAATGTTGGTGTTTCAGTCGGTTGTGATTGGTCGAGAGTCTTGAAGAAGCTGCCTTTTAGCGTTTCTTTGACATTTTAAGACTAAACAACAAAAGTCTTCAGAGATAGTCGAACTTCAAGTAATAAACTTTGCTCTAGTGAATGCTTCACACACTTTCTACAAGTATATTAACTGCACAAACCACCAGATATAATATACTGATGTAATCCAGTGGTTCTCAACAATTTCAGCCCAAGACCCCCAAAATAAAGGGGCAAGAGAGCAGGGACCCCCCATGAATATTGAAGAACAATAATTTGGAGACAGGGCCATCTGCAGTATAAGGGTTAGAGTTAGGGGACATAGTTTATAGGTATCTTAAAGCTGTAAATCCTTGTTTTAGTCAGAAATAAAATGAGTCATAAGTGACCAATAGGTGGTAAAATGGGATTTTAAAAATTAAAGAAATTGGTCAAAAGTTGCAAATCAGAGTGGCCAAAAATGAACAGGACAAAGTGGTAAAAAAGGCTTTAAAGCGCCAGTTTCAACTTAAAAGTGGCTGAAATGGGGGCTAAAGAGGAACAATTAGTTTAAATTAGCAAATAATAGGCATGACAAATAGTGAATGCGGTTAAACTGGCAAAAATAAGCATGAAATATGGTGAAAAGAGGTTAAAAGGGACAATAATGGATCAACATATGTGACATTAGGTGGGAAAAGTGATAGAAAGGGTTTATAAGTGCCAAAAATGTCTTGAAAGTGGAAAAAATGTGCATATAAGGCATTGAAATTTGATGAAGTGGCAGAAATGGGAATATTACATTAAAAGGAGCAAAAATATGGCAGGAAATAGTTATGAAAATAGGTTGTAATATGGCAAATTTGGTGTAGTTGCAGAAAAAGCGTAAAAATAAGCAAAAATGGGCTCAATTTGTTAAAAAAACATTCTTAGTTTCTTGAAGGCATCTGGCGACCCCCTCATACGTCTACATGTAACCTCTATGCTGCTCCACCCTTGTCAGTTTGTAAAGCGGTGATGCAGCAGCAGCAGCCGCCCATCTCTTGTTCACATTATCACCCACAAGAGGAATGCAAAGACTCCAGCCGCGCAAGGCACTAAAGAGGAGGAGGAAGAAGAAAAAGGAGAGGACATCCAGCTGTGGATTTGTCTTCATTTAAACAACAGCTGTTCAGTTTAGAAAAGCTGGATCTGATCTAAAACACCGTGTGAACCTCCGAGGACCACACTACAGAAAGGTTTCATTCTTTTACGGGATTCCCAATCCCACATTGCATTGTGAATCCCATAGAAGAAGAATGAAAAGACGGTACCAAAGCAGAAAAATATCTTAAAAAAGTGTTTTCTTTAACTTCATTCTTACCATTATTTCTTATGTTTCTTTGCCAGAGAAAGAAGAGAGTGAATCGCTTGACGCTATTTTTGTTCAACTTTCTGCAAGGTATTCCCCGTGATATGACACATTGTTGACATTGGAGATCAAAACTAACTTACAATTGACAATGTCAACTTTCTACATTTGTTTGCAAGTAAACTATCTTTGATTACATAATGTACAGTATGAGGCCTACACCATGTCTTTATCTGTTAAAAAAGTTATTATCAGCAGTCGTATTGCACGTTTAATGCATGTAAAATAACGATGAAAACTATTACAATACAAACGTTGGATCGAAGAACTTTGGGCGAAAAGCTTTAGCATCTTGGCTAAATTCTAGCTAGCTTAATGCAGAAGATGCTCATGCCACACTGTTTTTAGGTTGGAATAAATGTGATTATCATCTTTCTGGTCTTGTACCTATTGGTCCATGGACGGTAGGGATCCAAGGCCTGGTCATTGCTGACCACTGTGACAAACGGAAACTGGTAATTAGGTACTATTTGGTGACTTGATCTGAGTTTCTGACAATGTGATGATTAATGCAACATAAAGCACACGTCTGTCCCCAACACATCAATAGTGTGGGAAGTTTGACACTAAGACTGAATATGGCCACGCCTTGAATTAATGCAAATCAGTACAACACTTGTATGGGGTGCCGAAAGTAAAAATTGTTTGTCACTGTTTCATAGCCGACACTTTACTCACATATCATTATTAAACTTGTGTACACATGAAAAAGAAATCTAAATGTAAAAGTTAAATCTAAATGTAAAAGTTAAATCTAAATGTAAAAGTTAAATCTAAATGTAAAAGTTAAATCTAAATGTAAAAGTCAAATCTAAATGTAAAAGTTAAATCTAAATGTAAAAGTTAAATCTAAATGTATATGTTAAATCTATGAAACAAGGACCAAGTTTTTACGTTCATCACACCGTGCATTTGTGCACTCTGTTTGATACAGTATGTTCTCTACATTTTTAAAGAGAATAGTGATCAGTTTTAAAGTCAAAACTTAATGTTTTTAGATGAACTTAAAGCAGATGTTGGTGACAGATGTTTCTTATATTCAAGTATGTAAATGAGGCAACCCATTTGCTGTTGGTTCCACCCACTGCACTCAGGCCAACGCCGCCATTTAGACACTGACACGTCGGCCAAACCTTTACTTTGTTATTTGGATTTAACCCTCTACAAGTGGCTGCAGATGTTTCCACTTTTATTTTTTGGTAAATAATATCTAGATAAATAATAACTCACAGTCGGAGGCCAGTCATCCATCTTGTCAGGCTTCTATCTTCACGTGACATTTGTTTTCTGTTCATAAATCTATATTTAATCACAGGGTAAAAAAAGGCCAAAAAAGGCCCATGACTCAAAAATAACAACATTTAACCAAAAAGATGAGCCAGTTTTAGTGCATTGGAGGCCAGGTTCACTCAGGGTGAAGAAGAAGAAGAAGAAGAAGAAGAAGAAGATTTGAACGGAGAGTAAGAAAGTATAGCATGAATCTGTGAGCATTAGCTGCGGTGAGGGCTAAACAGCACTTCACAGGCTGTACTTTGGTCTTCTGCTGGCATAGAGGCGGGTGTGGTCGAGTCGGGCAGCTTGTCGGCATTAAATAAGAACAGAAAACAGCTGGATTAACCGAGCCGCCACCGCTGCATGTGGAGAAAAAGAGCAGCACTCGGTGCAGAAGCTTCCAGATAAAACTGGAGCTCGCAGCCAGAGTTTGAGTCAGAAGAAACCAAGGCCAGCGTGGGCTCCACCACCGCCGCGAGCACCATGTAATCAGGAAGTCCCTGAGATGGGCCGCCATCAAACATCTCCACTGGGGCCTGCCAGAAACGTGTGTGGTTTCCAGCCGCTGCCGCCTCCGCAGGACGCCGAGCGATGATGTCAGCCGCACACACGGGAACTTTCCTAAACAAAGGGAACTCTGTGTGGTTGGGGTGGTGGCTGGAGAACACTCGCTCTCTATTTCAGCTGAGGGGAATGCAGGCCCCACCATTAAATCATTAGCACGTTTTCAGGGACAGAGTCGTGAGCTGCACACAGATGTGAGGCTGAAGCGTGTTCGGAGGATAACTTTTACTTTTTATTTACCTCCTGCAACACAACCTTAATGACTTTCACTAATAGAAGAGCCATCAGTTGGCAGAAATTCATGTAAAATAATAATTGTAACGCAGCTCACAAATCCAGTGTGGGAAAGCATAACAACTGTTAGGCTACGTTCACACTGCAGGCAAATACGTCCCAAATCCGATCTTTTTGTCCTTATGCGACCTGTATCCGATCTCTTAAAGAGAGTCTGAATAACACAATTCAGATTTTTTTCAAATCTGACCCAGGTCACTTTCATATGTGGTCCTAAATACAATATGTGTCCTATTTTTGCAATGCAACGCGTTCTATCCGACTCCTACGTCATCATCATGCAAAAACGTCTTAAGTCCCAGGAGAATCCGCGTGGAAAAACAGCAAAAGTCTCCTTAAAGTTATGAAGTGCTGACATATGTTGGAAAGGACTGTGCGACATATTTCCTTCCGTAAACACCATACGTGCCTGAGGGGTCATGGGTCACCTTAGGACCTCTTCCTGCGCATGTGGGTCACTTTATATCATTTAACATCTCTCTATAAAAGCAAGGAATCTCTGTCTGTCTGTGTGTGTTTTCCTCAAATATCTCTGTGTATCAGGATCAGACTGACCCGAGACTTTCAACATGGCTGCTGCTTGGTTCAAGGGTGTGCAACGTCAGATATGTTTGGACACCCCACACCTCACCTCCTGAGTCGACGGATGTCATCAGTCCTAGCTCTACAGTGATGATGTCATCAGTTAGAACATTAGAACATTGGAACTACCTAGACAATCATTGCACACCGTAGCCACGTACGTGCCAGAGCCAATCACTGGACAGCCCACCCCCACGCCCCACCCATTTTGGAACATTGGTCCTCTACCTCTACAGTGATGAGAGCCTAGATAGTCTGCCCATGCATGCATAAATACAGACTTCCTACGGGCACTGCACTAGTGTACTATAAACAACCACACAAAAAAATCTTATTTTTTGAAAAAACCTGAATGGTGCATTAAGACACGCAATGTAAACGTAGTGTTATTTACCATCAAATGATCCACAAACATAAAGAAGCTAAGCATTCATATTAAACAGAAGGAAACAAACTTGATTCATTCTCTTAACCAAAGCTTGTGGTTCAAAGCTACACAGTTTAAATCTGGTTTTCAAAATTTGTCAGACCATGAAAACAAAACAATTAAAGAGTAACTCAACCCAGGGACTTTGGCTAACATGCCTTGATTGTGGGCGTGGCTTCTGGAGCAGTTAAGACATACTCGGGCTATACTATAAAATCTCCAAAGGCGGGTCTCCGAAAATTTCCGAAGTGTCGACATGAAATGTGTTTCCGTGAGTTTTATGGAAATGCATTTTGGGAATCTTGGAAGTATACTACAGTGGGAACGCTCATCATCCTAATCCTCCTAACCATACTTATAGCATATAGTAGTAGTTTGTAGTGCAAAGTACGGAGTGTGACATTTCAAACACAGAAAGTGTGTATGTCCCAGGTGAACCCAGGTCTCATTGATAATGGATTAAAGACTCGACCCATGAACAATCAGTACTGTGTGTCTCTCTCTACCTCTGCGGTTCAACATTAGTTCACTGGTTGTTTCTCTAATCATTGTTGAAAACCAACTTTCCGTGGAAATGTAGAAAAATGTCGCAGGATTTAATGAAAACTGAAAAGCAAACAGAAACTTTCCCTCATACACGACAAACGTCTGGTCCAGTTTGTCCATTTACTGTAACACGTTTGTGAATCGTCAAAAAAAATGTTTGCACAGCCAATGGAATCGCTCGCTGAGAAGGTCGTGTTTATCCAGAGAGTGAAGTCAGCCGTGTGCGCCGACAGTCGGGGCCCATATGAGTTTATGACCAAAACATCTGCAGTTGTCCACATGTCGACCACCGGAGCTCCTGTGGTTAAAGCTCATGACTAAGCTCTTACTGGCCATGCTGCATTACTGTGTAACTGTCTGCTGTGCACTGCACAACGCAATGGAAAAGTCTGAGTCACCCCCGTCTGGACAGGAAGGGACTGAGTGGACCGGCCTGTCTAAAAGCATAGCAATGGCATTTCATTCAGAAATGTGACATCTTTGGGCAACATAAGAGCGAGGGCATTAGACACATGTTATCCCTGTGGTTTTTAGCCCAGGAGGAGGAGGAGGAAGAGGGCACAGTGAAGAGTGATGAGGTGAGGAGCAGGAGTGGAAGTCAGCCTAATGGTTGCACCATGTGTGGCTCTAATGGTTCCAGCAAACCCAGCAGTCTAGTCGCATTCAGACTTTTGAGTACATATGAAATTCATCATCTTCTTTAGGTTGTATTGTGAAAATCAAAGATACGCATGATAAAAAAAAATTACTGTTTGCGCTACATTTGAAATCAAAGGATTTTCAACCTAAATATTTTATCTTTAGAATGTGTTATAAGGCAATACTTTTTTCCTCGTGCAAAGGAACAATTCTGTTGTTAAAGCAGCGGGAGAACAGTTAAAAATCATGTGCTGATAATAACAAGATGTTGTGCAAAGACGTAAACATCCAGCATTAAGACGATACACGGAGAAGGGAAAGAAAATTTCAAAATAAGCTATCAAACATGAACACATAGAACATTTTTAAACATTTTTTATGAAATTATGGCAACCGGAAAACTAATCAAAATTTCAAAAACGTTCAAAGACGCCAGGAAAGCATTAATTTCCTAAACCTTCTAAACATTTTGACAATAAATTAGTCATGATTGGACAAAAACTGTGGGAGGAGTTACGGCTTCTACAGCAGTGATTCCCAACCGGGAAACTGGTGCAATCGTGCTGTATTTATGTTTCCTTCAAAATAAAAGCATAGGACCCTTTTATTTAATTTTGCCCTGAAAACCACCCCCTGACCCCCATTTATGTCCTAACTTTCTTTAAAGCCCTTTGAAAGCTATGCAGTAGTAGTTGCAGACCTGAATGACGGGGTGTCCTCCAGCCAGAGCCTTGACCGCCCCCCGGCTGCCCTCCGTCTCGTAGTGAGCCCTGTGGTGAGACTTTGGTTGCACCTCCATCTGCAGGCTGTACGGACCAGAGCTGGACGGCAGCTGCCAGTCCAGGGCGGGCAGAGACGGGCTGTGGAGGCCAAACAAACATCAGCCACGTGTTAACGAAGGGGAGCGACGGCTTATTTTAGATGCACTTATCAGAGTAGAATGTGTAGAATGTGAAGCCGTGACAAGTCAGAATGTGCGATGCATTCATTAGCGATAAACAACATATTCCTACGTGTGTCGGTCACTGCAATATGCAACTCAACTACAAAAACTATTATACTATATATACTACTATTATTTAGATTTTATTATCTTTCTCAACACTGTCACATTGTTCTTTTTTGACTGAACCCCCTTTAATCGTTAAGGATTACATTGTTTTAAAACAGACTGAGGATCTCATGACTGTACTGGAACAAAGTGACCAAAACGAATATCTTGATTTTTTTTCTCCAAATGGCGATATACGATACAAATCAATATTTTTAACTCAATAAAGTCTTACCAGAAATACAATTCTAGGTTAAATTTGCTGACGCAAAATGCCACACATGCTCATTTAATAACAAATGCACAATATGTGACACTTTTGGCTATATATCAATACAGACAATATTGTAATTTTCTATATTGCCAAAATGGAAAACTCGATATATTGCCCAGCTCTAATCATATGT
The DNA here is from genome assembly GCF_900634775.1 of Gouania willdenowi. Lineage (NCBI taxonomy): Eukaryota > Metazoa > Chordata > Actinopteri > Blenniiformes > Gobiesocidae > Gouania > Gouania willdenowi. The sequence goes on from NC_041054.1 coordinate 3,083,524, forward strand.
TTGAAAAACTCACGGGAATGGAACAGAATCACAGAAAGCGACGTGTGTGAACGCTTAAAAAAGGGCCAAATTGATCAGTCAGACATTAGAGCACAAATTAAAGCTGACACTGTATACAAAGCCTTTCTTACAATCTGGTGTGCAGTAAATCATGTGGACTTTTTTATATTCCCCTCTCCTCAAGATACCACTCGTACCTTTGACGATGCATCTTGTGACGTTTAAATATCTAGATAAAATGTTGCACTATATATTGTCCCACCTTTAGCATCTCTGTAATCTATGGTAGTTGATGCACTTCAGTAGTTTGCTCCTTACCTGATGTATTGCTTGGGCTTGGCCCAGGAGAACGGGTGCTGTGGAACATCCAGGAAGCCTCCGCTGTAGCTCTCCTTCTTTAGAGGAAGTCTGTTTGCTGGAGCTTCATCCTGACCAAGCTCTGCAGGGATCAAATCCTCCCCTCCAGGCTCCACCTTCAGGATGACCCCAGAATCCATGCTGGTTTTCCGGGCCTTCATGGGGACCCCCTCCCCTAGCTCGGCCCCTCCGTCCGTGCTCAGGGCGTTGATGGCTGCCAGGATGGCTGAGTTGGTGTACTGGTTGGTGTTTGGGAGCCAGGTCTCCTCTGTGACGCTGAGACGTGGGGACGTCTGTGGCGAGGGTCCGGGCGAGGGGTTGGGTGAGTAGGTGAAGGGTTTCTGTGGCGCTCCGCTGCCGTTCAAGCTGTACTTCCTCTTTGCACCACAAGGGGAATTAGGCCTGGATCCACGCGGGCCCATCCAGGTGTCGTCCGTGATGCTGGTTCGAGGGGAGGTGAAGGGAGATTGACGAGGAGACCCCCCCGAGGCGCACACATCCGTTGGGAGTGTGAGGGTGGAACCTTTGGGAGACACTGACGGGGACTGCCAGGGCGAGTTCTGGGGTGAGTTGTCGTAATTGTAGGAGAAGCTGGACTCGTAGGATGCGTCGGAGAGGCCGCTACGAGAGGACACGCTGCTGGCCGGACTCAGGCAGCTGGGGTCACGGTAACTGTCTGCGTTGGGGAGGGTCAGAGTCACAATGGAGTTGACTCGCTTGGCAACAGGAAGGCTGCTCTCCTCCTCCTCATCCTCAGGAAACTGACCGTAGGCTGTGATCTCGATGCGTGGACTCTCCAGGGTCGGGGCGCCATTGGGCCGGACGCTCGGGGAGGAATAGAAATCAGCCACTCTCAACTCGTCCTGGGAGTCGTAACTGTTGGCCTCAGTGACCGACACAGATATGGACGGGCTGGACTGGAGACCGTGGAAGTGAGAGGGAAGGCAGGGTGCGTCCAAAGGGAGGGAGAGACTGACGTTTGGCGTGTAGCCATAAGCATCTGGAAGGAAAACAGATCGAGTTTGTTAGGGAGGATAATCAAACACATGCTCACTGGCACTTTCACTGAGAGAGAGAGAGAACCAGACGCCAAGTCGTGTGATGGCAGAAGAGAAGCTGGCATTCCTGCTTCACCTTTCGTCTCTGAAGTGCCAAGAATTCCAAACACAAGCATCTAAACAATGTCCAACAGTTGGTCATTTGTCCAAACATCTGGTACTGCTGAACATCTACAGCATTCAACCTATTTTTCCAATCTTTACTATCACATAGCAAATCTATCTCGACATCTTTGAGCCCGGTTTTAAAGATATATTTTCATCCCTTTTTATATAGCTTAAGCTACTCTATTGCTTTGAGCCAAGAAGTAATTGATGTCAGTCACTAGTCACAAAACCTCAGCATAAAAATGTAAGAACCGCTAAAACTCAGGCTTATGTTGTAAATACAGTAAATACTTAAACAGAAACGAAGAAGGTGCAGATTCAGCAGTTATTGGAAGTGGAGTTAAAGAGTTTTTCCCTCTACTTCATTTAACCCAGCGTAATCTGTATCTTATTTCTTTATTTGTATATTTACTTATTTAGATCATTTTTCGACTGGAGCCTGTCTGTATTTCATGGAAACCCTAAAGCCTAAACCAACCAAAACACTAAAATTCTGCTTTAAGGGACTGGACTTGAAATTTAGCTTGAAGATATTTCGTCTTTGGTACTTTTTTTTGCGGGTAACTTTAGCCTTTAGAATATTTAGAATAAACCTGATATGTCCTGGTGCTTCTGCAAGTTTTCATCTAGACCAGTGTCTGCTTCTTTGATCAGCATGAGCCAAACTCTACAGGGAAATGAACGCTGGTGAAGTTAAAGTAAGCTCATCTATATCATCATTATATATTTTCTAATTTAGCCCATCAAACCTGAGACAGACAGGCCAAAAAACTCTGCCTTAACAGATCTAAGCTCAGTGGATTTGAACTCTAACACGAGGCTGCGGAGCATTGATGCTTACTTAACGTGGTCCTACCATATTCATCTTTGAGAACATGCAAACTCCACATAGAAAGGTCTAACCAAGGATACTGTAAGACAGACACCATCTTTTACATTATTTATTTAAAAAAAATAAACAATGGAGTCTTCACACTTAATTTTTTTCAGATGTTTAAAGTATGGATGAGTGTTAGTTTGCTAACAAACGTCTGCACTAACACCAGGAGCGTTCCTCATTTTTAACACCTCATCTATTAAAACCTGCGGCCGGTGACGCAAAACAGTCTGCGAGCGTTTCAAACCTCACGAGGCAGATTGGGCGGGAGACGTAACATAACGGGGGCCAAAAATAACCCCCAGCCTAAAAATAAGCCAATCTGAGCCCAGGTAGTTTTTTTTTCCATCACACACTGCCAGGTTCTTTAGCAGCTAATGCACAGGGAGCCCATAAAGTGTAACACAGTGAGAAGAGAACACACTGACGCTTTTGTGTGTCAGATTTGGAATGGCCATCAAAACACACACACACACACACGCACACACGCACGCACACACGCACACACACACACTATTAACAATAAGTATCAATAATGGCCAATCTGAGCATTAATACAGGAAAGACCAAAGGTCTAATTTGTTGGTCGTTTTGGGTTTTCCTGTCATTTCCGTATATTTTTGTCATTTTGTGTTTTTTTTTGTTTTGTTTTTTAATCATTCTGTGTAATTTTGTTGCTGTTTTGTGTGTCTGGAGTAATTTTGTGCATTTTTGTACATTTTTCTGCTATTTTATTGTATCTTTTGAGTCATTTTAATACATCTTCATGTAATTTTGTGTACTTTTAAATTCTTTTTGTGTATATTTGTTGCAGTTTTGTGTGTTTTTGGAGTCTTTTTGTGTATTTTTGTTGTTGTTTTGTGTTCATTTGTCTGTTATTCTGTGCCAAAGACACAAAACTGCCAAGAACAACAGAAAAATATACACAAAACAACATGTTTTGAGCGTTTACTTTGGGGGCCGCACAAAATTAGACCACGTGGCATGTGCGCAGATTTCCCAGCATGCTTTGTGGCATTGCGGTTTCAAAGTAATATTGCTGATTTCAAATTTCAGATTTGTTTTACACATAAATTCACGGTAAGTGTCACCTAACAAACACTAAAAATCACGTCTTTGCAGGCAATACTTTTCATGAATGAACGTGTATAACGTAAAGATGATTTTATAAAGTGACTAAAAACACATTGTTTTAAGCTCTGAAATGTAAAATAAATGTGAAAAGCAGTATTTAACAATACAGATGTTTATTTGTTAAGCTTACGGCTTTAACTATAAAAAAAAGTATCATTGTTGTTGGCACAGACCCGACCAAAATGATCCAACATGGGTTCTGCAAACAAAGTAAAGTACGTTCAACATAAGCTTTTATTGTGAAAGAATTAAAGAAAAATAATTTTAAAATGTGTTTGATGTCATAAACTTTGAAAGTATAAAAAAAATCACCACTGCTTTCATTTTAAATGCATTTTGTTACATTAAACAACATTCTCTCATCTTCAAAAGTTTATCTGTATAAAATCTTTTTGATTTTTGTAGTTTTTGTTTTGGCTAAAGACAATTTGCTGGTTATTTCTTGATGTGTGCTTACACTGGTTCGTAATTATACATAATTTGCATTAATAAAACATCCAGCCCGGCCCTATTGAAAACGTACTTGATGAACAGTGACGCCGGGGGTCGTGTGAACCTCTGGCGTTCAGGGTTTAATGAGGTCAGGACATGGGAATGGGAACGCTGTGGTAGATGTGTTAAAAAGCTGGACGAGCACAGCTGGACTCGCTGATACAGACGGAGACAGACACACTCAGTCTGTGCAGCTTCTGTCTGCAGTAAATTAGAGAGAATTAGAGGCCCGCGCTGTTTGAGGATGACATCAGCGTTGCACCATGTGACTCTTTGTCATTAAATAACACAGTCTACTTTTAAAATGCTGTGACGCAGCCTTAAATTAGTCATTCTTAAAACTACATCTATTTACATAAAATTATTTATAAATTCATACAAATATCCAGGTCGCCCTTGAACGTCTCGTCGGTTCTCTTTTTATTACCACATCTCCGTCAGAATATGTTCTATCAGAAAAAAATCATGTCATTATGGAAATGACGGAAGCCTTTGAGGCGACCACTTTGTTTGGAAGCCAAAAAACCCACAGCAGAGTGAAGAAAAGAAATATCAGCAAGAAAAAGTGAGTTTTGAAACCTCACAGAGGATAGCAGCTTACGGCACCACTAGAATAGTATATTTATATTACAACAGATGTTCTCAGCTTGTGATAATGTAAATATTCCTTATTTTCTGATGCCCTGCTGTGATATTCTGCAGTATCTCAGCTATAAACTGCTGCATATTCTCATTTATTAGAATTAAAGTCAACATTTTTCCTCATTTTGGCTCAAAGCTTCATATTTAAGTAAACCTGGAGTTATTTTTTGTTAAGCTGAGGTCAAGCAAAGAGTTTTCATTTATAGAAATCCAAACACAGTCACCCTCGCTTGATCCAAAATGCCCCTCCCTTTTTAACACCAACTCACCTCTGCTCCAGTTATGATTGGATGATGTCTTTAATAGCGTTCCAGCCCTGTTTACACTCATTATTTAGTGATCAGAATAAATAACAACTAGTGTCTCCATCACTCTAACACAAATAGCTCTGACACACTTGGAGGCACACATCTACTCCCTCTGTTCACTCCTATCTTTATAGTATCTGAGCATTTGAATGTTTTGTCTAAATATTATTCCTATCAGCAAAAGCATCACAGCCTGTTGCCCCGTTTACCTCCCCCCACCCCGCCCCTCACTCCGGTGTAACACTGCCTTCTCTTTTTACATCTTTCCCACTAATACAGTGTAACTTACCCTTTCCTTAGAGCTGGTGACAGTCACAGGAGAAAAAAAATCATAAAATAATATAGCCAAAATAGAAAATTCTTTCAGGTCAAATTTCTGACTGATCAGTGATGACATCACGATGTGCGCAAATTTGTAATACAGAGAAATACCGATATAGTACGAAAGCAGATTAGGGCCAATTTTGATGGAGAAAATAATTTGGGGAAAATCAAGAGAATAAAGTCGAAAAATTCTTTAAAATAAATACAATAGGGATGTAACGATTAATCGTAAGGCAGTTAAAAATCGATTCATAGGTATCGCGGTTGATATCGATTTTCTGACAATTGAATCGCAGTACTTTTTTTTAACCAGCAGACGGCGCTATCCGGAAGTGTTGGCGGCGGGCGGAGTCTGCTAATACTTTCTTTCTGGCTGCCTTCTACTCTTAAATATGTTAATAAATGTTTCATTACCCCCTTAGCACCGAAAGAATATCTGTAATATTACTTGACTATCTGTAAAAGTCACGTTTTTCTATTAGCTCTGTCTGCTAGCATAGCTTCTCTTCTTCACTGCAAGATAGCTGCATGCCAACCGACCACTGTATTACCAGCGCCCTCTGCTGGTCCAAACAAATATGACGTAAATCAGTGATGTTTTTTTTTTAAAGTCCAATTGTTAAGGCACAAAATACATTTTCAGTTGCACTTTTAAAAGAAAAAGAACTATTATGCAGTTTTGCATTGTTTATTATAGAACCAGAATTTAAATTAATAGGCTTCATTTTAATTTGTATTATTCCTTTATTTATTTAATTCAAGATTTATTTTTAGTTAAATTGCATTGTTTTGAATAGTTTATCAAGGAATTCTTTTGACAATGAAAAATAAAAGGAAAATAATACAGTATTTTCTAGTTTTTTTTCCCAAAAAAAAAATTTGTCTACAGTCCCATTTTGTAAATGAAAAAATTGTGAGAAAATCGTATCGTGAACCCAGTATCGTGAATCGAATCGTATCGGGAGTTGAGTGAATCGTTACATCCCTAAAATACAATATCATGAAAAAAGTCGATGTTTGCTAATAAAGTCAAATCTATGGAAGCTGACAAGGGTCAATTCACTATATAACAACAAATTTTAGCTTTTTTTGGCCGTCTACAAAATGCCGTGTATTGATGAATGTGTTGGGTTTAATAAAGAGATTCTTTCTTTTTCTAATAAACAGTTTTGTCATGTCTTTAAGGAGTTTGAAGAGATATTGCCAAAAACATAATCGTTCAGAAGGAAAAAAACAGTGAAGTTGGGAAGACATGGAGCATTCAGTCCATCTATGGCTATTGAGGAGCTACAGAAACAGATTAGGTCCAGTTTTAATGGAGACTGTTGTTGTATAAGGGAAATGGCCCCAATCAGCTCCTGTAGATTTGATTTTAATAGCAAACCTTGGATTGTTTTGTTTATTTTCAAAATTTTGACTTTAATCTAGTCTTTTCAACTTTAATTTTGACATTTTATTTCAACTTTATCCTCAAAATTTAAATTTTATTCTCAACATTTCAAGTTCATTCTTGACATTTTGACTTCAATCTTGACACTATATTACAAATTTATGTTCAAAATTTCAACTTTTATGTTGACATTTCGACTTCATTGTTGATTTGCCCAAAATTGTTTGGGCTTTAATGTTGACATTATTTTTTTAAGTTTATTCGACTTTATTCTCGACATTTCAACTTTAATCTTGACATATTTCAATTTTATTCTTGAAATTTCAAATTTATTTTTGAAATTTCAATTTTATTCTTGAAATTTCAACTTTAATCTCGACATTTCAACTTTATTCATGATTTTACCAAAATGATTTTCTCCTTTTAAATTTGCTCTAATCTGCTTCCGTACATGTATAGACACTCATCTGTCCAAAACTTATAAGCTCGGCAAATATTATGCGTTCTACCGTTTTACCGATTCGGCCGATATCCGGTCCAGTTATTTTTTGCTTTCTGTATTTTGTTCAATTAAAGTATTTGTGTAGCTTTAGTAGAAAATTGTTTTAAAGAAGAAAAAACGATGAACTGGTGTTCTTTGGTCACATAATGTGATTTTTCTATTAAGTATTTGTATTTATTTCATATCACATGTGGGGAATCACTGCGACGCTTGTGTTGCGCACACTTTTTGCTGTCCATCAGGGAGGGGCGGGGGCGCAGTGCACTCAGCCCTGAGACCTTAAAGTCTAACATCACATCCGGCTGTGAAGTGTCACACTGATGATGATGATGATGAAGAATGATCACAGACATTATTAATATTAAAGTATGTGCACACTCACCCTCTTCTGCAGACTTCATGTTGGTGCTGATCAAACTGTGAGCGCAGCAGCTCCAACTCCCTCATCCATATATTCCACACTCACTGATCCACGTAGTGCTCAGCAAACAGAAAAGAAAAGTGAGTCAGAAGAGTGAGACAAATGTTTGGACTGTTTCTCTCCAGAGGAACAAAGTGTAAATCCGTGACGCGTCTGATCCAGACAGTGGACCGGGACGCAGAGCAGAGGGTCTGACTGAGGAAGGGGCTCCTGGCTCTGTCCTCTGTCTGTCACGCACTGATCGGGATCACGCTGCTCCAGCGCGCTTTTAAACTCGGGAAACCCCGGTGGAGACGCACCGCCCCGGATCCCGGTGACGCATGTGCGACCAGAGCAGCTCGAGACCTTGGGATCCTCCTCCGTTTCCTTTTCTCACCACCGGGGCTTCCACCAACAGAGTCTGAAAAAGCCCGGATAATGAGCTCCGTTAGAGCCCGATATGTAACCGCCACCCGAATTTTTCAATATATATATATATACAGTACATATTTTAAATAAACTCAAAATATTACAACAATGTAACGAGGCAAAACAAAATCTCCCCTAATAGTGTCATTATTTTATTACCATTATATATTTATATTGCTTCAATGTAGAGTAGTATCATACACAAATGCATATGCTTAAAAATAAAAAATTTAAAAAATGAAATATATATATATTATAGAAGCATTTTGGACAACCTTGACATTTTCTGTAACTTTTTTTAAAAATCTTCCACATTAAAATATATATAACAAAATATTATAATAAAGTAACAAGGCAAAACAAAATCTCCCCTAATAGTGTAATTATTTTATTACCATTATAATAAATAAAAGGTCAAAAGTTTTGGCCTCTGCATCTTGTTACATTGTTGACCAGACCAATTTGGATTTTATTACATTTAAAAATAATAATAATAATAATAATTCAGGTTTTGTCACATATCGGGCTTTAACAAACCTCCACCCTTCCTGTAGATAAACTATTTTTAAAAAATGAAGTTCCTCAAACCATAATTATTAATAAAACAATACGTAAAATATGACATTAGTCTTACAGCTGAAAGGTAATTTGCAGAACAAGTTTCTACAGAGACATGTTTGCAATTTTGTTTTAAATATATTTATGTTTTTCCCTTGTGAAATGTTAGACCTAATGCCTGTGAAATATGCTAGAGACACACCCCTTTCCTACAGCAACACTGTACACACGTATACTGTTATAACACAGGAAAGCCTGATTAAGACTTCATTGCACAGGATTACTGGGAAGTATTTTTTGGACTTTCACAATAAGAGTCCTCTGACGTCAATATTTCTGAGAAATGGGAACAAGAAACAGCTGAACATTCAGTCATCCTGCATGTTCCTTATCAAACATTTCTTCATCTAAAAGCTCCAGCGATATCCCAGGACAAATAAAGTATTCTGTGTGAACTCATAATTATTGATGGTTGCATTAAAATAAAGAGAAGCCTGTTATTTTACACTCTGTGGTCAGCTGGTCCCTCCTTAGCACTGGGACGATGCTATCGTTGGATGCTCCAGACCTTCGAGAAGCTGTCAGCAGGCCACTGGTTTCTGTGATGACAACCATCACATGAGCCTCTCAGAGAATGTCCGTCAGCTGTCAACAGCAACATTAAAGGTCATTGTTTTACCTCAAAGTTTCAACTTCCACACACTGTTTCCACGGCAGGGCCAGACCTGGCAACCCTGTGTTCACAGCCATCAATGTGAGTTCAACCAATCAGTGAAGCAGAATTCTCCAAGTTTGTGAGACTGCGATCAGGCATGTTGGGTACAATAGTATTACATCACTGCTGAATGTGATGGTTCGTAATTGTCCTAAGGTGCATTCACACCGAACGCGATTATAGTTGCCCAAATCGCCCACAATGAGTCGCTTGAACATAGTCGCGCTTTTTGCTCACTTCATCAGTGACGTGACTTAAGAAAAAAAAAAACTCACTGCTGATTGGATGTCGTGACACAGCGTCACTCGAAGTTGCTTGAAAAGTAAAACATTTTCAACTTCGAGCGACTTCCAGCAACCCAGATCACGCGATTGTATCGCTGGAATTGTTGGAGTCGCGTCGCTTGACATCACGTCATTTACATTGATTTTCAATGTAATCTAGTTGCCAGAATCGCTGAATTTGCTTTCGGTGTGAACGCACCTTTATTTACAGCAGCTGGTCCCAACCATCGGCTCGTGGACCAGTTGGTGCCAGAGCGGAAAAAACTAGTTATGAAATGTACTTAATTTTCACGAGTGTTCTGGATATTGTACGGCTATGCAATCAGAACGGCTACACAGTAAGCGGCGCGGTCAGAGCGCAACCAGTATTTTGCGTCAGCTCCCACCTTCATTCATGTTCATTTATGTTTTTGAAGCTTTTCTCCACATTTTATTTGACAATGTTTGTCTGGAGGAACCACAGCCTGCAGTCAGCTGCCTTTGTAACACACGGAAGAACCTCAGAACAGATCCTCAGTACAGAAGCGAGCACGGCAAAGACCGGCAGTTCCTACGGAGGAGATGGAAAGAATATTCTAGTGATTCACAGGACAAAAATCTGCATGAAGGTTAACCCAACAGATCCAATACAATGCTGTTGCATCACAACCATCCAGTGAAAAGGTTAGATAATGTCAAATGTGCCTCCACAAGGACTTTTGAAGGACATTACCTGATTAAACCTTTGCATCTTAAACTTGAACGTTTGACAAAAATCACCATTAAAGCTCATAAGGACTCAGGTTTTTCCATTTTTTTTAATTTTCTCAATTCCATTTCAGGGTTTACCCATTCCCTTTAGATGACTTTACTGGCTATTAAACGTCCTGACATCATACCAAACATGCTAAATAGGGTTAATAGAGTAAACAACGTTTAAAATGTCAGGGTTACACAGAAATCACGTGAGATTACATCTGTCTGCCACACTCTCAGCCACCTGCTCTATAGCATGGAAATGATGTGCTACCCAACATGCATCTAAGGTATAACCAATTTGAAATAAGACAAAACTTCAGATTGTTTTTCGCATTTCAGAGTGAATTCAACATTTCTTTTCCGTAGAAAATCGGAGTCTCCAAGTTCACTACATTTACCTTTTAAGAAAACATTGTTTCTCATTCTCTGGAACAAGAAGGTGCAAATATGTCAACATGACCAATCATACAAAGTACCAGTTCTGCGTTACATCCAATCTTTAGCATTTATATGCTAACACTGTCACTGAGGTGCGTGAGCGAACAGCAGCACTTATGAAATTTCATCCACGCGTTTCCTCATGAAGACGTAACTGTGTGTTGTTTTGACCTGATGGAAACCTCAGGGCTGTAGTGGTTGATCAGGGAAGAGGCAGCTGTTTGCAAGTGAAACATGCTGCAGTCCTGTGTTGTTAATAAATAGCTCAGCTGCTGATTGACTGCTGGAGTCACTGCTTAGAGAGAGACACACGCAGTGTTTTCAGTTTGTTGTGGTGCTGGTTAGAGGGACGCCATCGGACCCACCCAGAACCCACCCAGAAACAACACACGGTGTCCTGCAGTACGAGCAGAGATAGCTTTGATAGCTTGTATCCACTGGTCCAAAGCAACACAGCAGAGGCTGAAGAGCCAAGGAAACGTATCTTGTCCACTTCGGACCCAAACCAGTGCCTCAGTTTGAATGCAGAGAAACAACTACAATTTTGTGTTTACATTGTAAAGATTGTTTGCAATAACAAGTCTCAACCATTTTTCAATTTTTTACAAGTTTTATTTATGAAACTATTTGATTTTAATAAGAAGGTTTTGGCGTCTGCAGAAATGCTGACTCTGCATGAATCAATCATTGTGAAGAGGGAGCCGAGCCAAAAGGTGAAGCTCTCGATTTACCAGTCCATCTTGGTTCCTACCCTCACCTACCGTCATGAACTTTGGATCATGACCGAAAGAACAAGATCGCTAGTACAAGCGGCAGAAATTAGCTTATTTCGCATGGTGGCTGGGGTCTCCCTTAGAAATAGGATGAGAAGTTCAGTCATACGAGAGGGGCTTGAGAAGAACCAGATTATATGGGCACCTAATTAGGATGCCCCCCGGACACCTTCCTGGTGAGGTTTCAGGATACGTCTGGTAGGAGACCCCTAGGAAGAGACTTTGTCTCTTGACTCGTCTGGGAACACCTCGAGATCCCCCGGGAAGAGCTGGACGAAGTGGCTGGGGAGCAGGAAGTCTGGGCCACGCTGCTAAGGATGCTGCCCCCGTTACCCGACCGTGGATGTGTGACAGAAGATGGATGGATGGATGGATGGTTTCTAAGGCTGTAGTTTCATCATATTTGGGTCTAAATTCATGATGATACTGAGAAAAGCAGGTTCTGATGCTAATGTTGTGACAAAAGACTTCTTATATATTAATAAATAGCGCGCACCATTTTTATCTTTTTTTTTTAGTTAAAATTTCCTTTTCAATCTGACAATCTTGCATTCTAACGAAAAATAATGATGTAAAAAATGTAAAGTAATGGTGACATTAAAGGGTTAACACATGTCACCACTTGCTAGTTCTCAGTAACTTCTTCTGAAGTCTTGTTCGTTGGGTTTTTTTGGCACTTCTTGAATGAGGATAAAGATCTGACACTGTTAGAGCACAGTAGTGTGGAAAAGCCCACGGCTCACTGTCTATCCACAATTTCAGCTGTATAGAAAAAAACAACGTGCGGCTTCATTTGGACCAGAACAAAAACACGGTGGAACGTTGGACGATGTCGTCACAACTGCCTTCAAGACATCGACTCTCGCTTCTGCATCGCGGGTTTGTTTTGGAAAAGTGATTTAAAAGGAAAACATAAAAATGCGACAGCGAGGCTTTGTGTTTTTGAGCCCCGACACAACCACAGCTTTCACCACGTGCACACGCTCACCTGCTGTTTTATAAAGTGTTTGCTGATGAGGAATAATAATAAAGTCATAGAGTGGCTTTAAAACACACCTGAAATAAGACGTTTGCTGAAAGCTGAGCTCCAACGTTTGAATGTGAACTCATAAAACTCACAAAAAAAGCACAGGATTACAATGAGGTAGCTTTTACTGACTGCTTGGTCACGTCTGACAAATTATATTTTCCTCAGTCAAATTAAATGTTTCCATATGAGAAGGACAAAGGAATGACTAATTTGAATGAATGCTGCTCTATTGTGGATTAAAAAATGCTTCCTGAATAATGTTTTTCTGTCTTATTTTTCACTAATCTATTTTATTACTAATTTATCCTCACATTTTATAACCATTTTACTTTTCATCCAGTTTATTTCACCTCATCTGTTGAGTTACTCCCCTGCACTCCTTATTTCTCAGTGTGTTTTTAAGGTTTGTGTGTGTTTTTGTCTATTCTACTTGACTGTGCATGACAAAGTGTTTTACTAATAAAGTTTTAATAGCCTGTGGTGTGTGACTGTTGACCTCCTCATCACGCCACGCCTCGTCCTCGCTCTCTCTTCCACTCACACTTCCTGACTTCCATCAATGTTCTCCGTTTTCCTGTTTTCAAGGCCTGTTGCCATGGTTACGTCAAGGGTGAAGGGTTTTTTTTTTTTTTTAAGGTGACCCTTTAACGGTCCAAACACTGTAAAAGCTGCGTTGCCAGGTTGGGCTGTGAGTGTCTAAAAGGAGGATTCCTATAGGCTCATGGTAGAGGATTTTTCATCATTAGCTGTATCTGGCAACGCAGAGCAGAGTCTTTACTGAAATACTTTTAATACAGACATAAGTCACATGTGCTACTCACTCTGTTTGTGCAGCACCCAAAGTAAATTCACAAAATGAGAGATAAAATATACAAAACAAGATTAAAAATACATAAAGTTACTCTTAGTGCATGACTACAAAGCACTAATGAAGCGAAACGTGTCGCTAGTATCACTAGTGAAGCTTTACTACTCGTCTACTCGTTCACCTAAACCCTTTACTAATAAAACAACATTTTCATCTTGAGTGAATTTAAAATATCTCACTAGTAGTACAAGTAGACTGTTATTAGTCTAGTAGTAGTGCCAGTAAAACCAAAACATTTACTAGTCCTACTAGTACACTTAATGCAAATGAAATAGGAGGGACTGTAACTAAATGCAACTCCCTGATTGGTTGGAATATTTTAGAAAAGCCAATTAACAGGAATCCTGAATTTACCTTTGCACACTGTTTTATATAAGGATTACTAGTAGTACTAGTTAACATTTTCCACTATACAAGCACAAAGAGTCAACTAGTAGTACTAGTACACCAAAGAAAGTCTAATAGTATAGTGAAGATGTTTGGTTTACTAGTAATACTGCTACACATTTTAAGTCTACTAGTAATAGTGGTAAACCCAAAGATTCTATTATCTAACGTTATTGGTCTGCTAGTAATAGTGGTAAACGTTCTTAAGTCTACTAGTAATACTTGTAAACCCCAAAATCTACTAGTAGTATTAGTAAAACACAAAGAGTATACTAGTAGTAGTGAACGTTTTTGGTCAGTTAGTAATACTAGTAAATATTTTTAAGCCTATCAGTAATATTAGTAAATCAAAATAAGTCTACTTGTAGTACTAGTAAACCCAAAGAGTCTAATAATACTAGTAAAAAAATTGGTGCACTGATAATTGTACATTTTAAAGTTTACCAGTAATACTTGTAAAGTTTACCAGTAATACTTGTAAAGTTTACCAGTAATACTTGTAAAGTTTACCAGTAATACTTGTAAAGTTTACCAGTAATACTTGTAAAGTTTAGTAGCAGTACATGTAAAGTTTACTTGTGATAATGACAAAGTTTACTAGTAGTACATGTAATGTTTACTACTAGTAGTAGGTATAAAGCTTGCTAGTGGGATTTGTAAAGTTTACTAGAAGTACTAGTGAAATGTTTTGGAATATTGGTCTATTAGTGAAATAGGCAAATAGTCTAGTAGTAGTACTAGTGACTCTTTGCTTCAGTACTAAAGTGTACATAAATACTAGTAAACCATAATTGAGTACATGGAGTACTAGTAAAGGTTAACTAGGTAGATTTCCACAGGCTTGCCTGAACCCCACACTGAGGTTGAATCTGCCGCTCCTCACTGAGCAGAAGTCAAGGAAGAACACGAAGAAGTGTGTACTTAGATGGTTTTGGTCGGCAAACATCCTCCCAAAGCATTTTTAGGGATTGTTGGGAAGCTAAAGAGAAAAAGTGGATCTCACTGCGGTCGGAAAGTTGACTGTTTTTAGCAAAAGGGAAAACAAGAAGAGTGCTAACAACATGCACGATCAGCATGTTTTCACAAGAGGTGGTGCATTGATTAGGAAACATTTCCATTCATTTAGAAGCATAAAGTCCAGGGTTCAACCGAGGGATTCTCTCAGTTTCCTCACAAATATCAAAACTGACTTTTGACAAAGTATCTCTAAAGGATAAAGAGGCTGTTTTCTTAAGTTCAATGTATGAGCTAACGATTGTAAAGTTGCTCATGCTAAAATAAACAGCAACTTTCTGCAACTTTCTGCAACAAACCATGTTTCAAACATGTATGTGCATTTTTTAATGTTACTTTTGACCATATTTACAGCAATATTTGAGAAATTTGTGATACTTTTCGCAAAAAATATAATGTCAATGTTAAATCTAAATGCTAAAGCTAAATCTACATCTAAATGGTAAATCTGAATCTAAATATTAAAGTTGAATGTTATATCTAAATCTAAATGTTCAATGTTAAATATGACATTCAAATGTTCAAAATGTTGAATCTAAATCTAAACGTTAAATCTAAATGTCAAATGTTAAATCTAAATGTCACGGGTGAAAATAAATATTTAGCTAATATGCAAATTCGCCGGAAGTACCAAAATAAAATCTCATTGACGCGAGCGTGCATTATCCGAGTGATTGCGCTCCACATTTAGATTTAACATTTAATATTTAGATTTAAGATTTTGATTTAATATTTAACATTTAGATTGAACATAAACATTATGTTTTTTAGGAGAAAAGTAAATATCACAAATTTCTCAAACATTGCTGTAAATCTGGTCAAATGTAACATAAAAATTCACATCACTTTTTTAAACTTGATTTGTTGCTAATTGTTGTGGAAAAATCATTGGCAACTTTCCCCATAGAAAAGCTTATTTGTTGAATCAGCAAAAGCCACTTCAAGAAAAAAACAAGGTTTTCGTTTTTTTTTTTTTTGCTCCATGAAACAAGTAAAAATCCACAGACAAATGCATTCATCAAAACCTTTTTTTAATCCGTTTTGTGACTGATATTGATCGTTGATCAGATGATGACGGTGATGGATGTAAAGGAGTGACTCGTTTCTCATTGTTTTACATACGGAACTCACATTACAATATATTTGAGAGTCAAATTAATGCAGAGATGAACACACACACACACACACACACACGTATTTTTTTCAGATTTCAAGAGACTGTCACCCAAGAACCAATGCATACCTGTGACTAATCATTAGTGATGTGTACAGTCTATGTTCATAGTTCTAAGCTCATCACATTACAGGGAGCTGAGACCCAAACATGTTCCAGCCTGATACCCCAACAAACTTTTTTTCAATTTTGAGATGCTGGCATGTCCACCAGATAGGATGTATAGCAGATATTTTTGTATATTGTGAGAGAGTAAATGGAGCTGTATTATTATACCATATTTCAGTTTCCTGTGTGATGTAGTTCCTGAGATATTAGAAGCTGAAAATGGAAGAAAAATAAGGACGAGCAAAAATCAACTCCCTCACTAAACTGGCCATATCTCAAAAAGTATTTATCCGATCAAACTACAAATGTACAGTGTGCATATTGATTAATCGTGGAACAACAAACACTTGGCAAGTGATGAGGACAGTAAGAGATTAAAAAGAAAACATAGGAGTTTAAAATTACTTCTAGCAAAAAACTAGAGACCAAATGTGGAGAACATGTTCCAAAGAAGCACAATTCATAAAAAGTTTGACAAAAAGACGGAGCAGAATTAAGCTTATGTTAACAAAATAAGACAACGATGGAAGATTCAAACCCTCAACCTTCTCTGGACGAGATACTGCTGCATCGTCAGCATTATCGTGTTCACCAAAGCGCGGCGTGCAACGCATCAACTCTTCACGTTACATGCACGCGTCTTCATCGGACCATCACATTCATCACCAGCTCTTCCTCATCCAACAACTACTTCCTGGACCGAGGAGGAAGATTGATCACGTTTGCTCGACGGCCGAGTCGGATTACAAACCGCTCACATCTCATCCTGCTCTGATAATCCACAGCCTGTAATCACTGCATGAGTTTATGTATACAGTCACTGCACACTGAGAGGCCCATGTCTGTCTACTTTATCGTACATCTATAAGAATGTATGAATGGTCAAGATGAACACAACAGAGGACAACTGGGATTGTCACCCCCAACCACCTTTTAGGATTTACATTTTTTTTAATGGAGTAAATAAACTAAAAAAGGAAAGAAAAACTCACCCAGACTTGACCTTGAAAAGTGGAGAAACGTCAGCTGTTCTAACGAGTCGGATTTCTGCTTCAAATTAAGACGCTTGGCTTGAAATTTTGTGAAAACATCACAAAAATATGGTTCAGGATTATTCTGCACATACAATGAAAAACAACCAGCATCAGAATCACATATCAAAGAGGACGTTTACATTATATAGTAACACCACATTATCACGTTGCTCATGATTTTGTTCGTAATAAACATTTTTAAAGAAACAGCCTGAACAAAATGTGTAATAGTGTGGAACAAAAATCACAAAATCCATTACTGAATCTAATAAAAGCCTACATTTTCAGCCACAAGTACAAATATGACTCATGAATGAGTAATCTTGTGCAAATGAGGAAAACCACCACCAAAACAGGGTTGGTAGTCTGTCATATTTCAATAAGTATATACAATAAAAAAAAGAGAAGTGCATTATTCACAAAGCAATTAAAAGGTTTCATTTCACTTAAATGCAACATTTTCTCACCTAGCTAAACACTTAGCTAGCAACACATGCTGTAGCCTAGCAAAAAAAATAAACTACCCAGAATGCATCCCTTTCTTTAAACTTTTAAATTGTAATAACTGGTGTATCAAACGTATGTTGTGTAAAAAGGAAGTAAAGGAGAAACAAAACAAAAAAAATGTTTGGATTTTGACTAAATAAAATATTTAAAACCCTCTCACCTGTTATTAGGGTCCTTCTCCACAAATTTGCCGCCAATTAGTGCGTAATCAAGTGGTTGCGCGTTTAAACAGCGCCCTCTGGCGGCACCACATATAATGAATGTGACAACCCCACCTTTGTGTTATAAAAGGAAACATATTTAAAAATATACAAAATGCATGACAGCATATTGCATCAGAACTTTTATTACCAAATACATGTATTTTAGTTTGCATTAGTGTTGACTGAATCACATCAAGGTTTTAATGTCGTTGATTTGTCGGCAAAAACATCAAAATATATTGTATTTTCAATTTATTTAACTTGCTAATTTATGAAGTAATCAGATGACTATTTTTCTTATACTTTTTTCAATAAATTCTTAAAACTTTTACCTCTTGTGATTAAATCTTGATTTAAAAAAGGCTGAAATGCATTAAAAATCTTGATTTTTAAAGATTAAATAATAAAAGGAGCCACTACAGTGACTCTTCAGCTTCTGTTAAGCTTCTTTGAGATATTTAGGATAATTTGGGGCGATTTAAGAGAAGATGCTCTGTACAAATATATCAAGGACATCTAAAAGGCATTTCTCAAGCACAGATGAATCCCTTCAAAATAAAGTCACAAAACACCTAATAAACAGATTTTAAATAAGAAAACTCACCATTACCAGACTTAATTTATTCCTTGCGGAGCTTCAGTCTCTGTCTCCACCTACTGGCCATTGAAAGAAATGCATCAGCTTCACTTTAACACAGGGTTGCCCTGGTGGGATCCTGGAAAGCTGCTGTCCTGCATGTTTTAAATGTCTCCCTGAACCCCTGCTGTCACACATCAAAACAGAAAACCCTTTGCTTTCTCTTCTTTATTAACCATTCATCAATAACATGTATACAAATAACAGACAGACTGTTAGAAATCACATTAAAGGGCAGAAAAGACACGTTAACAATCAGACGTTTAACGAGACAAACACAAAAATTGGAATGAGGAAAATTCAAACACAGCCGCAGCTTTGTAAAGTTTAAGTCCTTTAATTTGACCAGCAGAAATCAGACGCCCAAACGTCATCAAACTACACCCTGTTTTTACCCACGTGCACCGAGCGAATGATAAAACTCATTCTTCCCTGGAGACAGCAGA
Source organism: Gouania willdenowi (assembly GCF_900634775.1). NCBI lineage: Eukaryota > Metazoa > Chordata > Actinopteri > Blenniiformes > Gobiesocidae > Gouania > Gouania willdenowi. Next base: position 3,102,459 of record NC_041054.1, read on the forward strand.
AGGTTAGCGTCACATGATGTCACCATCGCTGTCGCAGCTGAAAACATCAGGACCGATGAGTCGGACTCTCTTTAAGATGTGGGATTGAATCACATGACAACAGGAAATCTACACGAGTGGATTTGAAAAATTAGTGAACTGTTGGGAGTGATTGTTTCTGTAATGGAAAGACAAACGGTTTATAATTATCTTTGATAGAAAAGGTCGCTAAAAAATGATGATTCAAGAACAATTTTCTCCAGAAATCAGCGCAACTTTTTAAATGAAAAAAAAAAAACCTTTTGTAGAAGAAATATCTTGTAACTAATGTGAAAAAGTTGAGCGTTTGGTGTATATTTTAGGACATCCTCAGGTCTCAGAGTGAGGTTATCAGGTATACCTCTCATTTATCAGACCAAACGGACTCATGACTCAGCAAAATCTCCGTCAGACTCAATCGCCTCAGTTCGTAAAATACAACGTGGCGTTTTATTTTGAGGGAACCAGAAGTACACATGAAGGATTAAGTTGAAAAGCCGTTCTTTCCTTTTATTTTTTAAAAGTTAAGATATATCAACATATTGTTTTATTTATAGATACATTATTAAATGAAACGTTGATATATTTTAACCTTTAATAGTAAATAGAAAAAAACAGTTTTCAACTTACTCTCGTATCAAAGCAGCACATGTTGATGACGTCATGCGTATTTCCGGTGTCTTCAAATTTCCCGTCGACTTATTTTGAAGCCTGAGGCCATGTCATTTTACAACGTTTAATCTGACAAAGGTTTTGCTGAGTCATGAGTCCCTTTGGTCAGATAAATGACAGAAGTTTTCCTGATACCTGCCTCTGAGACCTGAAAATCTCCTAAAATATACACCGTGTGAGTGAGTTTCCATCAGCTGATCAAATCTTTCCGAGGACACACCATAAATGGAGCGGCGGTCCATCACGAGACTTTCAGACACCAACGGTCACAAACACTTTACCAGAACGTAGCCGGTCGGCTCTGAAACCACTGAACAGAAGGAGAAATATTCTGGGAGAATGGGAAGTGAATATTTCAGATCCAGGTTCAGTCCTGACATCAGAATGCAGAGGGAGCGGTGGCGTAGACGTTCCCTGTGAGCGACAAGGAAAAGCTATTTGGTCGCGCGCTAACACATGTCATTGTTTACAGGAAATCAACACTGTTCAAAAAAGACACCGCTGATGCAAAAAACACTTCCAGTAAAAAAGAAACACCTAAAAAATCCCTCAGCGGTATAAAAAAGTCGACGTGAAGGAAAAAACAAAGTCCCGTCGATATAAAAATGACACCAGAGACCGAGTTACTTCATGTGCTTCTTCTTCTTCTGAGGAAATAAATCACTTTCCTCTGCTGGCTTTCATCATGTGCTCCTTTGTTTTCAAGTAATCCAGTGCCAGCGACGTGAACCCAAACCAGCGCGAGTTCCTCTCTGGTTCTGATTGGTCCAGAAAAAGTGCTGAGTCGATCAGGGCAGGACAGGGCGTGGCCCCTCAGGATGACAGCTTGGAGTAACTGGGAGGAGAGAACTTCCTCTTCAGGTATTTGATGATGTAGAGAGGAAGGCAGCTGACCAGCGTGATGGCCGACACTTTCCACAGGAAAGGCCACGTGGTGATGAAGGACAAGTCTGAGAGGAGACAAAAAAGTGTAAAAGGAGGGGTGTCAAGCTCATTTTAGTTCAGACTTAAAGGTGCAGTCCGTAACTCTTATAAAAGTGACTTTTTGTCAAATTTGCTAAAGCTGTCAGTATGTAAGGACAGCTTTATATGAAACTAGTAGTTTGTGTGAAAAAAAACTGCTGCTGTTGCTGCCTTTCGCAGATTGCCAGAATGCACCGAGCAAAAAGAACCAATCAGAGCCAGGATTGTGTTTGATAGACTGTCTGACAGCTGTTGCTCACAGTCCCCACCCCCTTCCACCGTGGCCAAAACACAGAAATGCTCATAGCAAGGTAGTGCCTAGAGCGCCATCTTTTTACAGTGTATGGTCTGGAGAAGTAGAAAATGGAATTAGCAACTTTTGTGCTTGAAAGGTAATTACTGCTGAATGATTTACATAATGTTTGATTTATAATTTTAAATACATATAAAAATCATCAATTTTCACGTGCACACAGCTGAGCGTTTGTCAGTGCATGCCATCCTTTTACATAAATTAGATTAATTTACATAACCAAAATGTGTCCAGACATAGAAAAACGTACAATTGCTTTAATCTAGTTTTAAATAAAAAACTTAAATTAAAAAAAAAAATACAATTTTAAATAAAGAAATATAATCATGTGTATTGTGTAAAAAACATTTATCTTTATGAACAATATAAATATTCATGACAAACTGAGAAAAAGTGTCTCATGACAGTTACTCATGTTTCATGAGAATCACCTTTAGGGAAGTGACAGCCCAGTGGTAGAATGAATGAACGAATGAATGAATGAATGAATGAATGAATGAACGAACGAACGAACGAACGAACGAACGAACGAACGAACGAACACTTATGTGGATTAAAAGTAAAACCCATTTGTATAATGACACACACAAAAATACAATTTCAAGAGTAAGCGATCAACAACATCCACACTGCACTCACAGATGAAAAAAAAAATCACATTTTGGATCTTCACATCAAACTACAGTTAGAAACATTAAAAAAAGCCCATGGTTGGATCACAGCACTGAGGACGACGGATGAGATGATGAGCAGACGGATGGATGGATGGATGAAAACCTACCGAGAAAAGCTCCAAAGGAAACTCTGCCCAGGCCTGTCCACAGGCAGCAGAAACATTAGCAGAAAGAAAAAGAGACGAGACGAGAGGAAGAACAGAGAAGCAGAGAGACAAGAGCTCCAGCTGAAGACAGCGCTACAGCGATGGGAACATTTCAGAAAAACTACACAAAACTAGGAGAAGAATCTTTTTTTCTTTTAACAAAAACAGAAAATAGTGGCTTTTATGTAGATTCTGTCGAAAGTTTGTTGTTTTCTTATTAAATACCAACGCTCTAATGGCATGAAGCAGTAATCATGAACGTATTCACAGAATGTTTCACTTCTACAAACGTGTTTTAGGCCCAATTTTAATGGAGAAAATTATTTTGGGCAAATCAAGAATAAAGTCGAAATGTCGAGAGTAAAGTAAAAAAACGAGACTAAAACCGAAATTTTGAAAATAAGCTCAAAATACAATATCGTGATAAAAGTCCAAGGTCTGCTAATGAAGTCAAATCTACAGTAGCTGACGAGGGCCAATTGACCATATGACAACAAACTGTAGATCATGGCAGTCTACAAAATGCAGCGTATCAAAATTGGGTTTAATAACAAAGAGATTCTCTCTCTTTTCACTCATAAACACTATGTTGTAAATGTCTTTAAGGACTTTAAAGAGATATTTATTCAGATGGAAAAAACAGTCAAGTTTGGAAGAGGTGGAGCACTGAGTCGTCTGTGGCTATTGAGCAGCTACGGAAACAGATTAGGGACAGTTTTAATAGAGACTGTTGCAGTATATAACCCTAGTCAGCTTCTGTAGATTTGACTTTAATAGTAAAACTTTGACTTTTATCACAATATTTTTGTATCTCAAATTCATTTTCCAAATTTTTACTTTCATCTCAACATTTCTAATTTCTCCATCAAAATTGGTGCTAATTACGGTATCTTCCGTACAGATCCTAACAAACAAAGTAAAAAAAAACACAGGTCCTACCAAAGTACTCGTTGAGGAAGGCGAGCGAGGCGAGGTAGCAGCCCAGGCTGAAGAACTCAGCCACCACCATGAGCCAGTGCCACGTCCTGATGGTCAGCGCCACCATCAGCAGCTCAGTCAGGATCAGCGCCGTGAACGAGATCGCCACCACGTGCACAAACTCAGACTCGAACAGCACCAGAGCGCCGTACATCAGGATCCCACCTGTGGCAACAGAAGGATGACACCTATGCATATAAAAACCTGCAGTAACACACGTTGGAGTTGATCACGTCTATCAAACGTTAGAAATAACACAAAAAACATTAGCAATAACAATTAAAATGTTAAAAATAATACACACACAAAAAACATTAGAAATAACAAAAAAAACATGAAAAAACAAAAAAAAAAAAAACGTGAGAAATAACACCACCAAATGTGAGAAAAAACACAAAAATTGGGAGAAATAACAGCAAAAACGTGCGAAAACCAGCCACAAAAAACGTAAGAAATAACAAAAAAACGTAAGAAATAAACAAAAAACATTAGAAATAACGCAAAAAAAACATTAGAAATAACAAAAAACTTAAGAAATAAAACATTAAAAATAACACAAAAAACATTAGAAATAACAAAAAAACATTGGATACAACACAAAAAATGGTAGAAATAACACAATAAAATGTTAGAAATAACAAAAAAAAAACATTTAAAATAACAAAAAAATAACCCCAATAAACAATAGAAACAACACCAAAAACTGGTGGAAATAACAAAAAAAAACATAAGAAATAACACAAAAAACATTAGAAATAGCACAAGCTGCTTTGACTCAAATGATTTTCCAATAACTCACACGTTTATCCTGAACCACTAACAACTGATCACACAATAGTTTTTTTATTCATACATTCCTGGGACTTAAAGTCTGTAATAAATAAGGGTAATATTTTCCTCCTGTGCGGCCCTCTCCCTCTCCGTGTATTGGCCTTTAATTAAAAACCTTGAGCTGTCAGGAAGTCGCGCTTGAGCAAGAACATGGATCCCTCTCACACGCCGCAGGGCTCGGCCATTACACAAATATCGATTTACTGGATGGACAAAAGCCCGCATGTAACAGCGGACCGAGGGTGGAAACCTAAGATACTGAGAAACAGAGCGACTCCAGGCCTCCATTAATGATGACTGGGCATTATGGAATTCATTTTCGGCCAAATTAAAAAAAATTAAAATAGGAGTTTTATCTGCAAAAGGAGTAAAAGTGAATCAAACATTTTTTTTATAAAAAGAGTAGTACTGTACCTTGATAAACACTGATTAAAACCCATATCAGGAAAGTCTTAAAAGATAAGGAACGACCCTGAAAAAAGAGAAAAAACATCAAACATCAGTGTTACTATGAAGATAGATTTGTGTATTTATTGTTCAATTAAAAAAACATTTCCAATCAAAAAAAAAGTTTACTTTAATCAAAAATAAATATTTTCATATAAAGAAACAAAGTGTTAAAATGCAACAAAATATTTGAAACCCTAAAAATTGTATTTGAAAATATTTTTTCTTTGATTGAATTTTTTTCTTTGGCATGGAGGTAGATTTATGTCTTAATTATTCAATAAAAAAATTATTTTCTATCAATTTCTTTTTTTTTTTTTAAATAAAAATAAATATTTTCAATTAAAAAAAGTTTTCAAATGCAACAATTATTTGAGATGCAAATAATGGCATTTAAATCTTTATTTGATTGAAAATGTTATGTTTGTATTTGGTATGGAGGTAGATGTGTCTTTATTATTCAATCAAAAAAATATTTTAAATAAAAAAACCTTATCAATCAAAAAAAATATTTTGAATAAAAAAAAACTTTGATTGAAGTAAACTTTTTTTAAATTTTTTTTTATTAAAGTGATTTTCTTTTAGATTGAAAATGTTTTTGGTTGAATAATAAAGACAGAAATCTAACTCCATATGTTACAACAGAAAAAAGCAGAGTAAGCTCAGCTTTTTGCATCTCTTTTGTCCTTAAAAAAGATTCAAATTTGATGATTTGTGTTGCTCTAAATCCCCAGTCACATGCCCCACAGGCTGGGACGCTGGGCGTACCTTGGTGAGGTCTTTGTAAAGCTCTGGGTAAAGCAGGGCCATCTCCGGCTTCACGTCTTGGTCCAGAACCAGCGAGAACACTGGGAACATGGTGTAAATGGTGGCATATCTGCAAAGGACAGAGCGCGGTTAAAAGTGTGGGTGCACGTCCATCAGTGGAGTGCACGTGATACGTACCCAACCATGAGGAAGCCCTGATACAGAGGCACCGAGGCAAAGTAAAAGATGGAGGAGAAAACAGCCTGAGATGAGAAAAGGTCATAAAAAGTGAGTGCGATGGTGGCTCGTGTGATGACTCGTTGCAGAAATGCTGAGTCAGAGTCTTGGTCAGACCTGCATGGTAGAGATGATCATCCCTCGGTGCATGACGAACTGACCGAGCGCCGCCGAGCGCTTGTAGCTGTTCCTGCCGTGAACCATGAGCAAACGGCCAATGTGCTTGAACTGAGTGATGGAGAAGTCAGCGGCCAGCGACGCCTGCTTCCCTTCCTGGAAGGAAACACAGATGAATGTCAAAATAAAAGTCCAGGGTTTGACTTTTAAAACATTGACACAGTATCAATGATTAGGTTTATGTGTTTCTACCTCTGTTTTAATCTCTACTAAGTATGTTATCTACCTATGTTTATTTTTAATTAATTTATCAAAGTTCATTGATCAATAACTACTTATTACCACTAATAATATCATTACAGGTGAGTTCAACAAACTAAACTTCAAACAAAGACTGAAGAATGTTAAAACCTAAATAACGCCACCCTTTACGTGCACAGTATTTATTACAACTCCACATAATTTAAAAAATAAATAAATTAATCAATAAATAAATAAATAGCAGGTATGTCACAAAGAAATAAAAATCAAACAATCAATTTCATATCACATTATTATTTTTAATTTTTTGGATAAGATAAAAGTTTCAAATTGACCCCAATATTATAGATCTATAATAAATGAATAATATACCTTTTAAATAATACATGTTTTTGCACACAAATTATTTAAAATGAATTTAAATGAAAAAACAAATAATTAAATATATAATGTTACCACTGTTATACCTCTAATATATTATTTAAATAATCACATAAATAAATAAATAAAACTGAAGAAAAACAACAATTTTACACATCAAATAATGGTCTGTAGTTTGATATTTGTTGCACATTTTTTTTCAAGTTTCCAAGATGAAGTATTTATAATCATACCACTATGTAATTCAATAATAATAATTTATTAATACTACTACCACTACTACTACTAATAATAATAACAATAACAATAATTGAATATTCAAATTTTTCTTCAGTATTCAAACTATTAATTCAAACAAAATAATTAAGATAATATGAATAATAGTTTAAATTAATTACAATCTGCAACTAAAATTATCCAACTATTCTCTCTTAAGTTTGAGTGACATTTGGACATTTCTAATCAATGATGGCATCAAACACACAGTTAACAACACACGGTGAAAGATGAGGTCTAGTAGTTTTTTGTATAATGTTGCTATGGTTACGTTTTAACCACAGGATACTGTATGTGTTCTTATGGTTTCTGGATGTATTTACCTTTCCTTCAATCCCAATACCACAATCTGCTGCCTGGATCATGCTGACATCATTGCCACCGTCGCCTGTTTCACATGCAAACAAACATCAGCTCATCCCTGTGTGTGTAATGTGGCTCTTTGTTAGCTTTCACTGCCACCTTGTGGCCATTGGAGGAAATAATCAGAGGGAGACGGAGCAGCTGTTACTGCTGGAATTCAGTGAGTCGTCTTTCAAACAAATCACGAAAGCATCAAACCCAGCTTTGTAAAGACGTACCGATGGCACAGGTCCTGTTGTCCGTGTGCTGCTGGAGGAGCGTGACGATCTGAGCCTTCTGAGTGGGAGAGCAGCGACAGCAAACCACGGCCGGACACTGGCACGCCAACTCCACAAACTCATGCTCGTAATACTTCAAACAGACCTGAGACAGAGCAAAGACACGTGGAGATGTTATCGTTCAACCTGAAGCCTTTCAAAGGAAGCCTAAGAACACTTTAAGGAACAGATGGGCAACTGTTCTCACAGCGGGGGGCCACAAAAATGTGATCGTCTAATCCGAGGGCCACATTATCAAAAATCATGCCAGGAGATTAAGAATAACGACCAATCTGAGCGTTAACACAGGAAAGAACAAAGGGTTTATTGTTGTGGTTTGTTGTATTTTATTCTGTATTTATCTGTCATTTTGGGAATTTCTGCTGACATTTTGTGTATTTTATGAGTCATTATATGTGTTTTTGTTATTTCTTCTGTGTTGTGCTTGCATTTTGTTTATTGTCAATCTGTGCTTTTTGGATCTTTTCAGCATTTTTGTCGCTATGTGTAATTGTTAGCATTTTGTATATGTTGTTTTATGCGTCTGATGTCCTTTTGTGTGTATTATGAGTCTTTTTTGTGTCACTTTTGAATCTTTAGTGCTGCTGTTGTTGTTTTGTGTATTTTTGTTGCCATTCCGTGCATTTTGCTGTTGTTTTGTGTATTTTTTTTAGTTGTTTTTTGTATTATGTGGGGCTTCAAATTACTTCCAATTTCTTGAATTACAATTTTTGGTGGATTTGTCTCGGGGGCCCGACAGTTGCCCATGACTGCTTTAAGGTGTTCAAATGTGGCTTTAGTGCTTTGTTCTGTTGGTTGAACTGCAAATATTAGTATTTTATTTGCACTATTGGTGTTAGTTACAGTTTCAACAAACCGCTGTTGCTGCTGCGTGTACGATAAACATAGATATATATTTTTTCTACATCATCAAACCATTTTTATCTCATTTTATCTATGTTAGCCAATTCCTATTATTATTATCAGCTCATTAATGAAACTCATTCTCGCTTTATTTTTGTTTTCTATTATTTTTCTGCTGTACGTTTTTTCCTCCCACAGTTTTCTTCCTACTTTAACAATTGAGGTGACAAAACATTTGGGAAATTCAGGAGATTTATCTTCTGTTCTTTCTAACTTTCACACTTTTTGATTAATTTATACTTTAATTTCCACAAGAGTTTTTGCATTAATTCCTATTGAGGTTTGATGCAGATTCCACTTTGGAGCCATTCTGCTCATAACAAATATTATAAACATATACACAACATAACGTATAAACATTTGTTTGACCATTTGGCAACAACTGCATTTTAAAGCAGGTCCTCACAGTCTATTTACTTCATCTGAAAGAATTATGTCTCGCGCGTTTTTGGTTTCTGATTTTTCTTTTTTTTTTTTTTAGACTTTTAATTTCCACTTGTTGTATCTTTGTGGTCATCAAAAGACCTTGAATCGTTGAAATGATTAGTTTTGGCTTTGAAGCAGTTTTTCATCCTGTGTTTTTGGCGTGGTTTGTTAAAATGTGTCTGAGCGGTGCTGTAGTACCTCTAAGGAGTCTCCAGAGATGACCAGAGCACAGTCGTGTTTCCTCCTGAAGGCGTTGAGCTCCAGATGAGCCTCTCCTCGGTTGGAAACCTGCTCGAGTGCCACACAACACGATTAGCCACAGGAATGTTCAGTCAGTGGCGTGTCGTGTCCTGGATTAATACGCTAAGGGTTGATATTAAATAATAAAACAACAGGGGGCGCACCGGTCTGAAGACGTGGATGTCCTGGTTTCTGGAGACCAGATGAGAGCTTTTGGCGATGCACGTGGCCGTCTCCAGCTTGTCTCCTGTCAGCATCCAGATCTGAGCAGAGAGAAGAAGAGCAGCTGGTCAAGCAATTTAAACATAAAGTTTATCTTCTCGAAGCATGTGTTAAAAGGATAAAATTGTAAATAGGTGTGTATATACTTGTGTATGTGTGGACAGATGAAGGTATAGTGGTTCACATGAATCGTATAATTATATAGATATATATCAATGAATGATGTGTATATATATATATTTATAATGTAAATAGGTGTATATATTAAGAAGATTATATGTATATTACTAGATATTACAAAGGGTAGGATCATATAGATGTGGTAAATAGACTTGACTCATATATCACTTTTATGACTACACTGAGGTAAATCCCAAAGCACGTTACAATATCAACTCATTCACACACCAATGGAACTGAGCTGCCATGCAAGGCACTGGTCAACCACTAGGAGCAATTTAGGATTCAGTGTATTGCCCAAGGACACTTCAACGTATAGACAGGTATAGACTGAGATCGAACCCCCAACCTCTCGATCAGAAGACGACCCCTCTACCACCTATTATTTGAATTCTGTTTGCATTTAAACTGTCTATTAATGTCTTTTTATCATCAAAGAAATTATGAAATAAAAAAGAAATTCAAAAATTTGATCTGTTAATGTAAATAAATAAAATAAAGTAGAATTACACATAAAACAAAGGATTCCAAACATAATGTTATACTTGTTTCACGCTTTAAGTTAAATAAAGTGCATTATTTGATACAGATGTGATATGTTTTCCCTGTGTCGTTGCTGCTTCATCATGTAAACGTTGGTTCTTTCCTCACTCACCTTGATTCCGGCGTTCCTGAGCAGCTCCAGCGTGGGTCTGACGTCGGCCTGCAGCTGATCCTCCACCCCCGTCAGACAGAGCAGCTCCAACTCCCTCTCCAGGCTCTCCACCACCGCTGCTACCTTCAGGGACCGGTCATGGATGCTCAGCTTCGCCTGGGTGTAGCGATTCTGCACCAGCACAGAATAGGAGACGCTTTTAAAACTGTAAACTGTACTTTGTAGTTGGAACTATGACGACTAAAGTCCCACATTTAATTTTTGGCTGTTTTTATGTTTTTTTTTACAAACTTATTAGTTTCTACCTTAGGAGGTTTTCTTTTAACTTATTTTCAACTTTTCAATAATTTCGTTAAAACTTAATTAATGAAATTTTTATGTCTTTCAATAAATCATGTAAATAATATAGAATTTCAATTAAGATTTATTCCAACTTTAGTTATTTGTTCTAAAAATGTATACATATACATATTTTTTTTATATACCGTAGATTTGTCAATCAATCAACAAATCAATCAAATAATTCACATTTTAAACAAAATAATAGATAAGCAAAACCAAGAATATATTATTCACATTTCTTTAAAAAACAACCAAGGACATCAGGCTTAAACTGAAATACCTACTAAGAAATATTTTGGGAGATTGTGCTACTAATTATTAAGCAATAAAGAAGAGAATAAATATATTAAACTTAAATTAGAGCTAAAAAAAAAAAAAGAAGAAAAAAAGATGTGTTTTCTAGTTGTTTAACTCATTATTTTGTCCCATTATAATTATTTTACTCTGTATACAAAGCATGTGTATTTTATATCTATATGTAATCATATATGGTTTGGTTTACATTTAAAGCAACTTACTCAAACAGCGTTATTTCATTCATAAGAAAAAGGGCTTTGATTGTATGTAGAGATAAAAATTATTTTGTCTGTGGATCAAGAAATATAGATTTAGAAACAAGCTTTTACTGTATTAAGCTCAAACCTCAAAGTCCTGGTACTGCTCCTCAGACAGAGACTTCTTGGCCACCACCAGAGTCCTCAGACCTTCCCTGGCCATGTTTCCACACTGACACACAGAAAGCAGAGGGACGTTAAAGCCACACTTTGTTTTCTTTATTCTACTTATTTGAAAATAAAGGTGAATATTTGTGCAGTATTCAAATCTAGGGCAGATTATCTGCTGTGTACTGACATTAGGTTCAGTCCTGATTATTATTTGCCAATCAATAGTGACTAACATGAGGACACAGTAAAGCAGGGGACGGTTGGCGGTTTATATTTGATATGAAACACCGACCTGCCCTGTTGATTGGTTATTGACGGAGTTGGCGCGGCGTCGGATATTACAGCCAACAGGACATCATTAGCACCATTGTTGAAGAATATGACATACTGTAATGACTGGGACTTTATCTAGGTCACTAATTAAATCAAAAGCTGCCCGCGGTGCTAAATGACTCAATAATGCCAATATAATTATGAACATAAGCACACGAGACCTTTGACCAACGGGCCTGTGCATGTGCTGCTGCTCCATGAAACGTCCTCATTAACTAACACACGTTCAGACCTCAGACAGAACGAGACGGGTATCAAAGCTGTGAAACTAACTGTTTGTAGGAATTTGGAGAAAATTTACAAGTAAATGTAATGCACAAAATGACAGAAAAATACATGAAAGAACAACAAAAGTACACAAAAGTACACCCATAATACAAAAAATTGCTCCAGAACATGACACACAAAACAGCAAAAACACTAATTGTGAGAATAATACACAAAATGACTCCAAAAACACACAAAATGACCGAGAAATACATTAAACAACAACAAAAGGACCCAAAAGGACAACCACAAAGTGAAAACAAAAACACACTAAAGTCTTTGTTGTTCCCTGGATGAATGGTCAGATTAGTTATCATTTTTAATATTTGAGGAGTCTTTATATCTTTGTGACATATATGTTTGTGCTTATGCTTATGACGTATTAAAGGGGAGGGTAGTGATACATCTGAGTGAAGGGGGAAATACAAGGGAAAGAGAGTTTGAGAGGGTAACAAAAAGAGGAACGATCACACAACCATATTTGGTTGATTTAAAGTGATGTGAAGTGTGAAAATTGGTCATTATTCTAAATGCTGATATGAATATTGATAATGTTGATCAGTTTTTGTGGCTCCCACTGTGATACGAGTTAATAGCGTCTGAATTCAGGCCTCAAAGATGTATTTCCCACATTTCATTTAGCTTCTTTACCATTTTAAAGTTGACTTTAGTTCATTTGACCTCACACTTTCTTATTTAAATCTTTTCACATCAAGTTCATTTCTTTCTTTACTGAAACGGTCATCCACTTCAAATAAAGCTGATGGACTCATTTTACCTCCTCCTCCAGCCAGTCATTATACTGGACGATGCTGGCCATGGCCACGTCCGCTCCCTTCATGTAGAAAGTGATATCTCCCGTGGACTCCTCCTGAAAGTCGACCAGATCTTTGTTACCAGGAGTAAAAAATGGTGAAGTGTAACATGGAACACGTGTCCGCTCACTCTGACGATGATTCCCATCCTCTTGCTCTCTGAGGTGAAGGGAAAGATCTGCAGGATGGAGAAGGAGAGGATCTGTCCAGAGGGCGTCTTCAGCTGCAGGGTCTGCAGGTCTCTGTTGACCAGGGTGAGGCCCACGCTCTCCGTCCACTGCACCAGAGCCACCTGAGGACACCATCACCACCAACAACACTTAGAAACCAGTGACCACCAACACCAGGGATTCACCATAGTTATCGGTCCATATGGACTCATTCTTACCAATAAGTTGACCTGATACCAAACCCCGCCCCTTTACTCTTTGACTCTCAATAAACAGTGTCGCTACATGCTAAGCTAACCCAAACATGAGGGATTTGTTGGACGTATGGAGTTCCTTCAAAGCCTTAGAGGAAGACAGGACAATTAATGGAATAAGTGGAATACGTGGAATAAGTCAGATTTTCAGTGAGAATGGACTTCTGTTCTCAGGGTTTGTGTGTCTTCAACAATCCCTGATTACTCGCTAATTTCAGCCATCAGAGCGTCAGCCTGCCGATTGTTTAAGGGGAAGTAAAGGCCCCTTAGGAGAGCTTTTGTTCTCTGCTTCTTTGTCTACTACCAAACCACAAAGTTGGAAAGGTCGCACCCAGTAATCACAGATTTTTTTCAGGTCACAACTGTTTTTATCTTTATCTTTTGGGAAACAAAAGAGGGTTACATCGACATCTTTAACTTTTCCAGAATGGAAAATAAATGGGTTCTAGTTTGTACATTTAGTAATTTAACTTTGAGAAAATTATGTTTCGACTCTATAAGGCAATATTTTTGATCGTTATCATGTTTTATTGTGCACATTTATTGAACCGCTAATGCAAATGCATTGTTAGAAATTTTCTGAGAATCTTCTGCTGATAAACTTTGCAGCTCTAAACTGGTGCTAGGCGGAGGAGAAAACCTACACATGCACAATGAGAACATGCCAACGCCACACAGAAAGTCCAAAGTCTTCACCCGGAGGTTTAAATCCAGCACGTTCTTGATGTAAAAAGTCAAAATTGAAGTTAAATTATTGTTTTTTAATCCATTACCAGCCAAAGTGGTTCAATATTATTGGTTGTGTGTCACTAATGCACTTTCCACAATGAAAGGATAGTAAAATAAGAAGTGTAGATGGAGGGTATTGAGGGTTTTACACAGTTTCATATCATTTGGAGTTCGCGCGCACACACACACACGTGCAATAAGTGAAAGTAAAACACGGTCAGGAAGGATCTTCAGCTGTCAGCTGATCACAGATGAAGAACTAGCCACGCTCCCCTCATTCAGCTCCAGATGAAGCGTGTTTCTGTCTTTCTCTCCTCAGCAGGAACTGCAGCCCCCGCGTCAGCGTTCAGCTGCACACGACTCTGATCTCAATGGGTTCATTTTTTCAATTTACTCGCTCAAAGGTGGTTATTATACTCTGCCCTACAAATTGGGACTTCCTGTTAATTCCCCGTCATTTCTGCCGCTCCCCCCTTTGAGCAGCGTAAAAAGGGCTGCCAGCATTTACTTAATACACATCTGTGAGCCATTATCTCTCAATGTGTGTGTGTGTGGAATGGATCACTACACATACACACACACAGGAGCTGTGAATCCAAACAGCTTCATAAAAACTATTAACTTCTCAGCAAACTTTAATGTAAATAAATCCCTTTTGACAGAAAACATCCATTAAGGATAAAGCAGGAAAACAAAGGATGTTTTACTCTCAATCAAAGCCCATGAAAAAGGCTCAATCATCATAATATGTCAACGGTGTTTATTTATTATTTTGTTTGTTTGCCTGTTAGCAGGATTACGTCAAAAATAGTTCACAGGTTTTGACAAAAATGTGACCAAAGATAGACCTTATGCCATGGTAGATTCCACTCAATTTTGGAGGGGATGCAGATCAATATACTGATTCTGTATCAGTTTGAAATCCCTATCGCTCATCATCGGTGAAATTCACAAAAATTCATAGCTCTGTTTATATTTGACCGATCTTTATGAAATTTGTTTCAATTACGTCAAGTTGGTTCCTCAAGTATTCCACCAAGTTTTGTCCAGATTGAATCCGGAATGCGCATTTCGACGCAATTTTTCCCAAAAAATGTGAGTGTGCTTAAACTTCCTCATCTAATTTTTTCAGATTCAAAGCAAACTTTATTTGTTAGTGAGCAGCATAAAGTAGAAAGCAGAAAAAGGACAAAACAATAGTTACATAATAAATAAAAAAGTTCAACATGTTTTTCAGGCCCTCGCTGTGATATTAGATGCCCATCTCTGGTATAAACGATCATTGGCAAAGTCTAGCATTATCACTGGTGTTTATTTGTTCATTCGTCTGCAGGATTACATCAAAAATACTAAATGGATTTTAACAAGACTTGAACTAATGATAGACCCGTTGCCATGGAACATTAGATTCGATTTTAGAGGGGATCTGGATCAATATACTGATTCTGGATCAGTTTTTTTTTTAATCCAAAAATCCCTATTCCTTATTATTGGCAGAATCTAAAAAAATAATCTCACGGTTCATAATTGACTGATCTTTATGAAATTTGACTCAATTATGTGAGGTTGGTTCCTCAATTCCCCCAAAGTTTCATCCGGTTCGGATCCAGATTGCGCATTTCATTGCGATTTCTCAAAAAACAATGGGTGTATCCATATATTTGGACTTATTGTATGGTTATTAATAGGGACAGAAATTTCTTCTAAACCTTTAAAGTGTGACTAAACATGGAAACATGATCAGGATCATTGTTCCAGATAACTGTCAATATCTTGTTTAGTCATATGACCTGAGAGGAAAATATCTAACAATGATTAAGTTTTTCTCATCACTATAAAGAAAAGGACAAATGAAGGTACAGCAAGGCCCTCATTGACAGCTTCACATTCTCATCTCTTATTCTGGAGGTCAGAGGTCAGGTCACATGACCCGTGCTGTGACCTCAGTAGCAGGGTCATCTCATTTCCTAATGACGCCTCATTACATCAGAGGCGTTGATCCAAACAAACCAACAGCAGCTGCTGCAGCAGTGGAAATAAAAGGAGTGAGGAAGAACAAAGAGGAGAAAGAAGAGAAGAAGGTAGCAGCAATCTCGACTTCTCATCGTCTCTCAGAGAAAATTAGATATTGATCAGTGGGAGCAGAGCTACAGCAGTGAGACTGAGGATAAAGAAATACAGTGTTGGTAGTGAAGAGGGGTAAGTATTTTCCTCTTGACGTCATCCATTATGACGGTATAATGAATCCAGAGAGGACAGCAGGTATGTGGTAGTGACTCACAGCAGTCACAGCCATAAATCCAGATACGCACTATTAAATAGTTTAACCTCTGTGAGCCCATCATGACCTCTGACTTCCTGTCCATGAAACGACTATTATAGTAAACCAGGGTTATTTAGGATTACTGATTCATGTGGGGGCAGGAGGGAACCAGGGGGGGGGTCACAAAGGGGTCATTCCTGATCAATTCCATCTTTATAGGAGCGTAAGGATACACTCATTTGCCTCAATTCATATCTGATTTAGGATATATCCTTACATCCCTAATCTGTTTCCTACTGATTAGATGTTTTACACATCAAATTGTTCTCCGTTTGACCCAAGTACGGATTAACTTGTGTTTTTCATATTTACCTCGTCTGGGCTGGAGGCCTGGTACGTGCGGTTGTCGTCAATGTAGTCCTGGTCGGCCTCGGCGGACTCCGTCTCTCTCTCTCCGTTTCCGTTGGCATGCGACTCGTAGACGGGCGTGACGTTGTGGCAAAGAGCGATGGCCTTCACCGCCTCGTGGATGCGACTGCTGACACTCTTACGGACTTTGGGAGCAGATGTCTGGGTCTTTCGCACTGGCGTGGTGCCGCTAGCGGTGCCGCTGGTTTGCTGGGGAGGAACCTAAGATCAACATAGACAATGTTTGAGGAGGACTTGGACTGGTTATTCAAAAGTAATCAGCTCAGATTACTCACATTGGATCAAATCTTGATAAAACGAATTATATCATGCAATCCAATCTTGGTTTTTATCCAAATCAAACCTTTAGTTTGGGTTTTTCATAACTTTTTAGTAGGATTGGGATGACTTTGATCCAAAAAATGTGGATTAAACTGATCCCATCAAATGTAATAAATTAAATTAAATTAAATTAAATCAGGGGCTTTCATCTTTATTGGTTATATATGTTGTTACATATATGAAATTTGGAGCAGTGGCAGCAAAGGGTGGGTTCAGCATAGATTTCAGACCCAAAATGTAATTAAACTTTAAAAGTGTATCAAATAATATTATACTGTATATGGATCATGCAGTAAAGCCTACAATTTATTTATCATGTTTTAATTTGATTAGCTAGGCTATAACGTATTCAGTCAAACAGCTCAATATTGACCACAAATAATGTTTTTAATTCTGTCACTAACTGATGTATATTCATAAAAAATATATATATTGTTTTATTATTAGATTATTTTTTGTGATGCATGCAATGATAATGCAGAATAATAAAGCAATGGCATTCCTGGTTTTTGAAATGTGGATTACCAAATCCAGATAATTTTTATCTAGATTAAACCTTTTGAGTACTTGAGCCCTGGTGATTAATCAATAGACCTGACTGTGCACTTTGAAGAGGCCACAGTGAAATATATGATCAGGGGACGGGACTAAAAGAACACACACAGACACGAGGCTGTGGAGCAGCTGTTTACAGCTGTAGGAGGGAGGGAACAATTCCATTCTGTGCTTCCTGCAGCCCGACATGAACAAACCAGTGAGGAAAACACTCTCTTGCTATTGAGTGGAGTCTCTCAGGAACACTGCGTGACAAATGAACAATGTGGTCTTTATTTCTCATCCCCGCAAAGATAAACAAAGTGATTCACAGAGAAGTAGAAAGGCTGCTTCTCTCGTTTCCGGTCGCTATGAAAAAGGCGTCAACAGGAAAAAACTCAGTGGAAGGAATTCATGCAACACGGATCTATATTTATAGAGAGAAGCTTTGTTTTCATTACCCTAGGAAATGCGCAAAATCTAAAAAGCAAAATAAAAACTAGTAATAGAAACAATTGAATTTTGAAAAAGCACTGAAATATCGCTCAAATATTTTTACGCTTTCATGAGGAGGAATTTCAGAAGTTTTGATATTGAAATGCGTTGCAAAAGTGCCATGGAAACACTTTTTCTGCAACTGCACATCACAGAACGTGACGTACCAGGTCACATGACCACTTCTCTCCGAGAAAACATGACGTGTTACGTGTAAACAGAAGAGGAGACCGGGACATTTCTTAGCATTATACTTTAAGATTATTACTGTCACATTAGACGTGAACAGGCAAAGAAATACAGAGTATTTTAAGGAGGTTTTTCTGCAGCGAAGTCTCGCGAGATGAGATTTCACGGGAGTTACGAGACTCCAGCCCAAAGCAACGCTCAATGGAAACATGTTCAAGGCGCAATTTCACTTTGTCGACATTTGGAAATATCGCTTTTATTTTGTGACAATCTGTAATGTAAACACAGCTAGAGAGAGACTGTTGGTTATGATGATCACATGCTAATAAATAAGGGTGTAATGATTCATCCATTAGATCAATGAGTCAGGTAAATCTAATGAGTAGTTTTATTGAAAATTTATTGAGTATTGAAAATGAGACATCTTGTTATTTTAAACTTAAATGTTGTTGAACTTTATTCAAATAAAATGTGAATACTTTGGTCATTTAATATTGTTTACTTGTTTATGTTCATAATTAATTTATTGACGCTTCCATTACAAGAAGCAACAGGAATCTATGAAAGCTCACTGTACAGTAATCAGGTATTTATTTCACTCACACTGGTTGATTTATTATTTTGGCTAAAAAGTTGCTGAATCGAATCATTCTAAATCAGACAATATTGTCCTTAAATGGAATCAGCAACAACAAATCGTGATTTGAATCAAATCGTTGCTAAAATCAATCGTTACACCCCTACCAATAACAACCTTCTCAATCTCAAACTGTGGCAGAAAAAGCTGGATTCATGCGCTCACCAGTGCGTATGACTGGATGATGTGGCTTTGGATCTCATCCATGGTGTCCGTGCCGTACGACACCGTTCCCAGGTGGAGCCGCTTAAATACCATTTCATTCTGGGTCAGAGTGCCTGAAGATCAATTAAATAAAAACACACACAATCATAATGAGTAAACTTCCTCCACATCATCATAATAAGCCTAAACATGTGCTACTAGTCGAGTAGTTGAGATGAGCATCTTCTGTTTCTGAAACTTCCCCAATCCAATACTTACATTCACTGTTATATAAAGAAAGCAGTGATAAAATGTACTAAGTAAAGTTTTTAATAAAGCTATTGTAAAAACTTTTTTTAAATCTTAAAAATGACCCCCTCTTAGTTTGTTTACATATTTCCTCTGGTCTCCTTATCCCACACAGAGACAAGTAAGCAGAGATGTAGATAAAAACAACCCTCTACAGGTGTATCTGGGACGCACGCACAGCACCCACCCAGAGTAAAATGGAGTTCATAGGATCAACCTCACTTACATTTTTACATACCGTATATATTTGGGTGATTTGTGTCTCTAAAATGTGTGTTATTGTGTCTGAGTGTCAACCCTGTTATGAAACGCTAATCTGTGCAGTTTATTATAAAGAATTGTATTAATTTTCATTATTATTATCGTCATTGTTAACACATTCAGGCCAAAATTGATCTGCATGAATTTATGACAAATCTAAAATAGAAATGCTTATGAAGTGTGTCTTGTAATAAAATAGTCCAGTTCTGCAGAAGAATAGCTAATAAACAATCCTGTTCTGATAGAAACAACAAATAAAAATCCAATCTAAGCCGTTTTCTTTGCAACTTTGTCTCTGAAAGCTCCCAGAATTCATCATGAATTGCACAATACACTTTATATTTGATCGTTCTTTTCTACCTTGTACATATACATCTTATTTACTTTTTAAATTACTATAATTATTGTTATTATTTCTTTGTTTTGTTTTTCTTTGTGGCATCCAGTGTGGACAGCAAAGTAAGAATTTCATTGTGCACATGATAAACACTTTGAATCTTGAAAGGATGATTTACTTCAGTGCATCATGAATGCTGCTGGTCGGTGTCTGATCACCTCATTACCCATGTGGACATCATGTCTTCACGGACTGACACACACACCACTATGCACGCAAAGAGACTGGCTGAAGGACTGGACACGTGCTGTGGCTGATCACCATACACATATACGTCTGTGAGCTGATGGAGCATCAAGAGGATCAGACTCAGTGTAGTAAACAGAGTCCAAAAGGTCGATAATCGGTTCCTGTGTTGATGAATTAAAGGTTAATCTATTACTACCTTCATTAGTAAAGTATGAAAAGAGAAGACCCTGGGATTCAGTGACACTGTCTGGTGTTAATGATATCCAATTTGTTATTAATGGCTCGCAAAAAAACAAAAGACAACAATAAATAGTTAGAAATGTAGTATTTCTGTTTCTGTCCGTACCTGTTTTGTCAGTGAGCAGGTAGACGAGGCGACCCAGT
The DNA here is from genome assembly GCF_900634775.1 of Gouania willdenowi. Classification (NCBI taxonomy): domain Eukaryota; kingdom Metazoa; phylum Chordata; class Actinopteri; order Blenniiformes; family Gobiesocidae; genus Gouania; species Gouania willdenowi. The sequence goes on from NC_041054.1 coordinate 3,122,914, forward strand.
TCCTCTGGGATGGTACTGGTTCTCACAACGGTGCCGGGGATGTTCTCGTCCTTCATGATCATCCAACCGTAAGCTGACTTCCCCATGTCAAGGTTTACTCGCAAGCTGGAGGAAAGAAACAAAATACAATGACATACGACCCACAACTCTTAATCAATACAAATACAAACTGATTTGTGATGAGTAGAAGGGAAAAGGTTGAGCACGAGGGCTTCAGTGCATGAAATGTAGAGTAAGGTGTTTAAAATATACATAAAGGTTTCTCACCTTTGTAAAATCTAATTAAATCTTCTTTTCAGAGTAAGATTAGTGAAAGCACTGCTTACAGTGCGCTCTCGTGTTGAGTAAACTTAGTGTTTACCAGCTTTACTCACAGATGGCTGCAGTTATTTTTGGAGGAGGAGATGATTGATAAAAATCTTTGGAACAAATTAATCGAAAACAATGGAAACATTTCTTATGAGCTAATTCTCATCTTTTCTTCAGTTTGTCTGCTGTTCTTCTTGTTTTCCCAACATCATTGACTTTCTCACAGACAGCCATCCGTATAGTAGTTCTGCTGCTTAGATTCACGTGTGTTTGCTGTATTTTAACAATATGCTTTTTCGTGTCTTTCACCAACACCTTCAACATTTCATTTTGCACCTTCAGTCACTCTGCTCTGCCATATTTTCTATGTTGATCCAAACAGCTCAGAGCGTAGAAAAGCACCTGATGGGAATGATGTAGGAGAAAAGCACCACAAATCGAAAAAGGTTCCTGAACCACGGGCCCAGGAACCCCTGAAGAGCGATCATGACCACAGACAGAACCACCTGAGCCAGGAACAGAGCCTTAGTGAGACGGTTCAGCTCCAAGTCCAGCAGGCCCACCTAAAGAGACACAAAATCACACGTCAGAAAGGGAAAAGAGGGAACAGTCAGGCAGCGTCTTTGCTTTAAATAATACTTTAATAAATAGCTGCATTATATACATTTTAATGTGATTTTGTCATTTATTAACTATTTTATTTATTATTATGCTGCCAAAACATTATAGATTATCAGTTCTCTGAATTTCTAGTTCTTTAGGTCAGAGGTTCTAAACTCAAACTGGATGGTCGTCAATGGATGCACTGGTGAACAAACATTTTTAAGGCACAGAAAAAGTGCAAGGCATAAGTAAAAAACATTCTTTTTTTTTTTTTACACACAAAAAGAAATGTGAAAATACTACAAGCGTTCTTATTAACTCCTGGTATATCAAAGTCACTAAAAACACAATTTAACACATTATTCCATTATGTTTTGCCAATTGATCGCGATATTTCACCGCACGATTATCGTATCGATCCAAAAAAAATGTCAAACTTTATTTATTTTTTCATCATTTGAGTTTCAATTTGTTTAAATCATTGATTTCAATTTATAGTTTAAGGCTATTACTTAATTTACCAATTTCTTATTACCTTCTTTTTCTGATTTTAACTGTTTTTCTATGCCTCTGTTGACTTGAACTGAAATACGTTTTAGTGCATCTTCTTAATATTTTCATACCCTTATTAATGTAATTTTTGGTGTTAAATCAAAACTAATGTGAAAAATTCATGATTAAAAATCCCCAGCATTGGCACTAACTTTCTCACCTGCTTCTAAAATCAAACCATAAAGTACAGAAAGGAAATTCTAAGTGATTTTTAACATTTTTGTAGTTTATTACTGGCGGTGGCGCTGTTTAAATGTAACATAATTGTCTTATTGTCCTTTGTAGAAAAGGTCAAGGGGCCACATTTAGAAAGTTCCCATATTGAGGTGCCTCAGTGAATTAAGACGAGAAAATAAATGGGGTCAGAATTGTCTTTTCTATTTGGAGTGGATCTACCGTCCAATGAAGCATGTGGGAAAAAGATGTCAAATAAAGAGGAGGCCGTCCCCTCTCTGGCAGCAAAGCCTCGTACACAGAAGGCTTTCATGTGACGCACCACACTTAGAAAAACAGCTGAACATAACATCTCTGCTGCTCAAATAAAGAAACGGCTCTGAAAAGGAGTGGGGGGTGGGGGGTGGTTGTATAAAGAGGGGGGACATTCCTCCACTGCATGATTCCCCCACTGAACCCGTTCCCCTGAGGACTGGGAGAGCTGGGACAGCAGTGTGCGGGGGGGGGGTCCTCACTGCATGGTTCATGCTTGAGCTATTGAGAAAAATGGCAGGTTTGCTTGGATTAAAATGAAGAAAAATTAAGAGTGAGAGCAGAGTGCATGCCTGAAGAGCAAAGGATCGCCTTCTGCTCCAACAATGGTCGAGACTCGCTGAGGATCAGATGAAGTCATTATTCATTCAGTCACGGGTGGAAAAAGGGACTCAATTACCTCAAACTAAAGATGCTATCAATGAATTAATGTGCTTTTTTCTTACTTTTTTAACTGCATTCATCTCCTGAGCATTAAAAGTGAAAGGCTTGATCTGATCTGCCTGTGTGGGAAACAGTGGGACGTGAATATTGATTCAGAAAGGGAGACAGGCAACAGTCAGCCCAGGTTTCCTCGACGTTTGTTTAAAAAATGCTGGCGCTGGTCATGCATATAACAGCAATCGTGTTTTATGCATCACCATAAATCAAAAGATGTCCAAACTCATTCAAAAAACACCTTAAAAGTGCTTTTATGATCAATTGTCAGACAGATTTGACGTAGTTCACTTAATATTTGATATTATTTTAGATTAATATTTGTTTTATGATTATTATTATTATTAGTCCACCGAAACGCCAAAGAAAGTTCCCCGTACATGCCGGAATATTGAGAGCTGAACAAATACAAAGTGTTACGAGTGTTAACGCATCACTAATAAACAAAAAAACATCTAAATTTAACCACGTTCATGTTAAATTTTCAGCTGGATGCGATGTATAGTATACAGTAAAATCTGATATTATTTATGATTAATATCTGTTTTATTGTTATTACGCCACCGGAACACCATAGAAACTTCCCTGTACATGTAAACATACAAGGTCATAAAAAATGTTCAGATTCTGATTAATACAAGGCAGCAAGGCACATTTTAAGTGAAAAAGTAATTTTGATCCATTAAACTCACGTATAAACATTTAATTTTGACATTTTGGAGATTTTCAGAGACCCTCCATTGTGCAAGTGACTACATTTCCTGTTAACTTCAAAATAAGAGTCCTATTTACAAAAGAGTTAAAAACTAATGGAAGACAAGAAGAGATGATTTTATTTTGATAAGGGTCCCAGGACATTTTTTATAGTCCACTCGCAATGCATCATGGGACTAGTGTGCCCACTGTGCATACTTCTAAAATGTCCCCATATAGTATACATCCAGGTATTTCTCACGTACTCACGTCTTTCCATCCATACTATGTAACGCACTACACAATCTTTTTGATGTCAGACTCAGACTGATGTTAGTGGACTAAACCTCTAATATTAAACGTGATGTTTTGATAGAGCGTAGAGTTAAAGTTGACCTCAGGTACACTTTAAATCACAAAAGTCAAGAAAATGAACTTCATCGATCTGTCAAAGCAGAATAAAAAAGTTTTTGAGTATTTGAACTCAAACTAAATAAATACAGGCTTTGATCAGCCTTTTGTTCAATGACATTGTTGTGTCTTTTCACTCTGACCACGCTCTGTCTTAACAAAACTGTGACAGCGAGTAAATCCATGTCTGACACTTGGTCAGATTGATCTAGTGCGGGCTTTGTCCTGGCCAGTGTCACAACAGATTATATGAGGCCAAAACGTTCCGGCGCCTTTAGCCGCACTGTATCGACTTTCTCCTCCAATCTCCAGCCTCCATATTGGCACTCCTGACATCATCTCCTTGAAATATTGAATTCCTGTGAGAGGCCGAGCTGACACAAAACACCGGCCGCGGCAGCGTTCCTAATAAAAGATCAAAACGACAACGGAGGGGAAGCAGCTTCATAGAGCAGCTGGAGGTGATGGCCACCTTTGTGCTTTAAAGTCATGCCCTTAAGCAAGGCATCGCATCAGACACCCTGCTGTTCCCAGGCTCTACGGGTTAGCCCCACTCTACAGAAGTCCACAGGTGAAATCTCATATTTAGCATCAGATTTTCATTAATCTCCTCAATCTGCAGGACAAAACGCTCAATGGGGATTCCGTGAGATCAACTAAAAAGTGCCGAAAATGTCATTTGAATGTGCAGATAATTCCCTTTTTGTTAATTAGTAACCAGTGCTGACCTTTTGCATTGACTGGTTCCAACTTTATCTGGAAAGTCAAGGTTAAAGAAGCACCTTGTCGCAGTGATTGATTAGTGATCGGCTGAAAGGAGGGAGGGGGAGAAAGACGGTACCGCTGTGTGGAAGGAATTATTCATCTTCAATTCCAGACGTTTTTATTTAATGCACCTTTTTTCCCCTCCATGAATGGCAACAAAAAGCAGCGAGCCTTCACCTTGTTCTTGGCGTGGGACGTGTTGAGAACACTCCTGGTCTCTTTGCCGGTGTAGATCACCACCCCGATCACTGTGCCTGCCAACCACAGAGACAAGGAAAGTAATGCTGCTCATTAACCGGGCCTCACTCAGACTATCTCACACACACGCACGTGCACGCACACGCACACACGCACACAGTGGTCGAGTAAGATGAACTGCATGAGAGGAAACACAATAAGGCTGCTGAGCCCAGGCCGTTTTGTCTCGTTGCCACTCAAGCCAACAGACACTTTAATATGTCTCCGCTGCCCAATGGACGCTCATAAAACCAGATCAATAACCCCGCCATCTTTATTTGCCAATTCGTTACGGTGGCCTTATTACAAAAGGATTAATGGGTCATTAATATTTAATGAGCTTAATGGGAAAGCAAAGGCACCAAATAAAATGAAGAAAACTATAAAAATGTTGAAGAGTACAAACTTGTTAGGTGTTTAGAGTTAAAAAAACAGATGCAACTCTGCAATATGTGCAGCTGAAAACACTCACAGACGTCTGAAAACAAGTGCACCTTAATGACTGAGGAGTCTGTAAAGAAAGACACCATCTGGCTGTAAGAATAGAGCTTTGTTTGACTTTGTCAAAAATTTAGAACTCTCTGAAACACTTGATATAAATGCTGCAGAGGGCTACGGCATGACGGAGCAGTTATCAGAATCAGAAGTACTTTATTTATCACAGGGGGAAATTACTTGTGTTACAGAGGCTCAAGAAACATTATAAATAAAAAGAATAAACACTGAACTAAAAAGATAATAATTGAGTGATAGACTTAATTAAATATGGATTAAATACAAGTGCAGACATTACAGTAGAAAAAAATAAAATAAGATAAATAATAATACAAATATATAGAGCAATCAAAGCTATACGCAGGTGTGTTGCATATGCATGCGGTGGAAATTGCCACATTGACTTTAATGGAAACATATCATCAGCTCCGTTGCTGTTGCGCAACAGTTACGCATCCAGTGGAAATTGGGGGTAAATTTGTGTCAGAGGCCAAAAAATTAAGCACCATTCATTTTTAAAATGTAGCCCTTTACAACCCATTAAATGATTAATCATAATATCACTGTTACAGCAGCACAGTGCGTCTGCAGAGGACGTTTGTACATTATCAAATGTTCTCTTTAGTATTTATGTGATCTGTTAGTTTAGGATACGTGAAGAGCTTTGCGAATGGAAATTACATTTTTTTTTTTTTTAAATATACCCAAGATGATATCTGCCAATCACCTACCAGATGCAACGACCGTGCTGGCCCAGAGACTGTTTTCGATGCTAAGGCTCTCGTGTATTTGTGGATCTGAGTCTTCCTAAAGCAGGAGGAAAAGAAGAAACCATTAAAACTTCTCAAGTTCTGGTTTTGGTTTTCTCAACCAGACCTACCCAAGGTCGTCACACGTCATCTGACTGGATCAGGATCAAGCGAAGGGATTATATTTCATTGTTTTCGTTGGTCCTCCATTTTTGTTGTCACTGTGTTTGTTTTTGGTGCATGTACGCTGATGAGTTATTTTCCAAGTTTTACACTGTAATCCCCAATAGGAAACTCAGTTTAGGACCTGCCTTTTCCCCTCTCCCTTTTCTTCCGTTTTCCCACTTTTCATGTGTCGACCTACAGGTCTCCCGTCCCTGTCCCTCCATGTTATATGTGATTGTCTTTTCATGTTCTTGGATGGAATGAAACTCTGCTAATAGCCCCACGGGGATGAATCAAGTTTTCTGATTCTGTTATTGGATTTCCAACATGAATTACATTCAACAAGCATCAGAAGCTGACAACTCTGATAAACTATGGACAGGATAAAAACACAGTTATAGTTAGTTTAGGATGCATATACAGCAGCTATCAGTGAAAAAAGGATACATTTACTTTGATTATCAAACAACACGATGCAACTACACCAAAACAGAATAGAACATTGTGTCTAAACCCCCCCCCCCAGTGATGTCATCAAGTCTTAGGCCATGACTCAGCAATTTTCTTGTAGTTTTGTTGGGGAACATGTGTGTATCTTTATAAATCACTGAGGTTTCAAAGAGCCCCAATGTACAGTTGCTTTTCGCTTCCAGGTAGGGGTGTAAGACAAAATCCATTTGACAATATATCACAATATTTCACCGCGTGATAATCAAAAAATGTCCAAATCAATTTTATTTTATCATGTTTTTAAATGAAATATTTTTTTTATTGCGCTGACGTTTGGATAGCACGTAATGTATGTGGTTACTTTTTTAAAAGAATTTAAGAACTGAACAGAATCAGAATGTGTTGTAGAAGCAGAAGTTAATTTTTGGGGAAACATAGACATACCACTTGTTTTTGATATTCTACTTGAAGTACCGTTAGTTAAAGTTTTCTTTTTCTCAGAAGTTTAAAATAAAATGAAATAAATTGCATTTCAAACCGTTTTGTACTTGTAAACTTTAAAGGTAACATTTTTAATTAGTGATTTCATGATATATCGTGATGTATATTGTATTGTTTAGTATCGGGATATATCAGAATATATTGCATCGTGACATGCAAATTGTGAATCGTATCATGCCGTCAGATTCATGGCAATGCACACCGCTACTTCCAGGGTCATTTTGGATGTTTATATGTCAAATAAAATGTTGAATACTCACTTTGAAACTAATGTTTACTTCCACTGAACTTAATGAAGTTTAGCTGCTTTATGTATAACACCTAATTAAAACACAGGAGATATTTTTAGAATGAACCTGAACAAAGAAGAGAAAAGATGAGTCGCTGAACGCTAACCATCACTTTAAGATTAAACATAAATATAAGCTGTAGCTCATCCGTTTCATTTTTTTAAACAGTGTATAAAGTGCATCGTGTCCCTGGAGAGCCTCCCGTTTCAAACCTGACTTCACGTCGCTTTCCTGAATAAATACCAGATCTGAAACCGTCTGGAGTCAGAAGCGCAGGGCCGAGGGTCGGGTTACGGCTCAGGTTTCTTCCCTGATATGATAATTATGATACCCAAGCAGCCACATCCTGTCAATCCACTTAGACGTGAGACGAGAGGCACAAAAATGTCCGGCTGAGGAATCCCTGACCGCTCTGACATTGGAATCTAACGCAAAAAAAAAAAAGGTTTTAATACAGACTGCAGCAACAAAGCCTCCATATCCGTGTCAAGGACGGAGGAAGAAAAAAGAAAGATCCTCATAAATAGGTGAGTTCATTTGCTACGGATCTGTGGGAACCCATTTTTTCCTCCCATCCTGCTCAGACTAAAAGCACACGCTCGGCAAAGGAAGGCCGCTGAGGATGAATGAGCGCAGGAAGTGCCCGCTCACTAAGCCTGGTGTGTGGCCAAGAGTGAAGACGGACCACAAAGCGCGTCTTTGTGCAGGGGCTCTCCTCTCTGTGGGGGCTGCGCTAATCTGCTATTAATAAAAAAAAAACACTTAGCAACAAGCAGGATGGGACGGTGGAGCCGGAGCTGCTGTGATGTAAGAGGCGGGCCCGCCGCAGATAACAAACGGGCCCAGACGAACACACTGGACCTCATTGTTGTCACTTGCCAATGCAAAGGTTGTGATACACGTCCAGTTTGTATAGGAATAAATATGTGTGTGTGTTTGAGATTGGATTAGCGGGTGATAAATGTGTCAGAGAGATACCGCACCCTGGTGAAGTTCCCCTCGAAGCTGTGGATGTCCAGCTGAGGCCTCTGAGCGTAGACGAAGGCTCGGATGGAGAAAAGGTCCTGTGACCAGGAAGAGAAGAAAAAATATCTTTAATTCAGGTGCAAACAAAAGCTCATTTAGCTCAGTTTCAGAAAGTAATTCATTCATTAAAAAAAAAGACAAAAAACGCAGGAGGAAAGGCAGGAGTTAACCCTGGAGTGAGTGTGTGTGTGTGTGTGCTTTATAGTTTAGTATTAAAATTAATTTCCTTACATTTTATTGATTTTAATGGAACATAAATTCCCACATTTGCCTTTAGACGTGCAAATATATGGTAATAATACAAATAATAATGATAATAATAACAACAACAAGAATAATACTAAATATATTTGTTTAAAAACAATCTAATACATTAAAATGAAATACTTTATATTACACAAGTCTGGAGTCCAAATAGTTAGGTAGTGCTTCCACATGTAATTCAAATTTATATAAAATAAATAAAATCAAATATATATATATATGTTTTTTTTTTTTTGTTTTTTATTAAACTGAATAAAAACTAAAATTAAAGTTAACAAATGTATTGAATTAAATAAAAAATAAATCTGAATCAAAGTTACATTATTACATATTTCAATTTGAAAATGTAAACGCAATGAGGGACAAGATGATAAGGTAAGAATACTTCAGACAAGACAAGATTATTGGGAAAAAAACAACTAAAAAAGAAAACAACCACTTAAGGATATAAGCAGCTGCTTTAAAATAGGATGCATATACTGTATTACAAAACAGCTTAAGAATCTAAACAAGACAACTAGGGGTGGGAACCTCTGGGTACCTCACGATACGATACACAACTCACGATAACGATTATCTCATATGGCGATGCTGCGATTATCGATATATTGGTCAGAAATCAGTCTACGATAATCTATGACATAAGAAAAAAAAATTAAGTGAAAAAATACAATTTTTATTTTATATCTCTGAAAGACAAATTGAAAAAGTGTCCTATGAACAGTGACACTACTTTAGTACAACATTTCTGTAAATAAGTGTCAACATACCAATGTAAATGAATAAGTATCTTTAATAGTGCTTTCTGTAAAAAATAAATAGGGTCTTTCTTACCAGTGACACCATTATAGTGCAATATTCCACTAAGCCAATACAGTGACAACATTTCTGTGAAGACGTACCTGCATATATTAGTGAAAAACCAGAAAAGGTTTCGAAAATAATAAATCAAATGTTAAAATTTTTTTTTACAAATTTTAATTTAAAAAAATTGATACTTAGCGCAAGCATATTGATAAACGATCATGCGAAAAAATATTGCGATACATCGCCATATCGTCACACTCCTAAAGACAACACACATTAAGACAAGCTGAATAAGACAAAACAGAACAGATTTACCAATATAAGACAAAAACATGAGATATGATGGGATCCTCAGAGATAAAATGACATGTATTTGATATTTCTGTTACAGTAGAAGTTCATCTGTATTTTATTTTCCTTAAAGCCGAACATCAACAGGATGTAACAGAAAGTAAAGAAGCCTCCTGAAACGTTATAGGTTCACTCCATCATTCAATGACTGATAAATGTTTCATTCTCTGATTAGATTAAGTGGAAACTTCACTTCTTTAGTGTTTAATTCTGAATCCCAGCCCCAGCATCATTAATGGATTTAGTTTGTGAAGAAAGGAACATTTGCTACTGTAAAGGCCTCCCTACCCCGACGGCTGGCAGGCGCTGAGTGCAGCACACCGCCACTTTCAGCTTCCAGTCCGTCTCTCCGTCCAGCTGGTCTGTTCTGATGAAACACGCACCTGCAATAAAAACAGGAAAAATTCACACATTTAACCGCAAACATAACGGAGTGAATAAAAGTCGTACCCTGCCAAACAGAACATCAGTTTTAGAAATTATAAACTGAATAAGAATTCAAAGTTGTGATAGTATTACAAAAAAACCTTGTATCTGAAGTAGGATGTTCTATTTAAACAGACGTTAAAGGTCAAATGAAATGTTTACCATTTCAACTTTTGTCATTTTCCAGAGTAAAACTATTAGTGCGTGCATGGGATTTTAAAAACCACAGAAATTGGTCTCTCGCTCCATGCGGAGTCTGCACCGGTCCGTCATTGTAAAAAGGGAGCTGAGCCAAAAAGCGAAGCTCTCGATTTACAGGTCGGTCTACGTTCCAACCCTCACCTATGGTCATGAACTTTGGGTCATGACCGAAAGAACAAGATCACGGGTACAAGCGGCCGAAATGAGTTTCCTCCGTAGGGTGTCTGGGCTCTCCCTTAGAGATAGGGTGAGAAGCTCAGTCATTCGGGAGGGGCTCAAAGTAGAGTCGCTGCTCCTCCGCATCGAGAAGAGCCAGATGTGGTGGCTCGGGCACCTAATTAGGATGCCCCCTGAACGCCTCCCTAGTGAGGCGTTCAGGGCACGTCCCTCTGGAAGGAGGCCCCGGGGAAGACCCAGGACGCGCTGGAGAGACTATGTCTCTCGGCTGGCCTGGGAACGTCTCGGGGTCCCCCCGAAAGAGCTGGAGGAAGTGGCCGGGGAGAGGGAAGTCTGGGCCTCCCTACTGAGGATGCTGCCCCCAAATAAATATACAAATAAATTTGCCTTGCCTTGCCTTGGATGGACAGAAATTGGTGAAAAGTTGCAAATTAGAGTGGCCAAAAACAGACCGGAAAAAGTGGTTAAAAAAGGGTTCAAAGTGTTAAAACGGACAGAAAGGGGGCGGTTGGGGAAATATAATTTGTAAGGTAGGAACAATTAGTTTAAACTGGCAAATAATTAGAATGAGAAATTGTGAATATGGTTAAATTGACAAAATAAGTAAAGAGAGGTTAAAAGACAATAATGGGTCTACATATGTGACATTAGGAGGGAGAAGTGTTGGAAAGGCTTTATAAGTGCCAAAAATGTCTTGAAAGTAGGAAAAATGTGCAGAAAATGTATTGAAATTTGATGGAGAATTGGCAGAAATTGGAGTAATGTGGCAAAAATACTTTCAAAAAGTAATGAAAGTAGGTTAAAATGAGTCAAGTTTGGTGTAGTTGTAGGAAAAGGGTAAAAAAATAAGCAAAAATGAGTCTAAATTGTTTAGAAAATAAATAAAAAGAGATAAAAAAAACAAAACAGTGAATAATCATTCTTATCAAATTGCCTTCTTGATATGAAACTAAGTACTTGTACAAAAACACAGGGTTTGTATCCAAGTGCCAATCCACCGGGCTGCTAAAAACAGCACTGTGGGCCAGGTTATTGATCGGAGGTAATATTCCATATGAAGCTGATAGATGAGAGCGGCTACCTGACAGAGAGGCTAAAGGCCAGCTGTAAACTGTGCCCGGGGGTTAAGTATGATGGAAAGCATCAACACAAAGAGGATGATTCATGCTTGGCCGCTGCAGCAGTGGCAGCTTGCATGTGCGAGAATGTGAAAGACAAAATATACGAGCGCGATGTGCGAAGGAGGAGGAGGGAGTGTGGGTGTGTGTGAGGGCAAAAAAAAAAAGACATCAAACACTCCCTGTCAGGATATTGACACATGTTAGATTGATGGAAATGATGTCCTCCGAACATTTCCTCCCGCTGCTCCTTGAAAGGAGCCAGAATCTGACGCAGCTCATTGATTAATTGGAGTTTTCCTCATCAGTTACTTGAACAATGTGCAGTAAATCATATCAATGACGGGGTGACTTGATGGGATGATGTGGAAGTGTAAGGAAAAGTCACAGTTTGCTTTAGAGCCACGGGGCAAATAAAGTTCAGCATCCTGCTCGTGTTTACGGGCGGTTTATCATCATTACTACAGGGACACGAGCAGCTCGCTTATGAAATGTTTACTTGGGGAAAGAATAACAGTTTTTGCCTCCATGACTGTAAAAAGTAAATGGAAACACCCACACAAAGAACACCCCCTGCGTTCCATAGTCCCATGGGCTGCACCAATAAAACAACCAGGCTTCTCATGACTGGGTATGGGACAGTGGCTGGGAAAAAAAATATCACTTGGGAGGCTGAGAATCCACCAAAGGAAAAAGAGGATGTTTGAAGGAGTGGAGGAAATATTGACCAGTAGTTCTTATGAAAAAACTAGTCAAATCAGTCGAGACACAGACACCCTGAGAATAGAAGTCCTTTTGGGTGTTAGACCTTCAAACAGTCTGTGATTATTTGCTAATTTCAGCCATCGGAGCACCAGCCTCGAGGCTCAAACATACTCGGGCAGACTCTGCGCACAACGAACTCTGCACAGACTGTCCGCCCTCCTCAGAGCTTACATACCCGGGCGCTCCGCCGTGTAGTAGTTTCTAATAAAATCCTACATATCCCATGATTCGTAGCACTTCTCTGTAGTCCTGTTGCTCGTTTGCAAGCTTCTACAAGAAGTCCGTGCAAGTATGTTTGAGCCTTCACACTGTTTAAGGGAGAGCTCTTCTTCTCTGCTTCATTGTCTACTACCAAACCACAGAGTTGGAACTGTCGCCCTCTGAGGTTATAGAATACTCTTCAGCTCACAACTGTTTTTATACTCTTTCGGTTTAGATGAACTTTTCCTGATTATTGAGAGCAGTGTTTCTCAAATGGGGATACGTACCCCCTACGTGATGGAAGTACAGGGGATATATGAGAGAGAGAGAGAGAGAGAGAGAGAGAAGGAGGGAAATTAACAATTAAAGTGTCAGCCTTGATCCCTACCCCAGCATGAGATGACAGGAAAGGATAAAAACTACAAATCAGTGTTTTTCAACCTTGGGGTTGAGACCCCAGGTGGGGTCACCTGGAGTTTAAATGGGGTCGCCTGGAATTTCTGAAAAATTAAGTTAGATTTTTGAAATTTTGTAATTTGTATTGTTTTTTTTTAATTAAAAAAACACAATCTAAAAAAAAAAAAACATTTCTATGTTTGAACACAGTTCAACTAAAATGCTGTAAAAAAAATGTGTACATATATCTGCGCTCAAACATGATCGAAAATAAATTCTAGAAAAAAATTCCTTGGGGTCGGCATAAGTTCTTGATATTAAAATGAGGTCACGATCCAAAAAAGGCTGGGAACCACTGCACTAAATACTGTTTATATCCACTTATTCTTTAAAATGTGTTTTATCACTTGTTCATTCCATCATTATGTTGTATGTTTGTTTTTAAATAGTTTTCTGAGCAAATTGTTGTAGTTGGACAAAGGGGGTACTTGGATTCAGAAATAAGAAAAAGGGGGTACTTGAGCAAAAAAAGTTTGAGAACCACTGATTTAGAGCAACCAAAACCAACACAAGTTGGTATTTTGAGCAAAAAATCTGCTAAATGATCTAAAAATCATGCTGAATGTTTCACTCCAATAGGAAACAATGGGATGTTTACAGGCAGTGGGGCCGTGTGATGTCATCAAACACATGATTTCAAGATGGAGGAACACAAGCTCTAAAACCGTAAAGTAGGCCCATTTTAAAAAGTTATTAAAATGGAAACAGTGTAAAATAATTCCTTTTTTAAGCATAGATCTTCTAATAAGCACATTTTAATGGTTTTAGGCCACATTTCTGCAGCTTTGATCGTGCAAGTTACTGCATTTCAAACACAAAGGAAACAAGATATAGAGCGAAATGACATATTCCCACCACCTTAAAATATTCCTACATCACAAAAAAAACTATCAATTGGGAACATTTTGTTTTTAACTTTAATGTCATACTGTATATACATACACTTAGATTACTTTATTTCTTGAGATTGTTTTTAATCATGTGCATGTTCAGGTTCCTCTAAATTAATTTAAGTTTAATCTGCATCATATTAATAAAAAAACAACATGATTACCAGTTTTCTCTGAAGTCCTGAGGAAAATCATGTCGGCAGGAATTCTTTGGTTCTAAAGGAAAAAAGGTGAAATAAATGAATACTGTTTATTGTCAGAGTGAACGGGGGGGGCAGAAGTGTGCTACAGAATGTGTAACAGAGCTGGTTTTCCAGAGCAAACATTTCTAAGTAATGTCACAACAGAGCTGACATTTTAATATCTATAATGAGCAGAGATGCTACGGCTAACATGCAACTAATGTCTATGAGGAGGAAATAACAAAGCCTTTAGAATCAGTTCCTGTTAAAATGTTTACTACTTTAATAATGAAAGTACGTATGTATGCTAGTGCGATGGGTTTTAACTGATTTTTAATGCTTATTTATTGCATTTTTATAATTGCGTTGGCACTGGGTGGCACTTCTAGAGCAAACCATTCTAATGCTGCCAGTAAAAAGCTGTTTACCTTCTCAACAATGATCAGGTCTCCAACTTGTATGTCTGAACTTTTCACTTGGATTTTACCTGAAAAAAAGGAGACGAGAGGACAATATTAAAAAAACCTAAAAATTCACAGACATGAGACTTAATGGGCTTTGATAGAAACACAGTTATTGACTCCAGACTCTTAAAAATGACACTAAACCCTTAAAATCACAGCTTAGACTCTGCTTTGGCTCTTCTTGGTTTATCATCCACTGTGGAAACATTACCTTAAAAGGCTCACTATCCATTATATGGCACTGATATCCACTAATGGTCTACGATAAGCTGTTGGGTGTGAAAAGATATAGATGTGCTCTGATGTGACCAATCTTAGATCATCCCTGACAAATCCTGAGAAAAAAAAAAAATCAATGTCTTCACTGCCTGATTTCTGTTTGAGGAGTGTTTACAGTGGAGAGTCGTTCCATGTTCCATGATGAAGTGATGATACTTTGGTGTCATAACATGGGGCGACAGTAAAGCCATTATTAAGTGTCCCATGAGGGAGGACTAACCTCTCATTGTGAGTTTGCTGTAGAGCTGAGAGTTCATCTCTTTGTCCCGTCGAAAGCGTCGCACTTCGTCTACGGCCTCGCGCATCATCGTTACGGCCATAACGAAAGCCTGAGAATCAACAAAACGTTTAATGAACATCACATACTGTAAACACTTACGTGTAGATCTATATGTATATATTTACCCTGAGGTGTGGGGTGGTGGGAGATTGAGGGTTGTGAGCAAAATTGTCTTTTTGTCAGTATTGGTTGTTTTATGTTTGGTAATTTGCTTTATGTGAAATGTTATATGTTCTTGGTCCCCCTTGAAAACGACATGTTACATCTCAAGGGTCTTTCCACAAATACATTTCAAATAAAAAAGAAGACTCACAGAAGGAAAACACACTTATTTTGGAAATTAGGACGGACCTACAATTCTAATGGTTAGGGTGGCCTGAATGGTTAAATCGGACTAAAGTGAGGGACACGTTATACACAAAAAAATGTACAGAACAATAAATATATTTATTTTGTTTATTAATTCCTTCTGTTATATTTATGTATGCAATGCTATTTGTACCTTTTTCTTTGTTTTACATCACTGATCCTGTCTTAGATAATGTTCTATCTCAGCGGTGCCCAAATTATTTTCATTGAAGGGCCAAAAAGTAATCGCTGTGGAGAGCCAAGGGCCAAAACTAAACATTCAATGTGCAGTGCTTGAAATTACATAAGCCAAGAACATAACTGTGCAAAATAAACACGTTAAGAAGTTTTGATATTGAAGAACACTTTTCTTTATTGTGTTTCAAAGACATTTAGTCCAATATAAATTCAACAAAATGAAATACAACATACCCCACATACGACAAAAACTGTATTTTTCACTGCCTTGAACAATCCTTTAAAACTCAAGAAAAATATGTAATTGTAGATTAGCTTTAGATTTCTTTCTCTATTAAATCAGTGTACTGTATTACAATGAATTATGGTTGAAATAAAGATTATATAGAGTACTGTATAGAGTAGAGTACTATACAGAGCAGAATATGCTCCAAAAAATTTTTTAAAAAAATGAATAAATAAATAACATTTTCAAATATGGGCAGCGGGCCAAAACCAATCGCTTGCGGGCAGACTTTGGCCTTTGGGCCCCAAATTTGACGGCCCTGTTCTATGTAAAATTGACAAAATTCTGAATAAATAGTTCAATAATAATAATAATAATAGTAATAATAATAAAAGAAAGAGAAACCATCTCATTAGACGAATGAATAAATAAAAACCACAAGTTGAAAATCAACTAAAATATTAAATAAACTTAAACAAATAGAATCTTTTAAATTTAGAAAATAATGCCTCCAAATTAATTTGTTGTATTATATTCTGAATTATTTTTTTTAAAATACATATATTTAATGACTCAAAATTATAATAAAAATCTATAGAAATAAATCTATTCAGGAGCCACTAAATACTGTTTCATTCCACTTATTTACAAAATGAGATTCTTTAAAATGTGTGTTATCGCTATCCATCAATTTGCTCTAAAGTTGTTTATTCATAGTATTCATAGCAAAATGTTGTAGTCGGACAAAGGCGGTACTTGGATTCAGAAATTAAAAGAAAGAGGTATTTGGCCAAAAAAGAGAATCACTGATTTAAGACATTAAATAACCTAATCTGCATTAGTTGTTTTGTTTTTGGTTTTGTAATAGAGTTTGCATTTGTGTATTTACCAGAGGCGCCCAGTACGTGTACAGATATCCAATCTTCAGCGATGGCACAAACTGGGAACAGGCCACCACCAGGAAGTAGAGATTGAGGAAGAACTTAAACTGCTGGTAGAGAACCTGAGAGGAGACAGGACACATACGTACACACACACGTACACACACACATAAACACCATGAGGCGACAGGACACATTAGATCCAGAGCTAAACCAGTAAACCTCCCAGTCCTCCCACTACGTACTCGTCCAGTCATCTAAGGTCAAATTTTGACTAATGTTTGCAATAATGAGATTCTAGATTCTAGTCACAGACTATCAGAGACAATGGGATCAATGAGGGACGCTCTGCAGTTAATGAACCTCCTGACCTTTTGGGAGAAATCCTGCACTGCTCAACTTCATTTGTGTGTATTTAATAATTCAAAGTGGAAGGAGAGAAACGGGCCTCTTCCTTCGCCATCGATGGCAATATCTACGTCTCTAATGGACAGTTGACATTTTATGTTCCAGGGCTGAAATAGAGGCTCTTAATCACGGAGCCGTTTGCTTTTTAATAAGTAACTGTGACGGAGCCCTAATGTAAGGCCCTCACTTAATGACAGACTGGTTAACAGTACGACTCTGTTAATCCATGAACTAACGCAGCACACACATACACACGCACACAGTAATGAACACGGGCTCACCCCAGGCACAAAGGTGAAGAAGTTGTACTTCTGGTTTTTGATGGCGTTTTTCGGGTGCTTCTCCTCACACTTCTCAGGACAGCCGAGCCAAACCGTCCTGGCCTTCAGCTCCTTCCTCCTCCAACAGATGTGTGAAAGGCAGTCGCAGCAGCTGGAAAAAAACATGATTTTATGATAATATTATGGAACAGAATATTTATGACAAATTACAAATATTTTTTACTTGTTTTTATTTATACAATGACAGAGTACAAATCACATCATACAATTATTTAATATTATTCATGTAGTACAGTCAAATAGTATCCTTTACAATTATTCCATATCTCCATACATGTAAATACAGACAACCAGGATCCACTGCTGTTCATTAATGCCGACCCAAGTAGAATCTGTCTGCTGCAAAGAACTGGTGTTCTTGTCAGAAATGGTTGAAGGTTTGGTTTAATGGTTTAAGTCTGGATTTTTTGCTCTTCTTCTCTTCTTCATGGCGTCTATGAAACAGCAGAGTTGGAACTGTCGCCCCCTGTGGCCACAGATTTTTTTCAGCTCATGGACATCTTGATATCTCAAAATGGTGATAACAATGGTGTGATACAAATCTCAATATTTTTAGCTCAATGAAGTCGGAGCAGAAAGACAATTCTGGGTTAAATTTGCTGATGAAAAATGCCACACGGGCACATTTATTAACAAACAGCTGCACATCATGTGCCACTTTTTGGCTTTTTCTCCTCTAAGGGACAGCACGTGTGAGTGAGTTCTGTAGTGTGGCTTGTTTAGGGGAAGGTCTGGGTTAGGACGCACTCAGTGATCCATATAACTGTGCTTTTCATGCTGTTCTGAGAAGCAGAAAAAGCACTGACTCATAAAACCAGTATCTTTATACAAGATAAGGTCTAAAAATATAAACCGATTTCGGAAATATATTGTCCAGCCCGAGCCACTATCAGCGTTTTCTACAGATCCACGCATGCCTACAGCTGAACAAGGAAGTCTACGTTACCATGGCAACCATTCAATGCCTTTGACCTCATCAAACTAGTGTGAGTTATGTGAATGGAACACTTACTTGTGTAATCAGAATTAAAATCAGAAGTAATTATTTATTCCAGGGGGGAAATTTCTTTCATTACAGAGGCTCAATAAATATTACAATAAAAATAATAAACACTGAACAAAGAAAGAAAGAGAAAGAAAAACGTACATTATTAAGTAAAAAACAGTAAATTAAGTAAGGATAAAACACAAGTGCACACATTACAGTCCAAACAAATAAAAATAAGATAAATAATAATAATGTACAAACATAATATAGAAATATACAACAATCAAAGCTGTCAGATTATAGTGTTGAATTGTAAAAGTTTGATCTCCACAGGCAGGAATGAAATCCTGTTGTCACGAGTTTAAAGGGCTTTTTATTGCATCTGCAGCTTTTAAATATTCCCTCATTCCCACAGAACAGTCTTTAAGCTGAACCGTCTTTGTCATTTGGTTTGAGTAACTCTTTAGGAGTTACTCTATTCTCACACATTTAAAGTAGCGCCCACCAAAATAATATCGCAGCAGCTGCTGAAAAGATGCACTTATGAGATTATTTTCTGCAGAATGTCTCCCTGCTCTTGTTCTTGACCTTTAATCAGCTCAGCGTTTCCTCTATAAGCAGATATTTCAAGATCTCTGATGAGATGTGTTCAAATTTGATGTTTAACTTTGGAAAAACTCTTTGACTTTCGCTCAACCTGGTGACGGAGGGTTTATCTGCCATATCGGATATCAAAGGCAAACAGTAGCAGAGTGCGGCAGCTAATTTTAATGAGTGTGACCTGCGCTGGCACCTGAGGGGAAACGGGCCACGGCGGTGTAGCGCTGTATGCCGTCATGCTGAGCGACTTGGCCGTTACACTTTTTAGGCAAGTTGGCAAAACAGAAAACTAAATAAATCCACTTTGGTTGAAAAAGTCTTGTTTGCGTTGGCCTCCGCGTTCCCGCTCTCTGCGCACAGCCAGCGCAGATCCATAAGACCGATTATTTGAGCAAATGAATACTATTTAAATAATAAGGCATTTGAACAGTCGGGGGGTTTATTCAGCGTGAATTATTTGTGCTTTATAATCCCACACTATGCACACATAAAATTACTGGAAAGTATCAAACTAGTCAGCTGTGAAAAATCCAATTTGTTCATTAGTGCGGAGGTGGGTGTGTGTGGGGGGGGGGGATCAATATGCAGCTTTATTGGGAAATGCATCACCCACAACCCAAAGTGAAGAGCTTATGAAGCACACACACATACACACACAGTCCTTTACAGGCATAAACAAACAGCGTCTTTAGAGGGCGCCGCCTGTCACATGAATCATTACAGGGATAAATCGCTCCGCTCACTTTGACCTGAAAATCTTCTTGGATTGATGGAGCGCGTCAAAGAAAATCTACAGGAAACACGCCCGTATATCCTTACTTTACACGTTTATGCACAGCGACCGACCAGTGCGATGGAAATACACGCTGAGAACATCAAGTGCACACATATCCAAAGAATATGGTCTGAAGAGGAGATTTCCAATGTACAGAATCAAAATAACTAAATAATAACATGATAATCACCCAGTACTGTGTGGTGTATGAAACCAGGACGTTGGGGGCAGAGGAGTTCATGGATCTCACTTCCAACTACTTATGTTAACTTCACTTTTACAATTTTAGTCTTTTCATCATATAACAAATAAGGAATACGAGTTGAACACAAAACTGTTTTTGTGTTCGTAATATCATACTAACGTACTACTCATCTGATGTCAAAACAAAAGCATCTTGTCTCATCTTCCATTGGTTCTTTTTAACGCTTTTGTAAACAGGGCTCTTGGTATGAACTTAACCTGAAGTTTTGTCAGGTCCACGATAGAGAGTTTTCCAAATGGCATGAAATATGTCTTTGGATCAAATGAGCACATGTTGATATGCTACTTGGTCAATTTCTCACTTAAAATGTTTTCAGAACTTTCAAAGGTGGAGAATCAACAGAGATATTTAGCCTCCACTTTTTCCCGTTGTAGGTTCCAAATACATCTTGAGAAACTTGGAAGTAAACTTCAGTGGGAACGCTCACCATCCTAATCAAACTTATAGTATATAGTAGACAGGATGTACTCATTGAGTTTGTAGTGCATAGTACAGAGTGTGACATTTCAAACATAGCCTGTGAGTCTAATTAACAGTACACAACAATCTAGAAAAATGTGAATACATTTCCATAATCTTATAGATTAATACAAGTACATAAAACAGTGTTTTGTTTTTAAAGGTTTTAAAGTTTATATCTGACAAAAATGACAAAGGAACCTGTGGAATAAAACTGGCTGGATGCTAGCTTCATATCACTGATGCTAGGCTATGCTAACAAGCCGAATGCTTTGGGTGATTAAGGAATGGATACGCTTTCTCAACAAAACCACAACGTTCAACAATTCACAACGGGTTCAGAAGAAGAAAAAAAGAAAATTTGTAAAATAGTAATTGATAACATTTTCATATTTTTTCCAACGTACATTATTTCCCCATTAAAGACTCAAGAGATGGTTAAATGTGTAGCTAGCGCACAGTCGCACTCCATCTTGCGTGACTGGAGTGGATCGTTTTGAAATCTGAAGCATACCTTCAATTTTTTTTAGGTTAGTCAGATCAGAATCCATTTCAACTAGCATATCAATTAAATGCATTTTTGACATTTTAACTCATTGACTACCAAAGACGTCTTTTGGTTTTGTAATGTTGACTGCCAAAGGCGTCTAAAGTTAATTGTGTTTTTCGGCTGGGGTTGTAAGGAGACAGTGTGACGAAGCTCTCCTGTAAATATCTCACTTGTACAATGATGTAGTGATCAACTGGTGACATGTAGGTGGTAGCAGAGCATCTTTGGATGAGAGATAGCCATAATGGACAGAGCTCAGAGGAAGAGGAAAAGAGTTTACGAGACAGAAAATGGCGCTACGAGAGTTGATGCTGAACTTCTTAGCAGCTCAGTGCAGCTCACACTCAACCAGCGCATGTGTGGAACTAAGTGGACTATTGAGAGTGTCGCGATGGTGAGAGAAAACAAGAACTCGGCATGTCCGAGATGAGGAGGAAGTTGTGTGTGTGGGAACTAACGGGGGGAGAGACTTGGAGGAACGCCAAAATACAGTAAGAAATCCATTCAACTCTGACTTCGATAGCAAAGATAACAATTTTGCCATCAAAAGCCTGGTCTCAGTGTTGTTTTTGTAGTTTTATGGAAGGAAAACTTGATTCAAAGTCACTAATAGTCACTAAAGTCACAAACTGGCAATTTGTGTGAAACTTGCCTCTAGTCAACTGCTGATTACTGAAGAACGAAACAAGCTAGAAACAAAATATTTTTTTCTGATGAAAGTAAAGAGTCTGGTTTTAGATTTCAGAAAATATTCTGTGGGTCTTCAAAAATCTGTGAAAATCATCTAAAATGCCTGGCAATATGGGGTTGGCTGCTCTGAAAATGGCTGGCGGTGAATGAGTTAATATAGCAACCATGAGGTGATGCGTGCAGGTTTACCTGCCACAGAGAACTTTCCAGCCTCCCATGAGGAACCAGCCCAGGCCTCTCCGTCTCCGATTGACTCGGGCACGAGGCAGCGTCTGGTAGTCATTCTCGTCATTCTCAAAGCCTTCCTCAGACATCATCAGAGGCATCTCGTCCAGGTTAGAGGAGTCATCATCTACGGAGTATCTGGAACAACGAGCAGCGATGAGCACATTGTAGGAGTGCAAATAACAGTAACTGTGACTCTTCTGTCTGAAACTGTTTTTTTAACTTGATCAAAGTATAAATAACTCCAGCCAAGGCTCTACAAAGGCTTGATGTCTGTCACTGCAGCTGCTGTCTATCAGGTCTCTGACTCTCTCTGGTCCTTCTTCCTCTTCACCAAATCACACTGAGAATATAATCTGACTGTGAGGACTGTGTAATCTCCTTCCATGAAGCTAAATATAGCTTCATAGTGACCAGGGTTACAAATACATTGCTAGCACTACTGCTAATGTTGTTTACAATAACCTCATACATGCTCATTTCTTCCATTCTTTAAGACTTTTTTATTTTCTAACAATGACTGACGCATTAAATAAACACCCTGAAAGCCTCTCAGTACTACGTGTTTGTGCTATTTATTTCTCCAGCTGTTTTAACTACGATTGTTGCACAAATGCTTTCAATTCAATTGACTTAATACATTCTCAACTAATGTATCTATTTCTAAAAGTGTACTGAATTTAAAATGAAATTGCTGCCATTAAATTGTTTTTCTTTTACCTAACGATTTTTTTTTTTAAATACTTATGATTATTTTAAATATGTTAATTGATGTGTTGGGTTCTTTCTTTCTTACAATTGACACACTATTTTGTTAAGCGCTTTGAGATTACTTTGTTGTAATTTGCTCTATATAAATAAAGTTGAATTGAATTTAATCCTTTTAAAAATAAATAAATACATATATTTAATTTACAAATTTTGCCTTTTTAACTTAACTTCATTAAAAATTATATTAAAATAATCAAGAAAGTTTTGTGCTATTTTTCTCAAACTTAAAACTCAAAAACCAAATTATAATGTACACTTAATACTGATTTTTCAAAACCAATTTTCACAGTTGTGAATAATATATACTGGTATCTATTCTATGGTGACATAATTACACATTTTTGATGAAAAAAGACAAAAATCTGTGTTTTTTTTTAGAGTTTCAACAACTTTTTTCATTTATTTATTGTTTTGCAGGTACAAAAACATGTGATTTCTTAGTTTCTAAATGTAATTTAATTTAATAAACTAAAACGCTGACATTTCTATAATTTGTATTCGTCCTCTATGGATTTTAAATCTTGAAATACATTTTTGAAAGTAATTGTTTTGTGTTGATTTCACTTACATACCGTTTTGACATTTCAGCATCAGCATTTCCCAAGAATCGACTTCTTCCTAAAATTGAAACTAAATTTAATTTCAGTTCCTTAAATGTGGCTTCTTTCTTTTTGTCTCAATATGCAAAACATAACAACAAAAACGAATAAAGACTTTCCTGTTTTGAAACCAGAAGTTCTTGTCAGCCTTTTTATTTTAACAATAACTGTAGATAATGATCTATATACACAACATTATAAACACTAACTATCATGTGACTGACAGACAGCTGGTTCAGTAGACCTGACACTGTAACCCGGATGTGAATACAACCGAATGGAAGCTTTAAAAAACAAAAAAAAACATGAATAAATCAGTATAATTGATATTTAAATATTAGGACGCTTCTATTGTGTTGCTATGTTAGAGCTAAAGCAGCTGTCAGAGCTTCAACCAATAATGAGCTGTCAGAACAAGCTAACAGTCCAGGTGATCCACCTGAAGGCTCCACCGGGATAAAAACGTTCCCCGGGTCGCTCCGTCTCAGGTACACGGACTAAAAGAACCAGCCCAGAAGCTCAGCACGTACCTAGAAAGCGTGGTTGTGTTACAATACGGGAGCCTCTTCGAGTTCTTCCTCACCGGATTCAGCGGGATGCTATCAGCCATCTTGGCTGGGCAGGACGCACATGACGTCACGGCAGAACGTTTACGCAACTGTGCGGCGTTTACGTGCTACATATAAATATCGTAATTTTCACCATCGTCGTTTAAACATTAACGGTCACAATTTGTGAAAACAAAAACGTCAGATTACATTTAGTGTTTGTGTTAAAACCTTGAAAACGTCTTATAACAAGTTTGTGAAAACAAAATGAAGGTAAAAGCAAAAAAAAAAAATTACAAAGTAGCAAATTATTAACGAAGTAAGTCCTGGTCACACCTGAATACATTGAATAATTCAAATTAAAAAAATTTAAAAAAATCAAATATCATGACTATATAGACCAGCAATTCTCAACTGGTGGGTCGGGACCCAAAAGTGAGTCACAGACCTGTATTGGGTGGGTCGCAGACAGCTAGTCAAAAATAAAAAATGAATGTCTCATGTTGCACTTGTCTTTTATTTTGAAATAAACTTTTATTTTGACAGGCATACTCTGAAATGAATTAAATTTGGTTGGTTGAATTCTGAATTCTAAAAAAAAAAAGTGGGGTCGTGATTTAATGAGCGTGGCAAAATGTGGGTCCCAGAGTGAGACCAGTGGAGAACCCCTAATATAGACCCATGCTCATGCTACTTTTTATATGACTAAGCAATTTCCAGTATGATTAGCAGAGTTATCAATTAGCTTGCTAACTGGTAGCGACTGTATGACTAATTCTACATTTATTTTTTTGCAATGGCTATTTTCAATTAGCTATATTTAACTAAAATAATCAGCAAATATATGATATCTATTGTGTAATCACAAATTTAAACTTAAAAAGTTACATTCCTACTGATTTATTTTCTTGTTGCTAATTTTTATAAAATGGGAATTGGAACCATTACCATGGCAACAAACACACCTCAGTCAATACCTGTGCTTGCTTAATTAATAACGGCCAGTAATTGTTATTCAATTATATTTCATCAATTACAAGACAATTCAGGCGACCCGACGTGGGGTCACGGCCCCAAGGTTGAATAACACTGAGCTAGAGGAAAGATTTAATTAATCAAAAATAAATAATAAGAACATGGATTTAGTGAATTTGGAGACTTTCTTCTACACATAAATTCCAAAATGTGTGAATATTAATGCTTTTGCTGTTGTATACTTTCAATTTTATTCAAGAGCTTTTCTATTTTAGGGTGTTGGAAACTTTCTGCGTGGACTCAGGGTGGAAACCAGGTTCCCTGCTTCATTCTTTACACGGTCACAAGCAGGAAGAACCAATAAACTCCACCTGGAGCATCCTTGGGCTCAGCGAATTGTCTTGCCAATTCCAGCAAGATTGTTTTTGTCTTTTTTCTTAATGACATGTTTAAGCTGCTATCCGGAGTTTCTGAGAAATGTCTCGATGCCCCGCCCTAAACAGCCTCACTTCCTCCCCCTGCCTCTACCCGAAGCCACGCCTCTACTTTTCAGCACGCGCATCGCGGAACATAATAAGGTTGCATCAGGTCACATTGATATAGGTCTATGGGTCATGTAACAGCCAAAATCATATTTACCAGTTTGCTGTTGTGACGCGCGGCCTTGTTTTCGTGCACAGTTCCACATTCACTTTGATTGACAGTCTCGGAGATTGTTTCCATTTGTATAGGGGTCTATAGGACGAAGGAGGGACTTAAATAAATTAATGTATATGAATAACCACCGGCAGTCGACCATAGTAAAGGACTAGTTACGTATTTTTTCACATTTCAAAAGAATCATACATAAACATAGATTTCTCAGAAACTCCAGATATCAGCTTTAAGGTTTCATTTATTCAGACAACTTTTCCTCAGGACATCCACTTTGATCTCCTGACAACTGCCAGTCTTCGACAGAGGCGTCTGCTGATCACCTTGATGGAATTATTACGCAGAAGTCAATCAAACATCAAAGGACACATAAATTATTCAATTAATTAATGAAACCTTAACATACTGTTCAAAAAGAAGACAAACATAATCTTGCTGGAATTACTACGTGGAAGTCAAGAAAACATCAAAGGACACATCAAAGCAATCAGCAGACGCCTCTGATGAAGACTGGCAGTTGTCAGTCGAAACATGTCAAAGTGGATTTCCTGAGGAACAGTTGTTTGAATAAATGAAACCTTTGCATTGCGTTGTCTCTGTTTTCCTCCCATAAAAATATCTGCTGATGAAGAATACTGCATCATTGCTCCTCATCAGTCCTTTGATTTCTTTTCACGTGGCGAAACAACAGAGTGACGTACAGCAGTGGACATCTGTATCGTGTGTTTTCTGCTCTTTATTCAGTCCAAACGGTTTCACGATGATGACAACAGATCATTGCAGTTTTACAGCTGTAGGTATTTATTCATGAGGGTATTTTGTGCTTAGCACCAGTGAGCAGCAGTCCAGAGGTGAGAGTGGACGAACTCTTTAGCACGTGTTCTCCTAAAACCAGGGTTGGGGTCAAGTATAACTGTAATTGCGTAATTGATAATTAATTACAATTATGGCATAATTACAATTGTAGTTTTAAATATCTGTTGGCATTGTAATCATAATTAAATTAAAATTGAGTTTAGATAATTTACTTAGTAATTCTAATTGCCATGAAACTTCTAATAAAATTGTCAATTATAATTTTACAAAATTGGGGAACCATGTTACAGTTCTACACATACATAGTTAACAATTATTAAAATATGTTTCATATCAAGCTTTCACACATTTTACTATAACCGACACAAAAAAAGGCTCAGAAGCCCTCACCAAAAATATTAAAACGTATATTTTCATGGAAACCAATAGATAAGAAAGAAATTAGATGATGGATATTTGTTTTTAGTGTATTTTACAGCACAAGAGATGCTAATGGAAAGCTAAAACAAGAGGAAGGTTAACTTTTATTTGTTTATTTATTTCAGGCTCAGTAATTGTAAAGGAGCTTCAGTAATTCAGAATGTAATTGTAATCGACTTTCTGAGGATTTAAAAAATAATTGTAATTTTATTGTAATTGAAAAAAATTGCTGGTCACTGTTATCGTAATTGAACATGCGTAACTATAACTGAAAAATTTAATTGACCCCAACCCTGCCAAAAACCCATAAAGTCCTTCGACAGAAGTGTGACTGACGCTGATTTACCCTGACAGAGTAGGAGGTCCTACTGTGTCCACTAGTGGAGTCATAAAAATCTCTTATATTCATCATACATAGAAACAACAAGGGTGATTTACAAATATTTTAATGTCTGTGGGAATTTGCATAATAATCTCAACAACATTCATCCTATTTCAGTTTATTCCGATCTCTTTGCTGTCGTCGATCAGCATAGAAAAGTGTCGGCTGTTTCCGAGGTCCATGGTGGCCTTGGTGAGTCGTGGGAGGGCCCCCCCTCCTGCAGAGCTCAGTCTGTCCATGTCTGCAGTCAGAGGATGAAGCTGAGAGAATCCTCTGCTCTGAATCACTGAGATCTCGTTGGTCTTCATGGCCAGGCTGCTGGTGATGGCCGCGGCGTAGCGGTTCCAAAAACCCGGGTCTACATTCATGGCGTGAGCCGCCAGGTCTTTCTGGAATATCTCGCCGAACTTTAAGGCCTCTCCACCCAGCAGGGCCATGGGGTTCTCCATGGACAGGCGGCGGCCTCTCCGTGCCGGAGCGTTGTTCCACATGTGGGTTCCCATGTGAACCTGAAGGCAGCATCAGAAGGTGTCAGAGTAGTCAGACGAAATTCTTTCTGAATATACATCATTATCAGTCCTTTTACCTTATTATCAAACAGACAGTGGCCCTCATTTATCAACCTTGCGTGAAAATGGGTGTAAATCTGAGGTCACATTTAGTCGTATGACAGGACCAACGTGTGATTCATGAAGCATTCGTATCTGACCAATCCTAACATACAAATTGTTGTGGTGGTTTTGAATGGAATGTGATAGAGTGAAGTTGTAGGTCTACTGGTCAGATACGGACACAGGGTTTATTTGGTCAAAGGGTTTTTGAGGTGGACCGGTCTGGGATTCATAGGTTTCCATGTGTGTGTCTCCCAATGAATCTGTAGTTGTTCTGTGCTCTCAGGGTTTCGCATGCTGCTGATAGCGCTAAGCATAACAATGACAGAGTCTCTGAGAAGAAACCTTGGCAAAAGTTATCAGTGTACGATGGTATCTGGCCTGCTTAGAGCAGTGTGACCAGAACCAGAAGAGATTCTGTAATCACATATCACAAATGGTCAGGTGTTGATAAATGCGGCACCCGAATTTGATCGTCATTAACTCTTACGCCCTCCTGTTTCGGAGGCCCCGCCCACTGAGGTCAAAAAAGAAAATAACCCTTTCCAAGATTAAAACTGGCATCCTCACATCTGAGGTGCAGCAAGACAAATATGTGCTTTTTTGACGGTGTAAAAACTGGAATTAAAAAAGCGCATTTGAATGCTGTGTGGAAGAGAATCAGATACTGAGCAGGTGACGTCTGCCCCCTGTGTGCACTGTGACAAACTTCACATCAGAGATCCTGGAGGCACACACGAATATGATGTTTATGTCGACCTCAGTCCTAAACACTTTAGGCAATAAATATCACATTAAAAAAAATTAATGATCGAAACGCTTTTAAAAAGCTTTAAAAATGACTAAATATTGTCCCTTGTCTGTGTTTATTATGCCTTCAGCCAATTTTACCTATAACTCATCACATTACCGATTAATGCAGCGCATATGTAAAACTTTAAGAAACTATTTACATTTAAAATCATGAATGAGGTTTTAATGTGATATTTACAGTATTCCGTGAAAGGAAAACAAAAAAGTGACATCAGTAATAGCATTTAATTTGTTTTAATAATTTGTTTCTTCTGTTTTGAACGTGTGTCTGCTTTGCTTAAATGACAGATGAGGTTTGTTTAATCATTTATTTTCAGTCTATTTTGCTGCTGCTCCACAAATCCACACGCTCAGATTATTGCACACGAGCTCAGACCTGATTGTCGTGTACGCTCACGTCAGAATTGATAATAAATACCAAAGCTTGCGTGAATTTGGTCAAACGCATCGTCGTACGCACAGATCTGAACCTACGAACGGTTGATAAATGAGGGCCAATGTGTCTCATCTGTGGAAATTCTCCTTGCTAAGACCAAAAAAATCACTGAGATATACAGTAGTGCCACTGAATAAAACTTTAAAGCTGCTGCAGACAATATATATATTTTAGTGTCGGCTTCATTTATCAATTAATCAAAAATCATTTGCTTGAAAAAAAAGATGTGAAAGTTTGAAATTGCCATTTGAAAGTTGTAAACACTCGGTTTATAGTCATTTTTGGGAAAGTTTCACGAATTGCATTGTGGGATGTGGAAGTGTTTTTCATTCAATCTTACTGTGATTTTTGTGTTTTCCCCCCAAAACTCTGCTAAAGTGACTTCCCAACACATTTCTGGTGTTTTCACTAAAAGTTGTGGGAAAAACAATGAAGGATGTTTATTTTGGGGTTTACACAAAATATTCTGAATCTGGTCAAAATTGGTAATTACAAAAAGTTTGTTTGGTTGATGAATTGAACATATGAATGTCCTGATTGTTTGTCTGTCTTTACCATACAATGCAATGGTCAGTCTAATTTATAGATGTGTAATTCCTTAAAATCTTTACATTAGGAGTTGTTCCTCTTACTAGAAATTAGTAAATGTATGATCATTTCACTGATATTCCACACAGACTGATTATTTTCTACTAAACATGTGACCAGGAACCCTTTCTCCTACCTTGAGGTTGCCTTTGGTGGTGAAAGCTCGACCACAGACCGAGCAGACGAACGGTTTCTCCCCAGTGTGCGTGCGCTCGTGGATCTGCAGGGCACTCGCCGACGAGAAGTTTTTCCCGCAGGCGTTGCAGTTGTGCTGTTTTGGCGTTCGACGAGGAGGCGTGGGGCCGCTCAGAGGGGTCAGAGGGGTCAGAGGGGTCAGAGGGGTCACTCCTGGGCTGCACGGAGTAGAGTGGAGGCTTAAGGCAGGAAGATGCCTGTCCGTCAGGCTGTTCCCCTCAGCTTTCATTCCCCCTGGTGAAAAGCTGGTAGTAAACCTGGTCGGGCTTTCACCTGCAGCTGGAACAAAAGTGCACAATTGTAAGGTTTGTGCATTGCACAGAACTTTTATGTGTTTATTGAAAGATGTTTCCTTCATAAATTTTTTGTAATATTTTCTAAAATGTATATATTTTTCTAAGGAAGCCAAACTATTTAGACAAAAATACGTCCATTGGCCTGTGCAGTAAATTAGGACAAAGTGTACAGGGGCGGGGCATGATGGTAAATGAGCCAATTAGATGTAATCTCTGTGTAGACCATAGATGGGCAACTTGTATCACAGTGGTATCCACAAAAAGGGGATTGTCTGAGCTGAGGGTCACATGATCAACATTCATGTTATTATTCAGAATAATGACTAATATGAGCTTTAATACAGGAAAGAACCAAGGGTTTTGTCTATATTTCTATTGTGTGTTTGGGGAGTCATTTGGTCTAATTTTCTGATATTTTGTTGTATTTTTTTTCCTTAAAATTTTGTATGTTTTTTGGAGTCATTTTGTGTATCTTTGTTGCAGTTTTGTATAATCTTCTGATGTTTTTGTAGCAGTTTTGAGTAATTTTGTTATCCTTGTGAATATTTTTGTTACCTTTTTGTGTGTTTTTCTGTAATTCTACATGTTTTTTGGAGTTCTTATAGTTTTTGTGTATTTTTGTTATCCTTTTGTATATTGTTCCTATATTTTTGTAGTCCTTTTGTGTGTTTTGCTAGTCATTTTGTGAATTTTTATAATTTTAGAGCCACACAAAATTAGGCCGAGGGGCCTTGAGTGGCTCCCTTGCAGAAAGTAGCACGGATCTTATTTCTGTACAGGGTCTGCTGGTTGAAGCCTTTGGGCAATTTAGTGACTCCAGTTAACCTAAAATACACGTTTTCAAATTGTGGAATGAACACAGAGTACGCCTATGCCCTCGGAGAACATGCTAACTCCACACAGAAAGGACCCAAATGCCCATAATGGAGGCTTGAAATCAGGACCTTCTTGTGGCACATCAAATTCCATTGACTGAAACTAAACTGAAATTAAAACTTAAGACGATTAAAGTAAGACTTAATTTGTCCTTATTAACAGTGAAGTAGATGTTTCAGCTTTACCTCTTTCCCGGCTCGGCTGGAATGGCACGCTGCTAGGTGTCTCCTCCTTCACACACAGATTTCCAGGCAGCAGTCCTCTGAGATGTTGGTCAGACGTTGATACAGAAGGCGGAGAATCTGTATGTTCCTGTTTCACAAAAGCAGCCAAAGACTCTTGGGATTCGGCATTATCCTGTGGTTTGATGGTCACGCCCTCGAAGCTGCCTTCAAAGCACAACCGAGAGGGTTGGGACGGGTTGGGACTATTTTCCCTGCAGTTTTCCAATCTTTTCTCAGGTAACAGACCATCATTTTTGATTTGGACGCTGTCTTTGAACCCGTTGCTCAGACGTTTTACACAAGACATCTGGTTTACTGTAGAGTCTATCATCTTCATTTGGTTCTCAAGAGCTGCTATACTTGAAGCAGATGTAGGTGGAGAACTGCAATCAGAACCGAAGAGAATGATTGGATTTACACCTTCTTCCATGTTTTCTACCTCCTCGTCTTCCTCCTCATTGTGATCCTCCATTGAATTGTCATCATTGTCGTTACTGCTGAGACTGTCAAAGTTGTTCTCGCCAAAAGACGCGTCTCTGCCCGCCTCATGAGTGGTTACGGGAATGTTTCCGATCATGTGCATACGAATGTGCTCCTGGAGAACGACAGCGTTGGTGAATTTCTGCTGGCAGATGGGACACGAGTGCTGAATCTGAACTGGGGGGTTTTCCCTGTGAACGGTGACGTGAGTCTTCAAGTTGCCTTTGGTAGTGAAGGCTCTGCCGCACACGCCGCACTTGAAGGGCCTCTCACCAGTGTGTGTGCGGTAGTGCATCCTCAGTGCGCTCTGACAGCTGAGCACACGGTGACAGAGGACACACTGGTTGGGGTCAGTGATCTTTTTATCAATGTTCTCCACCAGCTGCTGAAGCTTTGAGGTTTCAGATGTTTGCATAGAATCTAAGAAGGAGCAGGACAGGAACTTGGTTTCTTCTGAGTATGAGGGTGGAGGTGAGTTAGAGTTAGAGATGGAGGACGTTGTGGTGATGAGTTCAGGCGTTGTGGTCAGAGATGGGATACTGGTCGTCTCATTGGCTGGGTTACCTCTCAGACTCAGGGGGCATATTTGGGCTGGGTGTGTTCCCACTGGTTTCAGTATATTGAAGCCTTCTGTCTCACGGTTAGACTGTGGAGACTCTGAAATGGGAGAGAAACGAGTCTCACTGCCTCTGTGGTTAGGTGACAAAGATACATAATCGCCAGGAGATGGCTGGTAGGGAGATTTAACAGATGGCGTTACACTTACAGGGTCATTTGAGCCTCCCAAACTGCCAATAGTGGAGGAAAGTGGAAGCCCCATCGAGGCAGGCAGTGTTGCTACAACTGGCTTACTGTCCAGCCATGAGGAGACAGGTTTTTCTGGAGGGAAAGACATTCCGTAGGGAATTCCGGAGCTTGTTGGACAGTTATCAAGATATTCCGGAACAGGGAAAGGGTTCATCTGCACGTGAGGGTACTTCTCTTTGTGTCTCTGAAAGTGCACCTTCAAGTTGCCCTTGGTGGAGAAGCGGTTGCCGCAGATGTTGCACTTGAAGGGCCTTTCTCCGGTGTGGGAGCGCAGGTGGATCTGCAGAGCGCTGTCGCTGCCAAACACTTTGGCACAGAACCTGCATTTATGCTTGAAGAAGGGCTCCTCGGGGCTGGGTTTGGTTTCAAACAAGGACACGTTGGGCAGCTTCCCTTTCCTGTTCTTCATGAAGGCCGCCAGAGGGTCGAGTGCGTTCGTTGTGGCGGCGATGCTGGCCAAGGGATTGGGGAAGATGACGCTACTGGGGGGGCTCTGAGGTAGAAAAGGCAGGCTGGAGGAAGCGCTAAGGAGGACGCTCTGAGGCAGCGGGGAGCTCGGCGTCGGAGTGTTGCTGACGCTGCCTGCATTTGTGCCTGTGAACGAAGGCAGCAGCGTGGCCATGCTGCTGCTGCTCGTCAGAGAGGGTGCGTTGTTTTCTAAGGAACTGGACGTGCATGCAACATCTTTAAATACAGACTGTCCACATGTTGAGGGGAGACCTGAGGACTTTTCTATCACAGAGGACAGAGACACGGCAGCCTGTCCGTTAATAGCAGAGGGTATCGTCCCAGAGAGCGGCAGGATGGGTGGAGGGACGAGGCCTTGACAGGGGAAAGGGTTGGGGCTAAAAGAAAGAGACCTGGATGCTGGCTTTAACGCTGCCTGTGTGGGTTGTCGGTTCATGACGGCTACCTGGCTGCAGATCTGCTCAATCAGCTGCAGCTGGTGGGCCTGCTGTTGCTGCAGAGCTAGCAGGTGCTCTAAGATCACCGGGATGGCTGCCGTCGCTGCTTTCCCACCCGGACCATTGCTGCTGATCCCCTGGGAGAACTGGGCCACGGCCACCCGGGTGCTATGAAGGATCTCCAGCGTCACGTTTGTGCTTGGCATGCTGTAGCCAGCAGCTGCTGATACCCGTGGAGATGTGGACTCAGCTGAGTCCGGAGGGCGAGGGCTGGAAGTTGTGAGATACTTGTCCTGTGGGCAACGCTCCAGCTCCATGGTCTCCTCCTCTAAATTATCCAAACCATCAACGCTGTTCCCCAGTTCAAAGCCAGCATCAGCAGACTCAGCTGCTGACGAGTCGCTGGACGCTGAGCTGGGGGCGGGCGAGGGCTCGACGGAGGAGGAATCCTCTGTCAGAGGCATCCACTCGCTGCCCTTTACTATCAGCACCAGGGGGTCCTCGGTGCAGGACTCCTGATGTTCACTCAGTTTGGTCCAGGATGAAAACTGAGCACAACATCGGTCACAGATGTGCATTTCCTCGCTGCTGCAATTTCCGTCGGCCTCCTCGCACTCAGTGACATCTGAGAAGAAAAGACCAAAAACAAAATGGTATGAGTACATATGTGGAATCTATTGGAGGATATTTGATTTAAATAATTGACATCCTCCTCTTTTTTTCATATACAAAATCGTAACAAAAGAAGAGAGCATAAACCCTAAGCCTAGAAGCTTTCCTTTGAAGAATTAAGGAGTTTATTTTTATTTAATTCTTTTTAGACCCACACAACTAATTTTGATGTATTTGTTTATTCAATTATATACATTTATTTATCTGTAACAGGGGTTCTCAACTGGGCTCACCAGTTTGCCAAGGTGATTAGATCGTGACCCACTTTTTTAATTTAGTTCTTCAAAAATAGCTGTTGAAAACAAACATGTATAACCTTTTTTTTAAACATAAATATGATTATTTTCCTGTGCAACATGCATTTCACAGCATATCTGTCAGAAGAAGAGTTTCTTTCAAAATAAAAGAAAAGCCCAACATGAGAGACATTAGGTGTTTATTTATTTTTGCTCAGCTGTTCGCGACCCTCCCAGTACCACTTTTGAGTCCCGACCCACCAGTTGAGAATCGCTGATCAATAATGTATTATAATGAGTATCCATCCATATTTATACATGCTTATCTTGATTATGGTTGTGAGCACCACAGTCTCACACACACACACACACACACACACACACACACACACACACACACACACACACACTATGCACAAAAAGACGAGGCCTGGGTGAGATTCAACAAACAATCTCATTCTTCTCACTTATTGTGTGTGTTTCCGTTGCTTTTACATCCTAACTAACATCTGTTAGTTAAAAACAACAACTATCAAATCCCTGTTCTTAAATTCAGCCGCACTTTTAAATGCACATCCGACAGAACGCTGACTGCAAAGCTGCGTCATTCAAACTGGGTGACGTGACAAGCTGAAAACCAATAATCTAATAAATAAGAACGATTATTAACACGACCTCTCAGCGAGAAGTACATACGCTTCATTCACAGCAAAGACTGCAGGAATTTCCCACTAACAGAAAATGATTGAATCAAAAGTTTTAACCACATTGAAAAAGGCCCAAACTTTTTTTTATGTGAACGTGCAAAATTAGGAATAAGTTTGATAATTAATTCATTTGTAGAAATGATTGTATTGCACCATTTTAAATCCTGTCAAATGCAACAAAATGTATCAATTAAATAAGAAATATATGTTAAGGTTTTGTTTATTCAGAGAAGGTTTTACAGGATTTTTTTTTATCTAGGAGATTAAAATTTCCTGAAAAATATTGTCTGAATAAACAAAACCTTAATATATATTTCAAAAAAGAAGACAAAATGAAGTTACTGGAATAATTAAATAAGAAATTTAACATTTTGCAATTTTTTTGGTTTGTTTATTTGATTGTTTCATGAATTATAATTTTTTATTTTTTTTTGGGCACACATTAAAGCAACACACACCATTTTTTTCATTCCCTGCTCCATATATGGAATTCAATCATCCACAGTCTATGATGAACCGCAGCTCTACATGAACAGGCCTCATCTTCATTGTGTGTGTGTGTGTGTGTGTGTGTGTGTGTGTGTGTGTGTGTGTGTGTGTGTACAGAGGTTTTTAACCCACACTCCCTGTTTTTTTCACATGTTGATAATCTTCCTCCAAAATCAATGCAGCTCTATAAAGTCATCTGACCTCTCAATTGTTCATTCAGACAGATAATGAAACTCCATACAGTGTATTGACGCGCTGCGGTTTATATACATCACCGATGTGGTCGTCATCGTTAGCTCTCAGGCTTGTGTTCACATGATACACATCTGGTGGAAAAAATACTTTTATCTTGTTACTTAAAGCCTTTTCAGAAAAGCCTTTAGCAAACTTTTTTCAACTGAACAAGCTAGTTTTATAAAAAACTAATGATGAATTTAGATATTCAAAAAAAAAAATATCTGACAACTATGATGTGAAACATTCAATTGTATTTTATGTTGGAAAGTGAATTCACAGAATTGTTAAAACGTTTACACTGATCAAGGCCCAGAGTCTGAGAAATCCTGCTGTAAAGGAATGAGTTCAATATATTTTAACTGTTTAATGGATATAAAAAATAGTTTTCTTCAAAAATAAATATTCACAAGTTTGTCTTCTGATCAAATGTGTCGTACACTCAATGACACATGCACCAACAGACTAATTACCTGATGTCTGTCTATTAATCTATAAACTTCATGATGGGATTTGATCAAACAGCCTGGAATAACCTTCAGTATATTTCTTTAATTTATTTTACGATAGAAAAGTCTGATGGAATTATAGCACTTTTAGTGTTTGTTTCCCTAATGCACGTGTCAAACTCATTTTAGTTCAGGGGCCAAAAACGGAGCAGTTTGACCTCCGGTGGGCCACAGATTTTAGGTATTTTAACATCATTGTACCCTAGTTTGCACGTCTACATATACACAGGATACAAAATATGTAAGAAATCGACCATATCCAAGCAATAAGTGACAGAAATCAGTCCCAACAGGGTCTTTACTCTCAATTTCCTAAATTCAGTGACCAATTTCTATTAACGTAAGGGAAATATTATGTCATATTTTGAGGAAAATTTAAGTATTTTGTAAAAATGTTTAGTAATTTTCACAGTTTAACATAAAAAAAAACTGTAATTGTGAGATATAAGCACCGGGAGTGTTGAGTTTTATTTACACAATGATTCATGTTTTCTTTGTAATTTCTTTTTTCTCCTTCGGGCCGAATTGGATGCTCCAAAGGGCCGGATTTGGCCCCTGGGCCTTGAGTTTGACACGTATGCACTAATGAGTCACTGTGTGAAAGTTCACTTTTAATCAAGCATGTACAGATGTTTAAATACAGTATATGCAGAGAAAGCCACACCTCACTCATTGCTCTCGTGTTAGTCCAACGTTTCTAACCTCACAGTTGGTTTTAGTTTTCCTCTCCTGTTTAGCTTCATTTAGGTATACCATTCTCGCCTTTCATCTGCAGCTCTTTGGGAAAACTTTGTCCATTACAATCACTGCTGCATCTGTTCAGGTTTTGCCCCATTAAGAAACAGCCAGTTCGACCAGATGGGACAATATGGAGCATTCACAAGTGATTTTTCCCTTCTGCTTTTATCCCTTACTTCAGAAACTCAAGGATGAAAGCATCACTGACTGAACTTTTGAGTTTTATCTGCATATTTTCTCTCAGGGATAATGTCAGTTTTCAGAATTCTATGTGCTAAAAGCTGCTGAATACTTTTTTGTCTGCGTACACGGGGCCAGTTTGTGTTTACCATCTAATTATCAGCGTCTTAAAGAATCGGCTCCTGTGTGCTATAAGGCTACACACGACCCGAGGCCTCTGGGATATTTACATTTACACAAACGCACGCGGAAAATCCTTACACAAACATACAACACAATGTTGGTATTAATGAGGACATCGGTTGGAAAACATGTTGTTTTTTCGTAGGGAAAAAGTGAGCGTGGAGCTGCTTTTAGTAGTATCTGGAGTTTGAAAGTTTAACCGGTGAAAATAATCTGAGTTCTCGGGCCGCAGAGTGGGTGGTCTGATGATCAGTCGTGCGATTCAGCAAACACAAGCCGTGAGAACGCCGTCACTGTTTTATGTGTGGACTTTGTCTGCGTTTCAGAGTCACATCCAGAGAAAACAAAGAGCAGATGATAAAGAATCTCCAAAGTAGAATCCCACTGATAGGGATTTATTTAAAGATGTCATCCTACTCACTCCCCAACATCTCACTCAGACAGACACATTTATGAGCCACTCCTGTGTAGTTTGGCACCAACAGAACACAAACAGAGCGTCAGGCCCGGCGTTGACGCCTCCCCGGCCTCTCCGCGCGACCTTTAGGGCTCCAGAGGTCAACGTTTCACGTGCACTAATTGTATTATGATCCAGACATGGAGCACTTGGCCCTCGCCGGGTGAGCATGACAAAGGTTAAGTCAGCAGGCTTAAAAGAGGCTCACAGGGTGGCGCAGACACACACACACACACACACACACACACACACACACACACACACACTGTTACACAAACTCTGAACAAAAAGGAGGATAAAGTAAAAGAGACTTTTCCTACAAACACATCATTTATAGATTTAATGAATAAAAAGTTTAATTAAAGCATTACGAAATGGTTAATCTCA
Organism: Gouania willdenowi; assembly: GCF_900634775.1. NCBI lineage: Eukaryota > Metazoa > Chordata > Actinopteri > Blenniiformes > Gobiesocidae > Gouania > Gouania willdenowi. The sequence goes on from NC_041054.1 coordinate 3,161,087, forward strand.
CAGGAGAGTGAATAGTTTAAAGGTAAATGACACCAAAACAATTAAAAATTCCACTTAAGGCTAATAAATCTCAAAATATTTATAATACTCTGTAGTGTTAACACAAGTTTACTGGTTAGACAAAAAACTAGATTAAACATAACTTTAATCATGGATCGAAAATCAGCTTTCTTTAATAAGTGCATGCGTTTATTTCCAGCTTTATGTTACAGTTAGCCTGGAAATATAAGTGAGTTAAATAGAAATAAATGAAGACATCTGATGGGATATAATATAAGTAGATTTGGATCTTGTTACAAATGATTACATATCTACTGTTAATTATCCTTTATGTGTTTAATACTAGGTGAATGGTTTAACTTCAGAGAGACTGAACGTTTTGTTTTTTAAATGACAAAATGCTAGGTTTTTTTTTGGGTATTCCATACCTATAGGATGTAGTTTTTAAAATAAACTTTAAAAAAAGACTACAGTATAAAAATAAAGCTTAAACACTTTTGTATAGTCCTGTGCATAATTTCCTTAGTTGTTACTTTTGGCTGAATTGCAAGGTGTTGTTCTTATAGTTGGGTTTTTGCCAAAGCGTTTCTACTTGTTTATTTTTGATTTAATTGCTACATCTGTAAAATTATAAATACACTGTTCAGTTTTTACACCATTCCAACTTGTGACACTCCTTTAACTACTAGACCAAAGGGGTCGTAACAACTACCGTTTTAAAATAAGCAGGAGTAATAAAACTAGGGGGAAAATCCTAAATAAAAGTACTTATTGAAGCTCAACTTTTTCGCTGTGTTGTGGGATTTTTTCTTTTGTATAAATTGTAGTTTATATGGGTCTTAATTTGAATTTTTTCCAAAATTAACTTTAAAGAAAAACGGCAAAATGGGTAAATATGTATGCGTAAAAGTAACATTTTAAAAAGTTAATTGAATAAACTGAGAGCCTGTGAGTATTGTTTAGTTAAAAGGACATAGTGAGGTGTGTGTGTGTGTGAGAGAGGAAAGTGTGTGAAAGAGTTGAATAAGTGCACACCTACCGCCTCTCCGCTCGGCCTCTCCGTCGGAGCGCAGCTGCAGCTGCTGCGGCTTGGGCTGCTTGCGGCGGGACATCCTGGTGCTCCTCCTCCTCCGCCTCCTGCTGCTGCTGCTGCTGCTGCTCCGCGGACGCCGGTCGGATGCGACCCTTCGCGGGCAGCGGGTTCTGTGAACGATGCGCTGAGGAGTCGGTGCTGATGCCCGTGTGCAGATTGCGCATGTCAGTGTCAGGATACGATGGAGGGAGGATGAGGCTTATTGCGGCTCCCGCTGCCCTGCGACGGCTGATTGGCTGAGCTCCATCTAACGGAGACTGATATGGAAATGAGGAATGGAGGTCTAATAATAATAATAATAATAATAATTAGCTCACTGCCTGTCCGGTGCGAGGATGCGTTTACGCTGCGTAAAAGAACCTGTGCGTAAATTACGCACAGGTTCAAACATAGTTCAGTCCGACTCCTGCATCGCTTTGGTTTAACTTTATGAGCAGATGTTTTACTTTCTTCCTTCCTTCAGTGATATTTGGTCAAAACGCACCGTCTCCACAATCACATATTTTAAATATTGAATCCCCTCAGAACTAAATAAAAAACCACAGTAGAAGAGCAGAATGAGTTAATCCGACACAAAGATGGATAAACACGCGCCTAAAGTCGGACTTTGTGCTCCAGATCGCGCGTCTGTGTCCGATCACAGGCTGTTCACTGAAGGATGTGAGAGTCTATGGTTCCTCCTTTTCTGCCTCCGCCTCCAGCTCATCATTAGACAGGCTGTGATAGGCTGTGATTGGCTGTGATTGGCTGCTGCTCCATGTTTAACACCTCCCCCATGGCGCCAAAAACACAGACACGCTCGGATTTTACCAACAGGTTTATGGAGGTGGATAAAGGAGAAAATTAAAATATAATAATAACAATTACACAATAATTAAAAACAATTTAAGTCATAATTATGAGATACTAAGTCATAATTATGACTTATGTGACTTATTATGAGTGTTGTGCTGCACAGCAGCTTGTGCAAAGATCAGGGGTCACCAAACTTTCTGAAATTGTGAGCCAATAAATAATATGGGCTACCAGTGTGTGTGTGTGTGTGTGTGTGTGTGTGTGTGTGTGTGTGTGTGTGTGTGTGTGTGTGTGTGTGTGTGTGTGTGTGTGCGTGCGTGTGTGTACACTTCTTAAATGCTAAATGTTCACGGTTTCACTTTAATTAGAGGGTAAAACAAGACTGAAAGTAACTTAAAAAGGATGGGAATGCTTATGCATTTTATTCTTTTTTTATTTATGCAATGGTTTCATTCTCATTATGTTTCTATAGGAAATCAACATGTTCCTTATTTATTAGCTACTAACTATCATCATCAATGTTTGTATATACAACATTAAATTATGATTTATGTAAGATATTACAAGAATACACTTAGCTTTTAAAACAAACAAACAAACATTCAGTAGATGTTTTGGCACCCCATGATAATCTATAAGTGAGGGTAAGGTGTACTTGAGCATCTCCTAATTATGACTTAGTATCTCATAATTGTGACTTGAGATATTTATTATTATTTTTATTATTGTTATTTTATTTCTCCGTTTATTTTTTCATTTTTTTTATGAGCGAGAATGAGCTTCCATAGTTTCCATAGGTGGATCTTTGACTTTATTATTCAATCAAAAATTATTTTCAATTAAAGAAGAAATGTTTTGTTGGGTGTCCAATACAAATTTGCACTTTTATTTCTACTTTTTTTCGTGGATTTCAAAAGTTGTTTTTTTTTTTTTTTTTTTTTTTTTTTTTTTTTAATAAAGTGAAGTTTTTATTTTATTTTATTTTATTTATCTATTTTTTAATTGAAGCAACTTCTTGTACAAAATAATATGCTAGACCTTTCAAGTTCCATGTCGGCTACATGAACTTCTAAAAAATACACTTAATCTAATTGATTATGATTTTCCAATTTCACCCCTTTTTTGTCTTTACTTCACAGCTACTCAAACAGTGCAATAACTGATATATGTAGGAACATCTAAACCCAATGTTGAGTTGAATAAGTAATCCTGTATGACAACTGATGGATGCACACAATGGATACACACGATGGCAAGATTTTTGTAGCACATTTCATACACAATGTGCATTGTGTGATTAAAAATGCAGAATGTTGAAATAAAGTTTAACAATCAACATTAAAAAGCTCAGTCAGCAGAGAAATGCTGACTGTTAATTTCTTGCAGCAGAACAACTAAAAGCTGTTTCGCCACGTTTGCTGTTAATTCCAACCTGTGTCCATAGATCTGATTTGTTTACCAGTAGCAGAACTCTAAAGTCAAACTGGAAGCCATGTGTAATTAGCTTCAAACTGGAATAAAGTGTTCTGATCTGTGGTTCAGCTGATAAAACATTTCCCTCTGGAAATGTTCTTAATGTAATAGAAGGATGTTTTTAGTGATTAAAACATCTGCATAATTAAATATTGAGAAAACATGATATGGAGGAAATTAAAGTGAGACAGTAAAATCAGAAATGTGGTGTTAAAAGCATGTTACACGGTTATTTTACCCACAATGCACCAGAGGTGTAGAGTACTAATGTATTCTACTCAAGTAAGTATTATTACTTAATTTAAATTATACTCAAATACAAGTAAAACGAATCGCAATTAAATAGTACTCACAGTAAAAGTTACTATAGTTTCTTTCACCCCCCACGTTTTAATATTTGTAATAAATCTTGCCATGGTTCCCTTGCGTACAGTAAACATCTCATGTATAAACTAAAAGATAAAAGAAAGAGACCAAATGTTGCACAATTGCAACTTAACTTATTTTCCGTAAATACATCTGTATAAGGTTTGTCAAATGTACAATTCTTTTTTTAAATAAAATAACGCCAATGAATTCAATTCAATATAAAACATTCTCATGCTCTAAGTACAGTATATACAGTATAGCTACATTTATGAACTCCAAAACAGAGAAAATAACCTCCATTCAATGTTGTTTAGGCGCCTTATATTACGTTTAATCTGATTGGTCGGCTCTGATGTGATGCATTTCATTGTTGTCTGGTCATTTCATTTTTTGCAGTTTCACAATGTGCGTTGATCATTTTTAAAACAAAATATAAAATAAATATAAATAAAATTTACTCAGTAAAGGTTGGGTGTAGTAACGTACTTAAAGAGTAACTAAACCCCAAAACCACTTTTTTTCTGCTGAATACAAATGTATTTGGGTGTAAAGCACTGTTAGCCCCGCCCCTTTTATAAAAAAAAAACTAGCACCTTTGGGCTCTACAATGTGTAGTGAGAAGGTTGGATTGAGAGAAGAGTGAATAGAGTAATGAGTAGCTAGTTAGCATAGCATAGAATGTTCATTGGAGATTTTATGGTCAAAAACTGGGCGTGTCTTAACGGCTCCAGTAGCCCCGCCCATAATAAAGGCATTTTTTGAATTTCCCTCTGAGTGGCAGGTCAGGAGAAAGCAGGGGTTTAGTTACTCTTTAGGTACAAGTAATTTTACTAATTTAGAAATATACTCAAAAAAAGGTACAAGTACCCATAAAAGCTACTCAGTTATAGTAAAATGAGTACTTTCACCTCTGCAATGCCCCTATGAAAATATAGATTATTTAACGTACTAAATGGGGTTTTGATCAGTCTGTGCAACATGGAGAACACTGACGGCTTCACTTCAGAAGAAGAATCAAAAGTCTGCAGTCTCTGCTTTGATGTTTGCGACTGCTTTGATATTTGCGACTTGTTTAACAAAATAGTATTCAGTACGTACCAACTTTAATCGTGGTAAACTCTCAGAATCAAACTAAATATCAGCGTTTAAATGCAACATAACAAGTTGGGTTTTGATACTGGGGTTTGATCCTCCCCTTCTTCAAACTGCTGTCATCTCAGGACTGAGAGAAGAATGAAGCCCACTTCACCAAAGCTGTAATCCCCCTTCAGCAGGCATTGTCCCAAAACTTGTAATTATGTGGTATTAAAAGATGCAGCTGGGGGAGGACAGAATCAGCTGTTGATAATTGCAAGTGCTACACAACAGCCTGGTATTGATCGGCACGTCTCCTATTCCCCTGCCGTGGGGAGATAAGGAGGCTCGGCTCCGGCTGGAATATCATTTCTTCTGACCTATCAGGTTTCTGCAGACTTATGATGAATAGCCCAGAGTGGCCACCAGCGCTTATCGCCAAACTCAACCCTCCTTGATTCCATATCGATTCTCTGTAACCGGCGTCCGCACACCAAATCAAACTAGCAACTACTTGTCCATGATCACTTCCAGGGAGCGACTTGGCCTCCAGCAGCGCAGACTTCCACTCGCTGCATGAAGCACCACTCCATGTTAATCATTGTGTTTCCCTCCCAGAGACCAATGTATTCATTTGTATTGTCGAGCATGACAAGAGACGGGAACGCATGTGAGCAAAGCTGAGCGTGCAAATTATACGAGCCCAGGGAAACAGAGAGGAGAGAATGTACTCTATACTAAGAAATTAAAGACATCAGCCATAACATTAGGACCACTGGCCTAAAGTAAAGAACAGGGGTCATTCCATGTTATTTCAACAAATGTCTCACCCACTTTGGTCTAAAAAAATTCCAAATTTTTACCAAATCTTCTGTGATTATTCAATAAGCAAACTGTCAATTTTTAGTTTGATTGGAGGAATAATTTTTGAGAAACGGCCAATTTAGTAAGAGGTGCATGTGTCGATTTTTGCGCGTCCTTATTTTTCTTCTATTTTCAGCTTCCAATATCTCAGGAACTGCATCACATAGGAAACTGAAATTTGGTACAGTAATAAAGCTCCACCTACTCTCTCAGAAAATATAAAAAATATCTGCTATATATCTTATCTGGTGGACATGCCAGCATGTCTCAGCTCCCTGTAATTTGATCAGCTTTGAGCTATGTACACAGACTATTCACACCACTAATGATTAGTCACATATGCATTGGTTCTTGGGTAACATTCTCTTAAATTCCAAAGAAATATATATATATTTTTTTTTTTTACTATTTTTGGCCCATAACTGTATGTGAGAATGTAAAAAAAAACAATCTGATCTCTGTTTTAATTTATAGTATAAAGATTACTCTTTATGCAAATTCTTTATTTTTATTTTTGACCTCACTTTAGGGCTATTTCATCACTTGTGGAGATTGAAGATCCTTTACATGAGATCATTGTAGCTTTCCTCTGTGTCTAATAATCATTTGTTGTTTATTAGTTTTTCACTAGTAACATAAAACATACAATAACCATTGTATCAGAAAAACATTTATTTTTGAAAAAAAAAAAAAAATATCATCAAATTTCTCATGTTCTATATTTTTCAATTTCCAAATTTTTTGAGACCAAAGTGTGTGGGTCATTTCTTTTAATTACATTAAATGACCCACAGGGATATTCTGCCTAACATACTGGATAACTTGTGTTGTTTTCTGTCTGAAGCGTTTGATGGACTAATACATTAGGCGTGCTGTGGCTCATAGAAAGAAAACATCACAGCTGCACCATGAGGCAAATACAACGAGTGAAACTCCCATTAACATTTCATTGATGGTCTCATGTTGTTGTTGTTTTTGGAAGTTAGAGGCTTTCAGAGAAACGTCTTAAAAATCCGGTGAAAATAATTATTGCCTTTGCCAGTAATGTAAGATCATTGGCCATTCCCACTGAAGTATACTTTCAAGTTTCCCAAGATGCATTTGGAACCTACAACGACAAAAACCTAAAGCACACTGAGGCTAAACATCAACGTTGATTCTCCACCTTTGAAAGTTCTGAAAACATTTGATGTGCTCATTTGATCCATAAAACTTGCGGAAACACATTTAATTCCAACATTTCGTCGACCCTCCATTGTGCTACTGACAAAACTTCTGGTTAACTTCAAAACAAGAGCCCTATTTACAAAAGTGTTAAAAACTAATGGAAGACATAAAGAGATGCTTTTATTTTGAAAAGGGAATGTTTGATTTTTAAGCTTGAAGTCGGTCCCTGGATGATTGTACATTCCACTCGCAAAGCATCATGGGACAGTTGAGTATGACTAGTGTGCCCACCGTGCATAATGTAGTATACATCTGGGTATTTCTCACGTACTTAATCTTTTCATACCATTTAATGTGAACGCACTACATACAAGTTTTGATGTCAAACTTAGTATGAGTAGTACGTTAGTATGTGATTTCAAACACAGCCCAGGTGTAACTTAATGTACAGTGTTACCTGATGTTTCAAAACAAAGGTTCTAGAATAAACCCTGGTTTCCTTCTGTAAATCCAAAACTCTGATCAGTCTGATGTGTTAGAAGGATTTTAATCAGAAGTCGACCGTGTAAACAATGAGTTCTGGCTTTTACACAGAGATGAGCTCATATGTTAGGATAGCAGTTCCGTTTGGTTGAGATGAAAATTCATCTCACAGCTTTGTTTAATGTACTTGTTAGTGAAACCAAATGAAAGTATTAGCCTGTTCTGCTCTGTTCCCTGTGGTCTGCGCTACTTAATAGAGCTGAAAGAAACACTTCTTTTCTCATAGAATCACACAAAGGGATTTTTTTTTTCCCTCTGAAAATGATCATAAATCACAGGCCAGATCAATAACGCGGGCCCTGGCTGTGCTGGCCTGATAACACAATCAATAAGGAGTATTTGGATTTTAATTAATACATGGCAGCACCTCAGCGCACAAACAGTGAAATACGAGCCGCAGCTTGCTCTGAAATGCACCCTGTAGAGCGATGGGTGCGACCTCAATATCTGCAACCACTCATCAGATGATGATAAAGAAGTGAGGAGGTCAGAGTAGAGCGACAGGAGAGACTAAGTAGAAGCATTACCGTACAACTCACCAGGCTTTAACCTTTAAGGATAGAATTAAATCAGTGCTTGTGGTTTTAAAACCTTTCGCGACGCTTCTCGTTCACCATTTGTTCAACGGAGGAGGAATAATTTAACATTGGACTGTACCATTCTAAACTTTGGACAACCAGTCATTCTCAGACAGCGTGTACATAAAATACATGTTATGTTTTAAACGGAGAGTAAATAACCTGTTTATATTATATATTATTATTGATTTTGTTAATTTCTCATCTTCTATCAAGAAAAGGGCTTTTATTTTGAAAGCACATAAGTCGACCTTCCTTGTTCGCTTGTTAACATTAAAAAAGAAAACAAGTTACTGGAAAAAGTAAAACATTTAAAGTTACAACTGAAGAGAAAAGCAATAACATAGTTTTAATTGTATTTTGTATTTAGCATCAGCTGACAAACACCAATGGCCTGAGTCTGCATCAACATTCACATGGTACATTTCATTTTTGACAACATTCATAAAACAAACACTAATGCTGCTGGGTAAATGAGCATGCTAATCCTAGCTAACTATTGTTTATATGATGCTAGCTGAGCTAACTAGCATGACAGCTCTGCGTTACACCTCCATTAACCTCACATCCTAAAACAACAGCCTTACTTTTAACTAGTTTTCTTGTGCTTGTGTTTTTATCATGTTGTTCACCATGCGTATGCTTTTTAACGGGAACCATGGGTACCTGTCAATCATTAGCATAATACCTGTTTGCTGACTTTGGAGTCCAACAATTTCCACTTAATTACACCTCAAAGACACTAGCCACAGCTTGCAGTCACAGTTTGTTTTATTTTTGGTTTTTCCTCATTTATTTCTAAGCACATTAGAAATTAAGACAGGTAAGACTCATTCTCCTCAAATGAGGTCAAGCTTTGGGGGCCCCTAGTGGCCCCTATGCACTTCCAGGCTACTCATAGCCAGAAACACCTATGCCAAAGGTGGGCAACTTCCACACAGCGGGGGACACGAAAATGTGTTCGTTTGATCGAGCGTTCACATTGGCCACGGTTACATGATGTTTTTCAATTCTGAATTAGTTTTTCCGAATAAAATCATTCAGAATTAAAGTGTTCTGCTTCGTGCTTACATGGAAATAGTAATTCCCGAACTGAGGTTTACATGAAAAACCGGTTTATTCGGCTTTATTTAATTTAGGTCTGGGGGTTGTGAAGGCTCTGATTGGACAGGGGGAGAACATGACGTTTCAGTTTGGACCGCGGAGCGAAAGGAAAATAGGAACTAATCGGCGATAAAAAGCCCAGTAAAACTCTGGAAAACAATCACGAGGAATAAATATTATCTCCCTGGTAAAAATAGTAGCACTAACAACTGGTAAAATGATAAACTGGTGATATTACAGCCTGTGAATGCAGTACGGGGACGCATTTACTCCGCCCCCGGGTCCTAGTGCCAGCCGTCCTGTGAAGCCTGTTCCGTTTACCGTGTTTACCGAGGTCCGTGTGTCCGTGTGAAAGTCTGCACGTTTATGCCTCTGTCCATCCACTCTTTTCATTATATCCATGTATTTTAAGGCTCTTATTAAATAATAGTCCGGGCCGCCGCCATCTTGGATTATGTCGTCACCAGCGCGTCATCGCCGCAAGTCGCGCAAGCTCAAAAAGACCCGAAATAACTTAAAGGGTTTTAACTAAGGAATTATCTAATTCGGAATTAAAATCGGAATAAACCAGCCACTTAATTTGGATTTCAGTTTAATTTGGATTTAAATTAGCATTAGGAATTAACTGTTTACAAGGTCAGGTTAGAAAGGAATAAAAGCTCCCATGTAAATGTGGCCATAATAAACATTCACGTCAGCATTTAGAATAATGACCAATCGGAGCGTTAACACAGGATACAACAAAGAGTTTTTACAGTAATTTTGTGAGCTTTTCTGTTGTCATTTTTCGTATTTTTCTTGTTCATTGTGTTTTGGAGTCATATTGTGTATTTGTGTTGTCATTTTGTGTTTTTTGGAGTCATTTTTGTGTATTTCTGCTGTTGTTGTTTTGCTTGTCTGTTAGTACAGTGGGTATGCGGAGTCATTTTTTGTGTTTTTCTTGTCTTTTTGTGTACTTGTGTTTTCATTTTCTGTAAAATCGAGTCATTTTATGTATTTTTGTTTGGTGCTATTTGGCATAATTTTGTGTATTACTGTTGTCGTTTAATTCATGTTTGTAGTAGTTTTCTGTGTTTTTGGAGTATTTTACTGTATTTTCTGCAATGTTGTAATTCTTTGTATGTTTTTATTTATTCTTGCTTATGTTTTGGGTATTTTTCTGTCAATTTGTACGATTACTTTGGGGGCCTCATAATATGAGACCAAGGGCCACCAGTTGCCTATGTTGACCTATGCTAAATGTATTATTATAAAAAGTGCTGCTTCTATCTAAGATGCCATGCAATATGTTTTTTTTTTTTTTTTTTTTAAATAAAAAATAAAGAGACACTGCTCTGATATTGGACTCTATGATCATGATCATGATAAGAAGGTATAAACGATATATCAATGGTGGGTATCTGTTGAAAGTTGAAGGTTGAAAGTTCTTTAAAATCTAATTCCATGTTCAGACCAGTCGTATCCAGTTTCCTTTCACCTCGTCTGATCAAAAACAAGAGTCTCCCTTCCTCCACGACACAAACAATCAATGGTCGAGCCGATATGGAAGCTCAGACCAAAATAGGCTTTCTCGCAATATCCAAAACCTTCACTCGGCAGTTATTGGAGTCGAATGGGAGCTGGTTCTTCATCCCAAAACACAAAGCAAATGAAATAAGGGCAAAAAGAAATCCCAGGTGAACAAAGAGGAAGTGAACACAGGGCGAGGAGTGATGGACAGCACCAGGACAGGGCTGTTAGGGTATGTAGACTGAAGCCTGAGTGGCTGGGAAATTTATTTCTCTAGCGCTTTAATTCACTGCACCCAGCTTTTATCTCATGCCGTGTTTCTCTATTGATTTTTTTCTTTATCTGTGAGGCCGGATAAGAGGACAGAGAAGTACGGGAGCCTGAGTGAATGGAGAACTTTCCTGAAGGTTGCTGCTATTCTCCGGCTTATTGCTTCCTGTCCTTCATGGCTTCTCATGAGTGTCGGGATCGACTCCACGCTGGAAACGAGGATACAAGACGATGGATCAGAAAGAGGGAATTGGCTTGAGTTTTAATAAATTGGATTCATCAGCTGTTACAGTATGACTGCTAATTAGAAGTGAGTATCAGAATTTGCCTTTGTTTGAAATCGCATTTTAACGTACTACACATATTAAGTAGTAGACGTATAGTGTGTTCACATTAGATAGTATGGAAAGATTGAGTATGTGAGAAATATCCAGATGTATACTACATTGGGACATTTTTTTGGTGGGAACACTATCATACTCAACTGTCCCATGATGCATTGCGAGGCTGCGAGCAGAATGTGAAATGGTCCTCGGCACCGACTTCAAGCTAAAAGTCAAACATTCCCTTTTCAAAATAATAGCATCTCTTCTTGTCAACCATTAATTTTTTAACGCTTTTGTAAATCGGGCTCTTGTTGTTAAAAACCAGGTTTCACGATTTTTTTGTCAGGATACATTTGGTTTATTTTCCTTTTAAAGCTTGTGGAGACTATTTTATTTATTATTTATTTAGTGTTATATGTATATGTATTATATATATAGTGTTGGCCTCACAGATCAATAAATCAAATAGCAAATGTTGTTATACCAGGGGTCTGAAACCTTTACTTTCAAAGGAGCCATTAGTCAATAATAAAGACAATATAGTGTCTAAAATTCTATACAGTTCGAGTTATATCGAATCATTTTGTGCAGCATATCGTGCATAGATATTAAACTAAATTAACTAAATCAAAAAATGTTTCTTCACACAAAAAAGATCTCTATTTTCTTCCAGAATGGTCTTTTTGTTCTCTATCTTACCAGGGATTTAAAACTTAAGGAAAGTTAATGGTCTGTAGAGGTTTCAGGAGGTGAAGTAGGAATGTGCCGAGTCATTGCACTATGTGCTTTATTTTTAGGTTAACAAATTGTTTTATTATACTTTTATTTGAAGTTGATGTCATTAATCATCAACACCCTCTGTAAGAATTTTTTTTATTTTAAGTTATAGAGAGCCATTGTAAATTGGTCAAAGAGCCACACGAGGCTCCAGAGCCGCAGGTTTCAGACCCCTGAGTTATACGATTAGTTAAAGCTCGTATAAAAAGTAAGATGATCATTTTCTATGAAATGTAATGAAACTTAAAAAAATTGCATAAATTAGGAGAAATCAAGTGTTGCCTATTGAAACTATAACATCTACTTTTTAAGTTACTGCTAGTTTTCCTTATAAACGTAGCTTTTAATTAAAGTGAAACCGTGACATTTTGTATTTAAAAAGTGCTTTTCAGGCTTGTAGCCCTTTGGACTATTCACTACTCACAGTTTCAGAAAGGTTGGTGACTCCTGTTTTAGAGTAAAACATCCACAACAACACCAGGTTTTTAAAGCAGTGAAGACAAACCGTCACATGATAGATTTGTTAAAACAAAGATGAGGAACTCCTGAAAGGAGCAGCAGGAGTTCTCTGACAGAAATGATGAAGGGATGAAGAAAAGGTGCTTCAGATTAAAAACGTCTTTGTGTTTCATTGAGCTTCAGTCTGTCAGATCATCCAGCCTCCAAACAGAAATGACTTTCATTTGTAATCTGGCTTCAAGCTTCTTAAATGTGCTACAGGTTCTCAACAGAAGCTGCAGAGAACGTACTGGAAATGTTGAGATCAGGTTAAATAAATGTCTAAAGGTGGTTCAATATAAGGTATCTGCCTTTACATCATCTGATATATTTTCATAATGTATTCATGCTCTGGACATTAATGGGCTTGGTGGGCAATCAGAGAGAAAGGGAAGAGGAAGGCGCAAATTCAAATAGAATAGAATAAAATTAAATTAAATTAAATTAAATTAAAAAACTAAAAAATAGAATAGAATAAAACAAAATAAAATAAAATAAAATAAAATAAAATAAAATAAAATAAAATAAAACGAAACAAAACAAAACAAAACAAAACAAAACAAAACAAAACAAAACAAAACAAAACAAAACAAAAAAACAAAATCAGAACAGAACAGAACAAAATAGAATAGAATAAAATAAATAATAAATGAGGGGAAAAAGAACCTTAACCAGTTCTCCAGCGTCTCCTCATTTCCTTATTTATTGTTCATAATTGTTTATTGTTCATTGTATTTTCTCTTTTCGCACTTTTCTTTCTTTTGTACTTCCAGTGCTCCAGTCATTTCAATCTGACATTTAGTGCTTAGTTACGTGTCATACAGGTCCTTGGACATTATGACGTTATTCCTAAGAAGACGAAAAAGACCGTTTTCTCCATTTTTGACGTTGCACATACCAGGAAAAGAGAAATCAGATTTTCAAAAAGGCGATAGAAGCACCATTTCAATGCCGCTCTCCGCCATCTCACTACAGATCCAGTGAATCAGTTCATCTATAAACTTTCAGGAGCCTCACATACAGGACAAGTATATGAAGAAATAAAACAAGCATGAGGAGAACATGTAAACTCCACGAGGAGATGTCCCAGGTGATCATTGCAGGAGAACCCAGAGCTTTAAGCAGTGAGGCCAAAATCTCAAAAGTACTGATGTATCTACTCAAGTAGAAATACAGATGCTTGATTTAAATTGTACTCAAGTACAAGTAAGTAGCTCAATTAAATAGTACTCAAAATGAAAGTTACTCTCACTCCAAACGTTTATTTTTGGTCATAAATCGTTGTCACGGTTCCCTATGCGTACAGTAAACATCTCATGTATAAACTTAAAAAGGAAGAGGCCAAATCTTGCACAATTGGAACATAATTTATTATCTGTATAAAATAAAAGGTTTGTCAAAATGCACAATTCTTTTTTAATAAAAAAAATATCAATGAATTCAATTCAAAATAACAAAAATGATCAGGTTCTAAGTAAAGCTACATTTATGAACTCTAAAACGGAAAAAATTATCTCCATTCAATGCTGTTTTAGCGCCGTACATTACGTTTAATCTGATTGGACGGCGATGTAAGTATGTATGTAGCCTCAACTTTTAAAATTTTGTATATGTTTTATAATTGTTGTTGGCATTACACACCTTGCCCAGGGACCATAGTTGAAAACTAGCTTTGCAGCTAATACTTTACAGAAATGTTCATTAATGTGTACTGTCCCAGTCAAATAAACTAACTGTTGTCTGGTCATTTCATTTTTTGTAATTTCACAATGTTGGTTGATCATTTTAAAACAAAAAAAAAATGATAATTTACTAAGTAAAGGGTTGGGTGTAAAAATCTAACAAATTACTTCTTTTAAAATGTACTTATGTACAAGTAAAATTACCGATATAGAAATATACTAAAAAAAAGTACAAGTACCCATAAAAGCAACTCAATTACAATAACGTGAGTATTTGTAATGCGTTACTTTCACGTCTGCAAAATGTTATTATTTTAAATGAGGTTTTTTTTAAGTGACAGTATGTGGATTTTAGAGCTGGAGAGTCAATAATTTTTTAAGGCTATTTTACGATTTTGATGCATTAAACTTGTCTCTTTTTCAAAATGGTCGAACATGAATTAATTAACGGTGATGACGTACCGCATTGGATTGTAAAATATCCGTTCTGATCTGCTTTGATGTTCTGAACAGGAACAAGCGGGTCACGCAATGAATAAATGAATGTTTTGATCTCATTCAGAATGAACTTAACCTTAACCCACAGACATGATCACAGACATCAAAGAGTTTACACTGATAAACCTACACAGAACTCCACTAATAAACGTGGACATTCCTACCTGTGACGTGGACAGCGTGCGGCCTGCAGGCGTGTGAGCTTCTCCTGTGGTAGGAGACCAAGACGCACACGAGGAACCTACTCCATCATCAGAGCGCTGAAAACAAAGGCAAAGAGAGGGAAAATAACCAAACGGGCCAGGGTGGATTTTTATGTGATTGTTGACTAAGAATGGTCTCCATCTGTGTAAACCGAGTCAAACAGTCGCTTCCTGTGAGTCATAGTCTGAAGCCTGGAGCGAATCACTGATATTTATCACACAGGATGGCACACAGGCATTCCCAGGGTTTCTCTGCTGCTGCTGCTGCTGATTCTGACTGAGGAAGAGGAACTCCTGAGCGCACGGTACGAGCTGGAGTTTTTGACCTTTATCATAAAAAATATCAGGTTAACAGCAGAGGTGGAGAAGTTGTGTTAAATAGTTGTGATTTAGTGCCTAACGCGTTTGACTTTGTTCATGAATTTCCAAGAAAGTGGATGAAACGTAACTAAGCACTAACATGTCTGATTGAAGTGTTACTTCACAGTAAAAGGACTATCCTGTGATCCTATTCTGTTCACTAACCACGACCAGTGGAAGCGGACGGCTGCCACCTCTGAACCTGGTTCTGCTGGAGATTTCCTCCTATAAAAAAGAGGGAGTTTTTTTCTTCCCACTGTCGCTAAATGCTTGTTCATGTGGATCTTGTTGGGTTGTTTTTCTTACTATGGACTCCTTTTCTCTACTGCGTATGAATGAGAGTTTGTTGATGATTTTAAAGGAATTTACTGATGATTTTCAATGATGTTCTTATAGATTTTAAGCTGGTGAATGTTTTCTGATGCACTTTTTGATCATGTAAAGCACATTGAGTTGCCTTGTGTATGAAATGCGCTACACAAATACATTTGCCTTGCCTTTATATTTCGTTACGCACACTGAGATGACTTTGTTGTCATTTGTAAATAAAGTTGAGTTGAGTTGAGTAAAGCAGGGGTGTTTAACTCAATTTATACGTGGTTCACGTACGACCAAATTTAATCTCAAGATGGCCGAAGCAAACACAAATGTGTAACTGTGAGACATAGGAAATCACAAGTACCCGCATGTATTAGGGAGGACTGACATATTTGGAACTAAACTGATTTATGTTTTTGCTGTGATTTTTAAAAACATGTCTGAAATCCTTCCAACAAGCCTAGAATATAAGGCTGTGTTGTAAATATCATACTACAAACTCAATAAGTATATACTGTCTACTATATACTATAAGAATGACAAAAACCTGAATCACGCTGAGGTTAAATATCTACGTTGATTCTCAACCTTTGAAAGTTCTGAAAACATTTAGAACATCAACATGTGCTCATTTGATCCAAAAAACTCACGGAAACACATTTTATGCCAACATTTTGGAGATTTTTCAGAGACCCTCCATTGTGCTACTGACTAAACTTCCTGTTAACTTAAAAACAAAAGCCCTATATACAAAAATGTTAAAAAACTAATGGAAGACGAGAAGAGATGCTTTTGTTTTCAAAAGAGGATGTTTGATTTTTAGCTTGAAACCAGTCCCAGGACGATTTTACGTTCCGCTCACAATGCATCATGGGATGGTTGAGTATGACTAGTGTGCCCACCGTGCATTCTTAAAAAATGTCCCCATATAGTATACTGTACATCCGGGCATTTCTCACATACTCAACATTTTCTTACTATTTAATGTGAACGCACTACATTTAGATGTCAAACTTATGAATAGTTTGTTAGTATGACATTTCAAACACAGCTTACATCACCTCTATGGAGTGGTTATACATAGTAATTCTAACGTAAAGACAACATGATATCTGTATGCTGATTGGTTGAAATCTCCAAAATGGCGACGCCCACATACTGTATAAAGGGATATTAGTGTGTTTGAGGCTAAAAGTTTAGAGTAAATCTTTCCAAAGACATTTCAGGGAAGTTTAAATGTTCATCTTTAGACCATTTATCTAAAGTACATTCATTTGTTGGGTTGGTATCACTTTTTAAAGTTCCTAAAACCCTAAAACTCTTCACAGAGAATGTGAAGCTTCCCACATCGTAATGATGCACTAAAAGGCTCAGGATGGCTGCAAAGTCATGCCCCGTGATTTATTTGATTAACCCCAGAGTGGCTGGTCAGATGTTTGTCCAGAACACAGTCCCAAACATCTGTCATCACTCTTCTATTTGTGTTATGTCTGCTACTGGAAACATTATGAAACTGCTTTTTTTGAAAAGTCTGCTGTAGAGAAACAGAAAACAAAAAGCTGTATTTGAACTACAGCCTCTTTAACGACACTTTGCATCTCCACCTTTGCAAAGAAACACAGCAGCGTGTGCGTCAGACAGAACATTCACAGAGGAGAGGAGGGGGACGGTGAAAGAAGAAAAACAAATGTCACCAACTGTTAAAAGAGTCGTATCTGCTTTACAGCACTTTTACGGCTCATATCCGGCCCGCCGGCTGCAGCCTGTGCATGTGCAGCGCTGCTCTTATACTGCACTGTGAAAAAAACCACCTCCTGCTTTAAGCTTCTCACGCCTGTAAACAAAATGCAATTTTGCATTTCCTGTCGTCTAGACACAAACGAGGAAAATCTGTAGCCGTGCTTATTGTGACATCTGTGCAGGGAAAAGAAGGAAAGCTCCAGAAAGGGTCAAATCGTAGGTTTGTGCACGTGAAGAAGTCTTTCCACCGGAGATAAAGCTAACGTAAAAATGTGATGTGAAATATAAAGGAATGCAACTTGTTAAATATTTATGTTTACATAAAAATACTGTTTAAAAAGGTTCCGACTGCCGTGCTTAAACTCCCTCATCTCATTTTTATCAGATTCAGAAGCTTTATTTTTACCCTGATCTGCAATTTTAAGGCATAAGTGAGCAGCATAAAAAAATTAATTAGAAAAAGGACAAGACAATATTTACATAATAAATACACAGTAACTATACAAGTTCAACCATTTTTTTAGATTAGTTGCCCATCTCTGGTATAAACCATCATTATTTCTACCAAAGAGTAGCATTATCACCTGTGTTTACTTATTTGAACTAACGATAGAGCTTTCACCATGGAAGATTAGATCAAATCCGGATCAATACAATGTTTCTGGATCCTTTGGAAAAATCTAAAATATCCTAGTTCTGATCATTAGTTGGAAAATGACCAATATTTATGAAATTATGTTCAGTTATGGCAGATTATCTCTTTAATGACTCCACCAAGAATCATCCGGATCGGATCCAGATTGCTCATTTCATCGAGATATTTCAGGGGAAAAATTGGGGGCTGTCCATACATTTGAACATACTGTATCGTTATTAATGGGGATAGAAATGTCTTGATGATCAGAACCACTGATCCAGAAAACTGCCAATATCTTAATAATAATAATACATTTTATTTAGTGACACCACACAAACTATCCAGTTAAAACATCATACTAGGGATGTAACGATTCACTCAACTCCCGATACGATTCGATTCACGATACTGGGTTCACGATATGATTTTCTCACGATTTATTTTAAAAAATGGGACTGTAGACAAACGATGACTGAAAAATATTCCTTTTTTTTTTTTGGGAAAAAAACTAGAAAATGCTGTACTATTTTCCTTTTATTTTTCATTGTCAAAAGAATTCCTTGATAAACTATTCAAAACAATACAATTTCACCAAAAATAAATCTTGAATGAAATAAATAAAGGAATAAAACAAATGAAGAAGCCTATTAATTTAAATTCTGGTTCTATAATAAACAATGCAAAACTGCATAAAAGTTCTTTTTCTTTTTAAAAGTGCAACTGAAAATGTATTTTGTGCCTTAATAATTGGACTTTAAAAAAAAAAACCCGTCATTGCACTGATTTACGTCATATTTGTTTGGACCAGCAGAGGGCGCTGGTAACCCAGTGGTCGGTTGGCATGCAGATATCTTGCAGTGAAGAAGAGAAGCTACGCTAGCAGACAGAGCTAATAGAAAAACGTGACTTTTACAGATATTCAAGTGATATTACAGATATTCTTTCAGTGCTAAAGGGGTAATGAATCATTTATTAACATATTTAAGAGTAGAAGGCGGCCAGAAAGAAAGTATTAGCAGACTCCGCCCGCCGCCTACACTTGTGGATAGTGGTTAAAAAAAAGTACTGCGATTCAATTTTCAGAAAATTGATGTCAACCGTGATATCTATGAATCGATTTTTAACTGCCTTACGATTAATCGTTACATCGCTACATCATACATTAAATTCATAACTTTATATATTTCAGCTTTACATATCTCTCCAAATTAAACTCCCTGATAAACAAGTTTTTCCCGCAAACTCTCTTCTCACAAAATTTCAAAAATTGCATCACAAGTTTTAAGAAAAGTTGCAAATTCAAGGATTCTTGAATCCTGGAGGGAATGAAACTGTTCCTTATTGTTGTACAGTCAGGATAATGTAATGTCTCTTTTCCCCCAATACTTTACTTTTTTCTGATGCTTCCCTACTTCAGATCAAACTGAGTTGTATGCACACATGCATGAAAATGTATCATTGATATTTATTAGATCACACACGACTACATAATATTTTTATGATCAGTGAACATATGAACAGGATCTCCACAAATTACAGATTAAAAGAAAAATGAAATTCACAAAAAAACCGTTTTTGATTTGAAGTTATTTTTTAGTTTTTAAGTAAAAATGAATTAAACTGAGTATTCTTGACTGTGTGTGTCAGCTTGTTGACGTGCTCTCGCTGCACCCTCAGTGGACTTTAGTGGACGTTAACTCCTCCGTCAATAAAACTGAGCTTCACTTTTTTCCCTCCCTGCACAGGGGACAGTGAACGCGTCGTGCCTTTGAAGTGCAGCCCGTTTCATTTGTCTCTGTGCAGCTGAGACTTTGAATCAAAGAGCCTCCATTGATTCAATCACACCATCGACTGGGGCCACTTCAGGGGCCGACTCAGACGATCCATAGGCAGCCAAGCGCATTCACGCTGCAGACGCACACTGCAATCATAGCTAAACAAGTGAGGAGATCAGCTTCTATCAGACTCAGATGTGTTATGAAGTGTTGGAGAATCGATCGACACACACACACACACACACACACACACACACACACACGGCGTGTCCATCGACCCCGAGAGACATAACTGTATCGACGAGCACATTAGAGAGATAATTGTTCCTCTGTCATCCAACTGCCAGTATGTGTATGTGTGTGTGTGTGTGTGTGTGTGTGTGTGTGTGTGTGTGTGTGCGCGAGTCTATCTGCACTTGTTATGAAATTGATGAAGTCTTTAATGTCATCGTCACGTGCAAACCTCACACACTTTCTGCGAAGTCACTCCAGGTATTCACTCGTCACATCCTGACAATCCTGGCTCCTCCTACCCTATAAGAATGTGAGCTCCTCCCTCTTAAGCTACTTCACAGCTAAAGCAAACACTGCGGTTTAATATAGAATATATTTATTATACTTTATTGTCATACACTGTATGTAAAGCTACATAAACTAAATGTGTTCTCTGCATTTAACCCCTCCCTGAGGAGCAGTGGGCAGCCATGGTGTAGAACCCAGGGAGCAGTTCCATTTTTAGTACCCGTTATATCGCCTCGTATCATCTTTGACTTAATCTGACGTGTTTGTGACACAATGCGATGCAGCGGTTGGACAAAACAAATGATTATCACCTTAAATGCACTTTTCCTGTAGTTAATAGAGATGAGGAGGAGAGGAAAGTGACTAACAGCTTAACACTGGTGAGTGTTTGAAGCAGCTGACTGACTGCTGCTGGATGAACACACACAGCGCTGAGACGGACTCACAATCACAATAGCCGCTTAAATATCCATGTGTTTTACTGCAGTTTTTTGCCTGAAAACAATAACAACAGTGTGTAAATAGCAAAAAGAAAATTGCTTTGGTGATCACTGATCTTCCTCGCAAGAGCAAGGCATTAAATCAGCGTCTACAGACACGCCCACTCATGAATATGCATAAGTAGGCCCAAAAACAGCCTGTTTATAGAACTGCTCAGAAAGGGAATTTTCAGAGGCTAAAATGCTGGAAAAGTTTGGGAAAATAAACCTCAAATACTATGTTGTTGGGGTTCTTAGAACAAATAGAGATTTAAAGAATTCAGTCATTTTGTAAATAAGTGGAAAGAAACAGTATTTAGTGCAGTGGTTCACAGCCTTTTTTGGGTCGTGACCCCATTTTGATAGAGAATTTCTGCCGACTCCAAAGACACTTTTTTTCTAGAACTAGTTTTTGATCATGTTTGAGCTCAGATTTAAAAAAAAAAAAATACTGCATTTTAGTTTAACTAGATTTTTATTTCACATAGTGAAAGTATAGAAATACAGTTGTTTAAGATTTTGTGTTGTTTTAATAAAAAAAATAATAATAATAAATAAAAAATTTCAAAAATCTATTTTAATTTTTCAGAAATTTCAGGTGACAACATTTAAACTCCAGGCGACGGAGAGGTTGAATAACACTGATTGAGGTTTAAACACTAACACTAAAAATTCTGGTTGGGCTAATTCTGATGATTAAACATTATTCTTGATAAACAGATAAAACATTTAAAAAAAATGAAGTTTTGAATGTCTTCGTTGTTCACAGATTTACCCACGTGCAAACCTCACACACTTTCTGTGATGTCACTGCAGGTACTCACTCATCACATTTGTTATGTAAAGCTGAATATTGTGTGTGTCCAAGCATCTCACAGTAAATCAACATGAACCTGAAACATCAGTGTGTACGGTGGTCCTCATAAGTCACATAAACCTGACACAGTCCTCACAAGTGACTTTAAAATCAGGTTTGAACAAAATAAATCCAAGGCCAAAAGTCTCAGAAATGCAGGACACGTCCTGATGTGTGTGTGTGTGTGTGTGTGTGTGTGTGTTTTGTTGCTCAATTGTATGTCTTGAGTCATTATTGGACTTCTGTAATTTTGTGGGTTTTTTTAGAGCTCTTTGGTGTATTTTTTGAGTGCTTTTAAATACTTTATTTTGCTTATTGTGTATTTATCTTATTTTCTTGTTTTGTGTGTTTTTGTAGTAATTTTGCTTATTTTTCGTTGATTTGTGTGTTTTTGGAGTCATTTTGTTTTTGCTTTTTTTTGTTGTTTTGTATGTTTTTTGAGTTATTTTGTGCATTTTTTTGAAGTTATTTTACCCATCTTTTTGTTAATTATTTTGAAGTAATTTCAGTATTTTTGTTTGTTTTTGTGATTCCTACTCGAGAGCTTTACAACCACATTAATGGATGGTTTCCTGTGTTCATGTCACTTCAGCTTCTTTTGACGCCAGACAATCACAAATCAGCAGGAAGCAGAGAAAAAAATCAGAAAGAACTTTATTTTAAAAACGTGATATGTGTGCTCAGGAATCCCTTCATTCCCTCTCGTTAATGAAAATACAGCCTTGGGAAAACTTTGGCTTATTATTGGACGTCCACTCTAAGTATTACCAAACAATCCAATGTTGTGCTCCAATAGAAACCTGTGAAAGCTCCTCCTGAAGGGGATGGGGGGGTGGGGGTGGGGGGACGAGGACAAAGCTTTGTGCGAGGCCGTACATCTGTGAGTTTTAGAAACAAAGCTTTGTTTGTCAGCCTCCATCACTTGTGCTCATGAAAGCAGACTCTTACTTGAAAAACTTTCTCTTTCTTTCAGAGGATGAGGAGGGCGGAGGAGGTGGGGGTGGAGGTGGGGGGGGGGGGACGGGGGCAGAAACACTCTAAACCTACATCCTGGTATAAATTTGCAAAACGCAATACAGGCCTGATTGTGTGGAGCGGACGCAGGATGCATACAAATAGATCCCCTTCTGAAATGTCCTCTTGCCTGCATGGCTCAGTGGCTAATGTACAATAAATCAACAAAAGAGGGCTTTAATAGCTGCCCCGGCCTGCTGTTATTTTATCTTTTTACTGTATTTAATTGGAAGTTTTCCCTGAAACCCAACACCGCGCTTTTCAAACGACTTTTCCCCCAAATCTAAGAGGAGATTGATAAGAATTTGTCTCCCTCCTTCTCCTCGACGTTTTTTCCCACTTCTTCGCCTTTCAGAGGGGAGCGGGTTTGAGCCGAAGGGAGACTAAAGTTACAAGTGTGTGGCATTTGGTGGAAGGGGGAATGAAATCGGAGGCTGGGGTGGGACGGATAAGGGCAGGCTGGGAAAAAGGGAAGTTGGCAGTGGTGGCGGGTCGACGGCCTCCGAGCCGAACCCGCTGCACCAGGTGTCCACTTAATTCAAATGATACTATTATTCATAGACAGGGGACGAGTATTGAAGCAAACCCCCCCCCACACCCCACCCTCTGCAAATCATTTGCAACTGAATACAGATATAATCCTGGAAATATAAGTCTCCATTAAGGCTATCCCATTTAGCAAACAAGGCTCCCATTGTGCAACATGTTGTGTGTATAAATCACAGTCTGGGGGTGGGGGGGGGAGGGGTGGAGGGAGTAAAAAACAGTCCAAAGTGAGATCGGAGAATGTCACACGCCAATCAGGAGCTCACGATGGCGTTTGTGTTACAGTTCAGATAGCGCTGCTCGATTATAGAAAAAATAATAATCACGATTAGGGCTGTCACTTTAACGCGTTAATGGTGATTCATTAATTACAGGAAAAAATAACACGCTAAAAAAAACTAACGCCATTAATCGCTTTTTTTTATAGCACTCAAAACAGCGCGGAACCTTTCTCATTTCAAGAGTTCCCGGTGTAACAATAACACTGATGCACAGGCTACAATACAAGACGTGAAACTACCCTGAGACGACCGAGCTTCTCAACTTCGTTTGTGTTATTTTTGGCTTATAAAAACACCGCCAGCACCACAATGCTAAATATGTAGCAGCTAGCACAGACAGCTAGTGCAGACACTCGGACAGTGCTAACTGCTACATGCTCTGAGCACGCCATGTTGTCAAAACTGGACAAGATGACAGGGTTCAGAGCCAAAATTAATTAGTCCTGATGTTTTATTTCATTTGTATTTCTATTATTTGGAGATTGACTAAAGCACACATCAATATGACACGTAGCCCTATGTAAATGTCTACGTCTGCATCTGTTCAAGTCTGTTAAAAACAATAAATTACTTTATAAAGACACTTTGTTATATACCAATCATTTGATCGGCCACAATAATGTGATTTAAATTAAAATACCTCAGGTTGAGGGCGTTTCTCAGCAATTTTTATGTGCGATTAAAAAATAGATTAGTTACTTACAGAGCATAATTAATTAATCGCGGCATTTATTAATCTCCTGACAGAACTAATTATTTTAGTCATAATTGAAATCACAATTATTTGTCAACCAAAAAGTTATTTATTTTTTGTACAAAACAATGTAAAATATAATCTTTAAACGTGAAAAAAATCCTTCAAATGCTAAAATCAAGTATGTTAACTTTTGCACAAAACGAAACACTTGTTGCACGTGACGTGTCTTTGCTTTACGTCTTCGTTATCAAACCCGATTAAACAACTCAAGGTTAGCATTAGTAATCGATGTGTGCCAAGATTTATTATTTTTAGATGTCCGAAATCATGGAAGTTTTTTTTATTTAGCAAATATAACTAATTATGTAAAATATGTATTTATTTATTTATTTATTTTATTATTTTTTCTTGATTGTTATTTTTGTAATCATTGGGTGTAATAATTGAAATCATAATCAAATTTCAATTAAATTTCAAATTTTAATTGCACAGAAAAATAATTAAAATATTCTTCACAGCTTTGTTATGACAGTCTGTCAGGGTTCCTACACCTTCAGTCAAATTAAATTCAAGACTTTTTAAGACTTTTTAATGCCATTTGAAATTTTTTTTAAAACCGATTTCACAGTAAACAAAATGGGGGGGGGTGGGGTGGGGGGGGGGGGTGAATGCCACATCAATTACATAGGGTTGTGGTCAAATTTTTCCAGTGTCTAGTGGAGACGTGCAACTGGCTAACCCTAAAGTAAACACACAAAGAAACACAAAAATACACCAAAAAAACCAGACTAAAATAATCAGAATCATCAAGATGAAGACAAAAATAGCCAGAAATCTATAAAAACAACAATACAAAAAATAAAAAAGCCATTAATCATGAGCAGGCAATTTTTTTAAAATTTACATTTCCCCATATTGTTAAAAGTTGCTACAACCATGATGCACATCTGCACATCTGTCCCACTGCAACCACGTCACTGTTTTGTAGTTGTTCTGCTGTCGTGATTGCGCAATGTTACAGTAAATTATATATATATTTTTTAAAAACAAATGTTACCGTTTCTTTTGAAACGTGAGATTGTAATTACAATCATAAAATCATACTTATTATGTGTTAAAATTTAAGACTTTTGAAACATTGATTTAAGATATTCTCATGACAATTAAAGCCTTTTAAGACTTTTTAAGGATCTGCAGGAATCCAGGTCTGTGTTTTATATTCGCTTTTATTCACAGAGTCTTTCTAAGTGTGGAAGGAAACCCAAAGACGACGATTAATGTACCGTCTTTCTCTGACGCCGGATCAGTCCCACATGGTTTGGTTAGCTTAGCATGTAGCATCTCTATCTGAGCAGGGTGTAAGGGTTAAGGGGCGGGGCTATTGTATTGGGTCAGCTAATTGGTTAAAATTGTTTAACCAGGCTAATATATCAGCAAACAAATTCTCAGACTGACAAGCGTCACAATTTTTTATCAAGAAATTAGGAAAAAAAAGTCAAATGAATTTATTTGAAATGATTTAACACTTTATATTAATGTGTACAGTACGTATTCATGATTCTAAAGTAGAAATGTGCAAAAGCTGTGTTAGTTGAATATATTTGTGATGACGAGCTGCTGCTGCTGTCGTGTTCTTTTGAACATTCCTGGTGGTACATAGTGGTGTAAGTTACAGGTTTCATAATGATACGATTCGATACAATATCGATTCTTTGAACAACGATACAATATTTGCAGATACCACAAAGTCCGCCATAGCCTTCAATTTACGACACTATTATATATCATTTAATAAGGCTGGGTGATATGGACCAAAGCTCCATCCTTCCATTTTCAGACCTGCTTGTTCCTTTTTTCAGGGTTGAGGGGGGACCAAAAAATCATTATTTTTCAAAATGCCAATATACGATATAAATATTTTTAATTAAAATAAAGTCTCCCCAGAAAAACTCTTCAGGGTTAAATTTGCTGATGAAAAATGCAACACAGGCACATTTATTAACAAACAGCTGCACAGTATGTGACACTTTTGGCTTTTTTCTCCTCTAAGGGACAGCACGTGTGAGTGAGTTCTGTAGTGTGACTTGTTTAGGGGAAAGGTCTGGGTTAGGACGCACTCAGTGATCCATATAACTGTGATTTTCATGCAGTTATGAGAAGCAGTGAAAGCAGCGACTCCTACAATGAGAATTTTAGTACAAAATAGGATATAAAAAAATAATATAGATGCGATATTGTACTTTTCTATATCGCCAAAATAGAAAACTTGATAAATCTTGAATCTCAATATATTGCCCAGCCCTACCATTTAACACAGTTATGTTTCACTTAAACCTGGATAAAAATACCAAGAAGTTTGACAACTTTATTGCAGAAAAGTTTAATATTTAATTTAATTATTTATTTTTTAAGAAATAAAGACCTGTGCCATGTTTAACTAATGATGTTGATGGATGGTTTGAGTGTCCTTGGTTTGATTGGATTACTGCTTAATCAATCAATGTATCGATCCAGATCGATGGATTGTTGTTACACACCTACAGTTCAGTGGTAAACAGGGATGGACTGGTCATCTGACACACTGGGCATCTTCCCAGTTGGCTGTGGACCCAAAGTGGTCCGGTCTGCTATGTTTTTTTTTTTTTTTTTTGGACGAGCGAATGGAGGTAGACATGGTAACAGGGGGCCAAAAATGGTCTAAAGGTGGCAAAAATGTGGCAAGAAACGAGTGAAAAGTGACGAAAATGGACCAAAAGCAGTCGAGAGTGGGCAAATAATGGGCAAATAACGAGGAACCAGGTGGTATGTAATGGCAAAGGGTTGCTTAAATGGGCAAAATGTGGCAAACAAGAGTGAAAAGGGCAAAAATATGAAACAAAAAGCAACAAAATGTAGGGATTAAAGGAAGTGTAGTAGTATTATTGGAGAATAAATGGCAAAAAAACTTAAGAAAGGACAAAAAATTTGATAAAAGTGTCAAAAAGAATTTGCAAAAATGGATAAAAAATTGGAAAAAAAGGGGATATTTATTGGCAAAAGGAGCTAAAGTCTGAAAAAAGTGCAAAACTTGGACAAAGAAAGTTGCAAAATGACCAAAAAAATAGGTTAAAAAAAAAGAAGGTTTTTATAGCTCAAGCACTTTCATTCAGTTTAACTTTTATACTGAAGAACTTTTTATTCTGATAGAGTTTAACTGTATCTTATGTTGTTTTTATGATAACTGTGTCTATTTGGCTTCAATCTTTGAAGTGTACTTGAATGTTGTTGGGAGGGTCATGTACAAATGTACAATTCTGTTGTACTTTGTGCAATGACAATAAAATGTTTCTATTCTATTCTTTTAAGGTTTCCTGGTGAAAAAATAATTAAAATTAAGAAATAAAGAGCCACAAGTTGAGCATCATCGACTTAATAAAGGCTTCTACGTGGTGTCACTGATAATGTGGGGGGCAGGCCTGAGTTTTTGTCCCAGTCCACCCCTGCTGGTGGTAAAACTTTAGCCTCAGAAAACAAGGGATGCATTTCTGGATGCAGCAGGAAGAGTGAGTGGTGTACAACGTGAAAGTTGATCATAAACGCACCAAATTCTGATAAAGGTGTCCTCATGAAGGAGGTCTTAAACCTGCAGGATTAATAAGGAATACATGGGATATCATGGTCATTTATTTTCATTTCTTCATTTGAAAAAATACTATACTTTAAAAGCCAAATGTCTTTAATTTTTAACATTTACCAAATAATTCGCTAACGTGAGTCCACAAATCCAGTTTCACTCGCTAAAAAAAAACAAAAAAAAACACAGTATTTCACTTTAGTTTTCTCTTCACTCAGGAATCCCAGGGTGGGTCTAATCCTTCAGAGGAGCGTTTGATGGACTCGTCCAATCATTCCTCACAAAGACCAGAACAAGGTGCTTTTTTTTTTTTGGCCTGAGAAACGAGGTGAGCCTCACTCAATCAGGCTGTTGATGACTTTCCTTTTCATCGTCTCAGTGACAACAGCAGAAAAGTCTGATGAGAGTTAAATTAAAGAATCTTAGTTTAATCGTCCCCATGACGTCACACAACATCCCACGATACGTGCAAAATTGGTTTTATTTCCTATATAAACAATTTGGACAAAATCTTGAAATTTGAGTATATACACAACCCGCTACATAATATATAATGTAAATTTTTTCAATGATTAGGTGCTTTATATCGCAGTGATTCAAATGCAACAATCCAGAAAACATCAATACTAATACAACTTTAAAATTGTAATAATAATAAATGAAAATATAGATAGATAGATAGATAGATAGATAGATAGATAGATAGATAGATAGATAGATAGATAGATAGATAGATAGATAGATAGATAGATAGATAGATAGATAGATAGATAGATAGATAGATAGATAGAGCTTTTTAATGTAATTTTACAAAGTTACAAAGTCCTGTCTCCTCATGACTGTTCTTCAATGTTCATGTCTGTGTTCAACCACCTTCAGCTACAGTGGGGGTCCCCGGTCTCTGGAACCTTTATTTTGGGGGTCACGGGCTGAAAAGGTTGAGAACCACTTGCTCTAAGTTAATATACTGTCGATGCGATAAGTTATATAAACATGCAAAAGTTCTTTTTACTATTTAGTTGTTTTTTTAAGTAAACAAATCCAATTAAAGATGGTTCAGATCAGCTGATTAAAAAGCCTCGACATGTTTTGATCGACGTGATAATAATAAAGCGTAATAAAGCCTCTTATTTTTTCATGAGCACTTTTCCAGAGTCCTCCGTGTCTCCTCACTGACGTTCCCATGACCCGTCACAATACAGTGATGATGTATTCAAGCAGTGATGTATGAAATTCAGGCAAATAAAAACCTTTGTCCTCCCACACTGGCTAATTATTTGACAGATTGGCGTCCTGTTGTGTGTGGATACTGTGAGGGGAAACCCTTCCCCACCAACCCCCTCCTAATAAAGAGCCCAGTGGCAGATTCCTCTATAGGCTCCCTTTTCTGCTCTTTGTTTGGAGATTACATTTTTTCACCACATTTTGGGGCTGACAAACAGGGAGGGGCCAGGACAGCAGTCAGTGGTGCTTTAAAAAGATTTTCTCAAGCAGAAATATTTAATCTTCTCAGGGAAAATAAAGCTGAGAGGTGGAAAAAAAAAAAAAAAAAAAAAAGAGGACAAAAAGAAGCTAATCATCCACAGCCCCCCCGCCCCTTTTCTTACAGCCACTCCCCCTCAGTCCCATCAGTGCCCCCAAAAACAAGTGAGACAAAGATTATGTAAGATGCATAGAATACATCTGCATGTCTAATTATGACAGGAGCTGAAATGTGGCGGCCATTTTTTGGTGTATGTATCTGTTATTACCGTGTTATTCAACAAATAAAATAATGCAAATATCCGTTAAGTGGCAAACTATGTTCGGTTTATCTGTTGCTTCCTGCAGCATTTGGTTTTTGAATTCCTGAGTTCTGTGCAACATGTTTGTGATGTTCCAAAGGTTTCTGAAGCACTCTGAGCTAAGTTTAAAAAGCCTTTATTAAGGTTTAGGCTTTAGAAACATTAAAAATGTGTTTCAGCCAACATGGCCTTCGTCAGGGCAGGTGTACTTTGTATTCACATCTGCAGCTTATAATGAATCAGAAACAAGTAACACATTTTTTTTACACAAATACATGTCACAATAAGAAAAATATACCAACTTGAAGAAAAAAAAATTGAATTAAATTAAATAGCCAAAAATGTATTATTCCATGTAATAATAATTATTCCAGGTAAACCTTTTTCAGAAAATTTACTTTAATCTCCAGACATGTTTTGGCTGACATCTGTCAGTCTTCCTCAGAGGCATCTACTGATCACTTTGATGTGTCTATCCTGAAAGAAGTCATCTGAATAAATGAAACCTTGACATATGAATGTCAAAAAGTTGACCCTTGGAAATGCCCAAAATTTAAATAGCGTAATAAAAATTGGTAATGGAAACACCTGAATTTCATGAGAAGGAAGCGCTATGGAAACACTTTTTCTTCAAATACACCTTACAGAACGTGACGTACCTGGTCACATGACCACTTCACTCTGAGAAAACATGTTGCGGTACGTGTAGACAGAAGAGGAGACTGGGACATTTCTTAGAATTAGACTTGAAAATGATTACTGCCACATTAGACGTGAAACAACAAAGAAACACAGAGCATTATAAGGAGGTTTGGAGCGTCCGTCTTCCTGCGACGAAGTCTCACGAGATGAGAGTTGCGAGGCTCCTTCCCAAAACAATGTTCAATGGAAACACGTTCAATGCGCAATTATACTTTGTCGATATTTAGAAATCTTGATTTCATTTTGCAAAAATCTGTAATGGAAACCCAGCCACTGATAACAAAAGCATCAACTTAATTAATGAAGCTAATGAACCGGAAAAGCTCCCACATCACATCAGGATGTAAATTAATAAAGAAATAAATCTGTCTTTCCACTCCAGACATCATAGCTGACACAGTCCGTGCAATGAGTGTGTTTCCATCTGATTCTAACAGACCACATTCACCTGACATCCCTCATCTAAAGGTACAGGTGACCACCACACCAGAGCTGGTTGGTTGATGAATCACCAGAGGTTAATTAATGGAATGAAGAAAAGTCAGCGGAACAATCAGATGATTGAACTGATTTACTCTCACGGTTCAGCCAGAGTCCATTAAACCCCGACAGAGTCACCACAAACTGGGTGTGAATGGTTTCACTCCCATCAGGTAAACATTAACCCCACAGAATAATAGATCAACCATACGTGCACGTGTTGGACTTTCTGGTTTCCTTGTGTTCTCAGACTCAGACATTATATAAATGTCATTAATCGTCCCAGATCTGACTGTAAGCAGCACAATTTAGGGACAGTATCGATAGAATCATGAAACACGGGACGTGATGTTAAACTGTCCTTTGTGCCAGAAAACGATAGTCACATGATGTTGTTTGAAAGTAGCGTGGGAGCTGTGTCTCAGAAGAAGGATGTACATTTGGGACACATATGATCATAACATATTATGGGTATTGTATCATCTATGAATTAATTTAGATAATTAGCAGCAAAACACTGATTTATTTTTTATTTTTTTGCATCAATACATCAAACAAATGTGCACTTTCAGTCATTTATCTAGTGTTTAATTTAGTTATTTACCTAATCATATCACCAAGTTAATTGCTGTAATTCTTTATTGCCTGAAGTTATGTCACCATTGATTTGGTTTCTTCCATAATTTTAAAACACTGTCTTTAATGATGATATCTGCACTTCTTCCAGTCCACTGTATGTCTAATACAGCTCTTCTTGGTTGGGATTCTGTCGCTGTTGAGCCGAGCCCAGACCGGCCTCATGCATCACAACCTGTCCGTGACTAATACCTCCGACTCCACTTTTGGACACAACCTTGATGCTGCAGCTCCCCGAGTTTATCCTCGCGGCATCTGGCTGTGAGCTGGAGTGGAAAAAGTGTCTGCGGGGTGCCGCCGCCCCTCAAAAATCTCACTGCACTCAAACCAGGCCGTAGATATCTTCTGTGATACTCAGAAGTCCTCACATGTTCAACACAAAGAGAACGAGTTTGGTGAAAGTGATGCAAAGAGGGACGAGAGACTCCAATCAAAGGTGATTAGGAGTTTTCCCAGCAGGCCTCTGTGATTTATCATGCACATATTGTCCCAATTAGCACGAATACGGCGACGACGCAGGCTGCTTGACCTTCTCACACCCTCCTCATTTGTATCGTGTCAAAGAGAAAACATCTCCTAAATCACCGCTCGGACTCTCACGCTGTTTAAATCCATGATCTCAAAGACACAGAAAAGACGTGAACGTTTGGATAATCACAGCATGCCCACATTCACTCAGTCGCTCTGTCTGCACCGAAACAAGAAGTGTTGAATATAACGTAACATATTTACATTTGTTTTGTAATTATTTATAGGAAATCTTCACATTTACGGAACAAACATACAAATCACTATATACAGATTTACCAACAGTTCAGTATGGTCATAATAACTCCATAGGCAGAGTTTGAGATGGCAAGGGGACAAAAAACAAAACAGAATTAAATATATAGAACGTCTCAAGATTTGCGCCAACCACAATGTGTTTAACATGTACAATAATGCAAAAAAATTTTAGCAACATAATTGATAAAGTTAACAACACAAATTTGCGCCTACGCAAATGTTGCAAATTCATGATAAATTCTGGCCAACGGCCGCTTTCTGCTTCATTTTTGCTGCAGTACCATGTACAGTATGAACTGCTGGCCACAGTTTTGCTTCACCATTTACAGAGTGAAGAAGAATTTTGCAACAGGAGAAGAACACACATAAAGATTAGTCACATGACTCGAGCGTTACAAAATAACTTGTATTAGAACAACAAATGTAAAAGAACAAGAAATTAATCAATATATATTTTGCACAGTCACTGTGTTTTTTGGCACTTAAAATATGTGTATGTTGTATTATGAACTGTATTTTTTTCGAATGCATTTGGGAAACTGTAAGGAAAACTTTTGACCACTGCATATGAATAATTCCTATATCTAAAACTTTGAACCAAAATCCTTTTCTAAACCAGTGGTCCTCACCTTAATGGCTTGAAGCCCCTCTACATGTGTCAAAGCATCTGTGCTATGATAAAGGCTTTGATGTTTCTCCATGCAGCCCTATGCATCGCTGCTTGTTGCCAACACTTTAAGGCTATTCCTCATGATTTCATGTTTCTTTTTGTCACATCCTTATACCTAAGAATGGGTCAACCTTGGTTATGTTTACCTTCACAGAGCTGAGAAAACAACAGTTGCCATGGAAGTCTTTCATTTTCTGTTCTGCGTACATGGCCTAGCCATCTGGGACCATCTATGGATGGTAGATCAGCACAATGCAGGATTGCTAAGTTTGTAACTTTGTCATGGAGCTTCTTGGTCTGACAGCAGTATTAGTCTCTGCACCATGTTCATTTCAACCACATGCACCAAAAGAATAAAGTGACTGGCTACAAATATTGTAATGCAAAAATGAACACCAAATATAGTTCTTGCAATGTCTGTACTGCTGTGTATAGCAGACACATGGCATTTTCAGAGTAAACACAAGTGAGAATGTTATATGAACAAACTCTACCCGTTGCCTTTAAAGATGAAGCCACTTTCCGTCAGCAGAGGAGGTATAAACAGAGGCTGTGAGCACATACTCCCTGCTTAACTCTGTGTGGGCAAGGCATGGAGGACCCCCACCATCCTTCAGGTGGGTTTGGACTAGGAAACAAATACAACAGGGGGCTCGCCCCTTTTTAAACACATTGTCAAAAGAATGCATTTGTTTTCATGGCAACAGACGAGTCCTTTGATGTGAGCAGCTTGGTTTTGAAGTGGAATCTGCATAAAACCTCAATAGATATGAATAAAAAACATGTTCCTGGAAACATTGAGTATATTCAAAAAGTATGAAACTTAGAAAGACGTCCAAAAGCGGAGCATTAATCTGGTGAATTTTGGATTCGACAATAATCATTAAAATGACCAAAAACTGTAGAAGTTACACCTGGAAAAACTCAGGGTTCTCAGATCTCAGAGTTTTAATGCACTCATTGACAAGTCAATCTCGGTCATTTATGTTTCAATGAGATGCTTTTAAATCAAACTCTGCTTTACAGACTTCTCAAAACCTAAACATTTACCCTGATTCAGTCGTTTGGAGATTTTTAATGCAACTACATATTTTTGCCACTAGGCCTAATCACGTCAAAAGGTTTTTTATTTCGTCCACAGATAATTTTACTTTATTTTTGGAAACTTGGAAAAGTTGAAAATGACTGAATGTTGAAGCTGATTGGATATTCAGAGCTGAGCTCAGCAGTTTTGGATCATCTGTAAAGTCGATAAGTGTAGTTTTATTTCTGTTTGGTGAGGATGATGATCCTCCAGTCAACATGCTGATTGAAATGAACCTCTGAATGGTTTATATTCATGCTAATAGTTAGTGTGTGTGTGGGTCTGTGTGTATGTGTGTGTGGGTCAATCTTTGAAGGGACCACATGGAAATGAGACCCATTCATCTCCCACCCGCTGCCCCCCCTGTGACTGGCATATGGTGTGGCATTGTCCTTGGCCGCCGAGCCAGAAGTGATGCAATTTGTTGGCATGTCCCGTCATTTCACAAACTACCCATCCCATTGAGGCCTCCGGAGAACAACAACAGCAGACACGGAAGGGCAGCCAACAGCCCGGCGTCCACGGACGCTCTGCCAAACTCGCTCAGGAGGGAAATGAGGAATAACCGCGGTTCA
Organism: Gouania willdenowi; assembly: GCF_900634775.1. NCBI lineage: Eukaryota > Metazoa > Chordata > Actinopteri > Blenniiformes > Gobiesocidae > Gouania > Gouania willdenowi. The sequence goes on from NC_041054.1 coordinate 3,195,465, forward strand.
TGCTTTCACTCGTTTGACAATATCCATTTGGCCTTTCATGTGCGAGCGATGAAATGAAAAGCTATCATGAAAAAAGCGGAGGAGGAAGAGAAATGTTAAAATAAGACCAGTTTGAATATGAGTGAAGGACATCCACGTGCTGGTTTACAACCTCTGGATCCCATCCAACAGGGAATGGTTAGAGAAACTTTAGGATACAAGGACCTGAAACGGTTCATCCACTCATATAGTAAATTAAATGTTTTTAATATTTTAATAAAACTAATGGAAAACTTGGTTTTTGTGTGATATGCATCACAACCAAGAATAGTGTTTAATGTAAGATACTGACAGAATTCAAGCATAGAGTTGCTCTGGCTTTCTGGTCAAGACTGCAAGAAGGTTATAAAGCAGAGGTGTCCAACTCATTTTAGTTCAGGGGCCAAATAGGATCTCAGGTGGGCCACAGAGGTGTGGAATCAAACAATTTCAACATAAGAGCTACTTTGTATTTCCATGTATAAATGATATTTACGAAGAAGGCACCGACAATGTCCAAGCAATAGGTGACAGGTAGCGACAAAATTTATTCAATTTTGGGAAATTTTGTCAAATAATTTAAGGCTTGAGCAGGATTTTGGAAAAATGTAGGTTTCTTCCAACAATTCAAGAGAAACTTGATTATACAAGCATGAACAAAATGGAAAACAAACAAATATTGTAGAGTTTCATTGAATTTGTCACAAATTCAATGAAACTCCACTTGAAGAATTGTAAAGTTCTACATCAAATCCGTTGAAACACTGTGGTTTTTAAAGTGTATTATTGACTACTGAGTACCCAGGGCCCAAGGCAGGGAGAGTCCCACAGAAGTCTGTTTTATATATACAGTATGTATGAAAATGCACTTTAAATTTTTACATTATTTATATTGGAATGAAGAGGACTCAGTGTGAAAATGAACTGGTTGTTAGACACAGTTTTGCACTAAAAACAATTATTCATGCTGCATCAGGGCCCTAGCTACCACCCCCTTTAAAACAGTGCAAATGGTACGACCCGCATGTGCTTCTGCTGCTGCACTGTGGCAGGTAGTCTGAACTGTAGATGTGACAAGGAGCGGGAGATAGACAGATAGCAGAAAACCATGTTTTTACTCAAGAAAGGAAAACCAGGCCAAAAACATAAGGAAATAAAGGAGAGGGAGAGAAGGTGAAATAAGGGAAAGCAACGGCTTACTCTATTATTCAGAGGTGAGCTTCAAAACACTCACATCTCTTTTAGGCAATATATTATGACATCAAATCTTAATTGGAATTTACATTAGTTAAAAAATTAATTTTGAAGACTAAACTCTGCTGCCACTAAGTCTTAAGTAGGTGTCCTGATTCTAATCATTCTATATTTACTTTTTATTAACCAGATAAAAATAGCAATATGATTAATATACTTCTACCAGCCACACGGTAAAAATATATTAGCAACCTTTCCAAGCCAATGGATTTCATAGTGGTCATTTGGTTGTTTTCATGCATATTAATATACTTGTAATATACCCATCCCTCCCCACCCCCCAAAGAAATAAAAATAAAATGAAAAATTACCAGCCGCCACTAAATTGCAGCAAAAGTATGTCACAAACACATTATTCAATAAATCACTAAAATATAGTAAAACAAATTTATAAAATACAAACAAGGGATATAGAGTTATGGTTATTGTGAAGAAAAAAAAGAAAGCTCATAATAATGCACATAACAAATGTACATTGCTGACAGTAGGGGCCCAACAACATGGTTAGTACCCAATGTGGTGCTACGCCCCTGGCTCTAAGGGTGTATACAAAGGACATAAAGTCAATAAACTCACAGTAAACACAGCTGGATTAAAGGATTCATTTGAATTGATTCATCAACAGAATTACAAAAATAAAATCATTAACCAAAGCAAACAGTCAGGACTCAAAATCTTTGGGTTTGAAACCCAGGTCGTAATAAATAAAAGGAAACGCTACTTATGTAATGTATGCTTTCATTCTGACTGTGGGGGAATTCATAAAACTCCATTAAACTGGATTAATTTAGTGACTCAGATTAACCTGCATTCAATTAATCAATCAAATTTACCAGTACTAATGTTAGCTGCATTTCCATTACCCTTGGAAATGCGCAAAATCTAAATAGCGCAATAAAAATTGGTAAAGGAAACACCTGAATTTTGAAAAAACACTCAAATATCACTAAAAGGTTTTTACGCTTTCATGAGGAGGAATTTCAGATGTTTTGATATTGAAATGTGTCGCAAAAAGCACGATGCAAATACATGTCACAGAACGTGACGCACCTGGTCATATGACCACTACACTCTGAGAAAACATGAGAAAAACAGAAGAGGAGACCGGGACATTTCTTTGCATTATAATTAAAAATGATTACTGCCACATTAGACGTGAAACAACAAAGGAATACAGAGTGCTATAAGGAAGTTTGGAGCGTCCATCTTCCTGCAGCGATGTCTCGCGGGATGAGACCAAAACAACGTTAAATGGAAACACGTTCAAAGTCAATTATACTTTGTCGACATTTATAAATATCGCTTTTATTTTATGAAAATCTGTAATGGAAACCCAGCTATTGTTCACTAACCCAGACAACTGTCTCGAAAATGACAATTTTCCTCTCAGCGAGGATGCAATCCCCGATTTGCAGTCAAGCATTCCCCAAAAGAACACGTCAAATCTCTTTATTAATCCTTCTTTTTTCAGATTGTGCGAAAGCAACACATCAGACACATAACAGCAGCGAAAAAAGCAGCAGCAGCTCCCAGCGAAGGCTCAGAATCTCCCTGTAGGGAAATCCTCTTTGTGTGGGCGGTCCCAGCCAGTTGTCTCTTTCAAAATGAAACCCTAACAGAAGGTGAGGTCAACTATGAGCAAACTCCGCACAAAAGGATGTGGAGCCTGATTTAACGTCGCACAAAGCACAAGACATGTTCTTTGAAGATTTCACCTCCTGCCTTGGTCAGCTCTGAGAGTTAATTAAACATTGGGCTGCTGGGGGTCAAGCACAGGGCTAAGCAGGAGAAGAAGAGCCTTGATTGGATAACGTACAAGTTGTTGGTTTATAGCACAAGACCTCACAAGCTAAACAAACGCAAACTAAAGCATAGAATAATACAAAATACTACACACAGCATGTTGGTTTTACTTTACACTAACTCTGGACTATAGGTGTCCCCCAAGGCTCTGTCCTAGGCACAATTTATTTACCAACATTTTACACAAATATCCACATTTTTGAATACTAGGAATTAGGAAACACATTATAATGAAAAAATATTTAGCAGGGGTGTCAAACACATTTTATTTAAGAGGCCAAATATTGACCAGTTTGATCTTCTGTGGGCTGCAGATTTGAGGAAGGAGAACGACGCACTTCTAGGAGTAAATTATACGTAAAGTATGTAAAGCACTGACAATATCCAAGGAATAAGTGACAGATACTAGTCCCTGCAGAAGCTACACTTCATTTTCCTTCATTTTATGACCAATTTTTTCAATTTATTTGGGAAAATTTTGTGAATCAATTGGAAGAAAATTGCAGGATTTTGGAACAATTGAGAGTTATTTCAACAATTTCAGATTAAAAATGACTGCTGTCATGTGATTAAAGGAAATATTGAGTTTCATTTAACTGGGTGTATTTTGAGGGATTGAGATTTCATTTTTATTTTCCCCAGCAGGCCGAATCGAATGCTGTAATAGTAAAATTACCAAAACATACATGAAAAGTAATTAAAAAAAAAGGCCGGATTTACACAGATCTCACCTCTTTGTCAACACCTTATCAATCCTGTTTTACCATACACCCAATACACAGCTATTCCTTTCTTATTTATTCTGTCTGGCTTTTATGTAGTGATTTATGATTTTTATGATTTCTATAATTTTTAGGGTTTTTAATTTTTTATTCTAATTTTAATATTTTATATTTTTAAACTGTTCCCTTCTCTGCTTCTTTATTTGATCATTTTTGTAATTATTTTATTAAATTAATTCTGTGTGCATTAGTCTCTCAACCTCTTGTCAATCACATAAGCACATTTCTGTGATTTCAATTCAATTGTAAGAAAAGTGCTATTTAAATAAAGTTTGAATGATTTATTTTCCTTCCCATACCTCCATAATGCTGCAGCACCTCAGCAGCAATCATAATTAATTTCATTTGATCTATTTATAGGTTAGCACTACATGTAGTGCAACGTTTTGCGACAACTATATGCATGTTTTATTCTTGCAGAAAAGGAAATCTTGTATTTCCTCAAACATTTGACTCATTTCATGGGTCAAAATGATAAAGCAGACCAAAGAAAAAAAAGACTATGTTTTAAACATCACCATGCCCTCACATTGCAGTATTCTCCTTAAAAAGCCACGTGCACTTGCTCACAGATCCTTCCGTCTGTCACTGGTCCTAATGTTTTGGCTGATCGGTGCATGTTTGTGATTTGTCCTACCAGTTATTAACGAGTAAATCAGACAGACGCTGAAATGGAGATTATTAATAATGTCCAAATGATTTAGAGTGGAATCAACAGAAAAATGAAGAACCGAAGCGACGCAAACACGATGACATCACTGCTTACAGTAAAGAGTCTGGATATTCTCCACCTCCTGCAGCCTGTCTCTGCTTATCAATTAGGAAATGTGTTGGCAGCCTCCACATGAAGGAGGCCTGAGTAATGCCCGTGATGTCATTGAGGAAACCCACAGCCTACGAGTCGTCAATCATCTCCAAGATGTCTCCTTTGCTCCATTGAAGCTGTTTCCACTGGTTTCTATCAATACAGGTGTGGGTTTGAAGCTGTGAGGTTTGCATGTTCTCATTATTGTGGGTGGGGACAAACGTCACTCCAACAGGAATGAGTAAATTAAATAAATAAGTACCTAATAAATCAGGTAAACATTTGAACATCAAAGGACACACGCTGGCTTGGCGCCTCCCCTTTTTGCCATGAAATTGCATTTCAAACCCTAAACTGAAATTTTCATTTGTTTCTATTAAGGATTCATTAACAGTCCACAATAAAGGAAACACGCCAATGTCATCCCTGCAGGATTTTTACTTTTAAATTCCTTGATCTTATGACCAACTACTGCATTATTTTAAGGGATTGTTTGTGAGAAGGATTTAAAAAAAATAGCTCTTTCTATAATTATTGTTGATCAACACAATAATTAACGTTTTTGCTTTTCTTCTGGATGATCCAAAGGAGGCAGTGGCTCAGTTGGTAGAGCAAGTTTCCTTCTGATTGACGTAATATGCACCACAAACTCAGTGAATATATACTGTCTAAAAACGACAAAAACCTGAAGCACACAGAGGCTAAATATTCTCCATCTTTGAAAGTTCTGAAAGTAGAATATCAACATGTGCTCATTTGATCCATAAAACTCGCAGAAGCTTATTTTAGGAGAGTTTCAGAGACCCTCCATTGTGCTACTGACTAAACTTCCAATTAACTTCAAAACAAGAGCCCTATTTACTAAAGTGTTGAATGGAAGACAAGAAGAGATGCTTTTATTTTGAAAAGTGAATGTGTGATTTTTAGCTTTTACATTCTGCAAGCAATGCATCATGGGGAGGTTGAGTATGACTAGTGTGCTCACCGTGCATACTTCAAAAATGTCCCCATACAGTATACATCCGGGTATTTATCGCATCCTCAATCGTTCCATACTATCTAATGTAAACGCACTACACACTCATTTTGACGCCAGCCCTTGGCATGAATAGTACGTTAGTATGCAATTTCAAAAACAGCCTGAGTGTCCTTGAGCAAGACACTGAACCACAGCTCAGAGTGCCTTGACCCTTGAGACCACTACATGTGTGGCATAAAACGCTATATAAGTGAAATATATTTACAGTTTAAACAAATAAAAGTTAAAATATTAGAAAGCATCTGCAATTGATAATAAATTATTACTGTAAGGATTGAGCTCGAATGTGGTGGTAGATTTGAACCAAAAAGCAGAGTTTGGACTGAGGAGCGAATATACAGAATTAAGTGAAGTCAATAGTTCTATTCAGAGCCGTATAGAGAGAGAGTTCACTCCACCTTTAAGATGTTTAAATAATCATATTGGATATTATTATTTATCAACGTATCTAAACCCATTAGCGTGTGGTGTTTTTTAATTACCCCTTTTTTAAAGAAAATTCAATGCATACTGTATACAATACATATCAACAAAAAAAGCAGATAAGCTAGCTTCTATAGTGAGGAATACAGATATTTTAAAAAAACACAAAATTGAGAACATTTACAAAAGAAAGGTGTATTTCAGTTCCGGGTGTCGGAATATGGAACAATCTAAATGATGACATCAAATATTAAGCTAAATACACAGACAACTTCACTCAAAGAAATTCACAAAATAACAAAAAAAACAAAACAGAAAATGATGCCAAAAAATCACAAAATAACAACAAAAACAGAAAATAACTCCAAAAACATATAAAAATCAGAAAATACCACATAAACAGACAAAATGACTCATTTTTAATCCAAATTAATGTTGGCCTTAACTACGTCAAAAAAGCAGGTAAGTTAGCTGTTTACACTAATTATTAATACAAATTTAAGTTAGGGAAATAAACTATTTATGGAAATACATAAACATGTATTGTATATAGGCATACATATGATGGTGTACTGTATAAATATTGTCAATCAATGCAATTATTGACGACAAATTACCAAAAATCCCAATTATGTCAATGGATTTGAATGGCCTGCCTATAACATCCGGGACAAAATTTAGTTTTACATGAATCACGTGACGATCAAGCATTTTGGACATCCATTGTCACATCTCTCTATATAAGACTCTGGTTTTTTAGGGCGCATACTGTCTTAAGAGCCAGGTTAATGGTTTTTTGTCATATATACCATCTGTTTTATCCATGTTTGTCCCTTTTTCTAATGCATCTTTATCTTATTTTCATACTCGGTGGTGGATAATTCAGGACCCTGAAGGCAACACTAGGTTATGATAATGTCACACACAATAGGACACAATGATATGACCAGGGCTCAATGCTGCCTCTCTGCATATCAAAAACCAAACCCTTTACACAGCACACAACTCATCTCATCTCCCATCTGAGGGCTCACCCGACCATTATGATTATTAAAAAGAGCTCAGAGATGATGTTTAAAAAAACCCACCTAAGCTGCAGATATGAGCTGGTAATTATCACGCTGCTGTAAATGTATTCTGTCGTGTTTCAAGTTCACTCTATTGATTTCATCGGGCTCGTCTTCCTAATAACATTTCCTTTATGTCAATCAGACCTCGTGCATTAGTCGGCAGATCTCATTTACATTCAGCCCCACAAATAGCACAACCAAACCTTTTGAAGTGGTTGAATATCTTTTATTCATCTTAGTTAACCCTTTTCTTTTTAAAAACCTGCACAGGAGATTGAATTTGGGAGCAAGGTTTGGAGGAAATCAAGAGCTGGTGGTGACTCAGGTGAAACTGAAGCAGGAACGGTCAATTTGTGAAGCACTGACACCACATACAGTACAACATTTAAATAGTTCATTAGATAGTAACTGTTTTTAGTAGGTGTGGTCATTGTTTGGTTTGTCATGAATAAACAAAACATGTTTTACATAATGACATAAGTTTAAGTATTTTTCTTATTTTGCACAAGGAATGATTACCAGTGACGTGACCACTAGGGTTGGGTCGAGACCACCAATGACAATTTCATATGTTTCTGCTGGCAAGTGTTAATTCAATTCAATTCTTTATTTGTATAAAGCAATTTACAACAAAGTCATCTCAATACGCTTGTCAAAATATAAAATTTATAATAAGAAAGAAAAAACCCAACAAGATCCACATGAACAAGCGTTTAGCCATCTAACAAAATCAACATCATAAACACCATTAAAGAAACATAAACAATTATTTAATATTGCGTCCATACTCTCCCAACAACATATATCTCATGACACGACAGCACATCTGTTGTTTGTGTTGGAAACACAAAAACACGGAGAAAATGACAACAACAACAACTCAGAACAAAGTGGAAAGTATGAAACATGTTCTGACCTTATCTTTGCTGAAGCTCTGGTAACTCAGGTGTTGGTCTCCATCTTTTAAAAGCTGTCGTTTTTCCTCAAAATTGATATTTTTGATATTTATATTTTTTTTTATTGTAATATAATTAAAACAAATAATCAAAATATCAATTTACCCTTGGGTAGGCACTGCCTACCTTGCCTACCCTGACTGCACGTCACTGATGATTACTGACATTACATCGTTTTTAGCTTTGTCTTATGTCTGCTTTAGCTAGCAGGCCAACATTAAGAAGAATTATTCTGTGTTCATTCCACTACAAAAACTAGATAAATATTGTATCGACATCAGTTATCGGCCAATCTGTAAAATATTGGCCAAACACCCAATATCGTGCACCACTAATACTGTATATATACACTCGCATATTGAAATTGTGAGTTTTCCTCGAGTCGACTTTTTTCTTCAAGGTTTAATAAGTAAATGTACCATTTAATACAAAATGCCACACAATGAGTTAAAAAAAAGTTACTTTTTAAAGAAGACTAGTTATATTTTGTTTTTATCTTTCTCAATAAAGTGATGAAAAATAGCAAAATATGAATCACATATTTTAGAACAATGAAGGTCTTAAAGAGCAAAGAAAAAATATTTTTTGTGAGTGTGAAAAGGGGACAGCAGGGGGAAATTTTAAAGTTAATATTGTCTGGATAAATAAAACTTCAACATATTATTTAAAAAAAAAAGAAAAAAATGAACTTGCTGGAATCATGAATTAAAATTAGCTGATTGTAAAGCAGCTTTTTGCAACATTTAAAACAATAAACGTTTAGAAAACGTATGTGACTTTATTTTGTTACTTTTGACCAGATTCACAGCAATATTTTTGAAAATTGTGATATTTACTTTACTCGTGAAAATGTAATGTCAAAATCTAAATATTACATTTAAATCTTAAATGTTCAATCTAAATGTTAAATCTAAATGCCACGGGTGAGCTTTTATTGTGGTACTCCCGGTGAATTTGCATATGAGCTAAGTATTTAATTTCACCTGTGACATTTAGATTTACATTTAAGATTTACATTTAGGATTTAGCCTTTAGGTTTAACATTCAGATTTATCATTTAGATTTAACACTTACATTATTATTAAAGCAAATATCACAAATTTCAGCAATATTGCTGTAAATCTGGTCAAAAGCAACATAAAATGTTCACTTATGTTTTTCATATTTGTATGTTTGTTGCTAAATGTTGCTAGAAGTAAGCAACTTTCCAATCCGCGCCCCATAGAAAACAGTCCAGTTACCGTACCGGGGCGGGGGACGAGATCGTAACCAGGAAACCCAACTGAGAGAAAGTTCTGAAGAATCTGTGATAACAATCGGTCAAGTGATAAGTGATGATAGTACACAAAGTAGCTAATCACTAATGAGGACAGGTGGGACTCAGGTTAGTGCAGTGAGCTGGAGGGGGAGGGGCTTTAGAGTGGGAGAAGATGATTGGCTGAGCAGGAAGGCAGAAGTGACAGAGGTGTCAATGGTGCAATGAGCTAACAGCTACTGGGAGTTTAACTGGTGGAGCTGGGAGGCTGTGGGACTGAAGGGCTGATGTATACGCCTCATTGTCAATTGAGTGTTGTCTGGTGGGTACTTGAAAATGCATTAACCTACAAACCAAGAGGGGGGGGGCGGCCAAAGAAGGTCCGTGTAAAACCAGTGAACCCATTAAAAAGGCCTGATCAGAGCGCTGCGTTTATGAGCGTCTCCACTTCATCCTAATGTAGCTTTTAGACCATGCTAATAGATCACAGGCCGTTGTGATCAGACAAGGTAATAGACCTTTGTCACAGCTAGCTGAGTGCAGCCCCTGGGCCCACGCACACACACACACACACAGGCCTGGACACACACTCATGCACACCCTGGAACAATGACCCTAATTAATAACGATTTGTCCTCTCCAAAACACGCTCACAAAATGTGCAAATGGAACAATAAACATAGCTCTTAAACGAAGCTTTTACAAGTGAGCTGAAACAATCCCGGCTAATCATTAGCAAACATCGCCTCGATTTGTCATTATTACTCCGTGATGCGTGGAGAGTCCAATAAAGCTCATCAGAGTTCAGGGTGGGAGTCCAACATCCTGAAAGTCCAAAGACAAACTCAGAACTGGGTTTAACTGCTCTTTGTTTAGAGTTTTAACTCATGAAACATAGAATAATCAGAGCATCAAAAACTTTGGAAAACACACCAAACGACCACTGTTAATGCTCTGACCACTACAAGAAGGGAGAGCCTATTATTCCAGTATTTGGCTTTACTTCATTGGTTTCCTGTGGAAGAAATTGTGTAAAATTGAAGCTCATAATTATTCTACAGCAGTGGTTCTCAAACTTTTTTGGCCCAAAAACCCCTCTGTTTTGGATCCATGTACCCCCTTTGTCCGACTGCAACATTTTGCACATAATACTATATATTAAAAAAAACAACTATAGAGCATAATGATGGAATTAACACATTTTGTAAATAAGTGGAATGAAACAGTTTTCATCATTTCCTGTCATCTCCTACCTGGTGTGGGACCAAGGCAGACCTTTGTATTTTCACTTAATGTTCTAATCAAGATCATTTCCCTCATCATTATTATTATGATTATCATTTTTAACAAAAAACAAACATTATAAAACCCCATTATCATTTAATAATTTTCCACTCTCTTTCTCTCTGTCAAGTACCATTGCGCACCACACGTACCCCCATTTGAGAAACACTGTTCTATAGCCCTATACCATCCAAACTTATGCAAACAATCAGAATCAGAATTGCAGACAGCTGTGACATTGTGTATCTGACAGTTGTGTCGTAACTACTAACCATTGTTATGCTACCTAAGGTTTAGGCTGCTGTGGAGGCTTTTATTGTGAAAATATTGGGCTATGTATGTGTTTAAGATGCAACTTTAAATTGATGCGATGACAAACAATATACTTGCACACAATGGAATAATCTAATGTGACATGAAGTCATTTTATACTTTCACTATGTCTTGAGTGACCACTTTAACCATGTGTTCTTTTTGTGCTTAAAACCCATTTTAGATAAACCTGCAGTCCTGACATTTCATGATAATTGCTGCTTTAACACGCTCTTATTTCTGCAGAGCGAAATGACATTAGAACAGTGTTTTTCAACCATGGGGTGGAGACCCCATGTGGGGTCACCTGAAGCTTAAATGGGGTCGCTGTAAATGTGTAGTAATTGTAAAAAAAAAATATTGGTCAAAAATGTGTTGTTGAATTATTTTCGATTATTAATCATTTACAAATTAAAACAACACACAATCCCTAATCAACTGTATTATGTACTTTCAGTTTGTCAAATATAAATCTCAATAACAAAATGTGGTATAAAAATCAGCGTTACTAATACTGGCTACTCTGTATTTGTAATACTGTTAAACAAATCTGATCAAAATGTAATTCTAGAAAAAAGAAGTTTTTAGGATTGCCAGAAATTCCTGATTTCAAAATTGGGGTCACGATCCAAAAAAGGTTGGGAACCACTGCATTAGAAGAACGTTGCACTTTTACAGTATCCATAGAATCAAATGATTCCATCATCATTGACTAATGAACTATTGACACTCATCTCTGAGGACACATTATAATATTTAGATGGTCATAATTGGTGTTGCACTTTAGGTTACCGTCGAATTCTTAAAAATCACTACGAGTTTGTTTCACGTTTGAATGCATCAAAACTCCATTTAGTTTTAAGACTAAAATCTTGACACTTTATTAATGTCTCCAACTAGAAAGTGGCGCCATCTTCACTAGTCTGTGGTTGACAATAAAAAAAAACTGTTCTTCTATCATTTCCTCTTTAGACGATAGCTTTTCTTTTACCCTCAGACAGCAGAGTGTGGGGACGGTGGTTAATAAGGCCATAAAACAAAGTATTGATTAACCTACTATGTAAATGGCAATTAAAGGACACGGAGTGCTGCAGGCGCAGTCGCTCACCGCTGCCCTCTGACACTCATTTGTCAAAATGAGGCAAATCTGTGCGTCCAGTCAATGAATGGGGAAAAGTGATCATGGAGGAGATCAGTCAAAAACAACCGTAGACAAATACAGTGACGCACACGCTCAGCACAAGTAAAAACTAAAGCAATAGCTAAGCTAAAGTTAAACATATCCGTATCATTTCGATAAGTTAGCTGCTATAGCTATAAACTAGTTTGATTAAGCTAACCACAAAACGAATCATTAAGCTAAAGTTAAACATAACTATAATTTATTTGATAAATTTAGCGGCAGCTACTGTATATATATAACCTACAGTTGATATGAAGTCTTTTAATCAGTAAGCTAATTGCTAAGCTAAACACCAAGCTAATGGCTGAGCTAAAGTTCAAACATAACTATCATTTATATTATGTGATAAATTTGCCACTATATAAATAAAGGTTGATTGAATAGCTAATTGCTAAACTAAGCTAAGTTACAGCTAAGTGCCATGCAATGACATATTTGGCGCTATTGTAGATAAATGTGGAATTGAATTGCTAAGCTAACTGCTTTAAGCTAACACATGAAGTGGTTGCAGATATGAAGTTAATTCACAGTCTCAGACAAAGACAGAACATTTATGAGGTGGAACGTACGGAAGCCCTACAGGGCCATGATTTCATCCATTTTAGAAAGTGTACATTTTTTGTACGGTTGCCGTACGGACAACCCCCGGTGCTATTGGTACGGTTACTGAAGTACACGTACGTAGCGTCTTAGGGTTAGGTTATAACTCAATATCGCAACAATTTTTAGGGTTAGGGTTAGGTTTAGTCTTAGTCACGTGACCTAAACTGGCCAAATAGGGGCGCTGCGTACAGAATGTGTGATACTTGATACGGCAACCGTACGGATAGCCACTCCCCACATTTTATTTCCTCAGTTTTTCCGTGATAACAACTTAATTTTCTCAAGATCTCGAGATAACGAGACTTTGTTTTCCCGTTGTTATGGCAATTTTTATATTCATCATCATATCGTCAAATGTATGTTCATGTGTACAATTTGTCATGTTTTAATACATGATGACTCCATTACTCTTTGCACTTTTGAACAGCTGAATCATGTTAGATTAAACAGTACAGATCGTATTGTACTCAGTGCAACACAGAGTCTCTGCTGAAGGCCAAAACTCAAACTCACATGCAGATATACACGAACGCACACACTATCAAAGATAGATAAGAGTGGCGCCCAATCTTCCTCATAATATACACGTCTTCATCATCCTCAAATGTTTCCACTGTTGGGCATCTGACTCCCTCCTTCTCCTCACCTCAGGGTGGAACTTCTTATGTTATCTGTATAAAAGCTTAAGCTGTGAAACTGTTAGTTAGAGCGGGTCTTGCCTTTTTGCTCTGCCACGAGCCTTTTGCCTTTCATTCTTTCAGGATGGAAGCTTCCTTTTTACTCCTTTTTATTTTATTTTATAATAAATCTTTTTTATAAAATCATCAATGCCTCGCCTGGACTCCATCATTCAACCAGAGCAATAAATCATGTCTCCAAATGAGGTCAACCGCAAATTTGCCGTGACACCGTGTTACGAGTTAATTTAATATGTTTTCTCGAGATAACGGGATAATTTATACAACAGTGTCGTATAATAAATCATTACATCATGTCAGAGGAGCAGGAGCATATAGATCACAGCATCAGGTATCTTTTCAATCAAGGCCTGACAATGAAATTGCATGAGGCCTTATTATTACAGATAATATACACATTAGTGTGCGTACTGTAAAAATATGGTCAGCAAGGCTTCAGTTTTATCGGCACTGCGGTAACGCCATCTGAACTTCAGGAAAGCTTGGTTGCGCTATCCTGGCTTCAAAATATAGTGACGCTTTTATACCAAATTCAACGGTAAAGAGACGCAATGACTCGTGGGGGCCGCGGTGTGTTCAAGGACAGCTCGTAAAATACTTTTGAAATATGTAAATAGCAGACCATCATATTTTTGCGTTTGCATTTTGTTTTCAATTCAAATTTTGCTGTTATAAAGAAGATTTTTTTTTTAAGTGTCTGGTTTCTTTATTTAAAGATGTTAACACAATTCATACAGACATATGAGAAGCAAAATAAACACTTATATTTAGACATAAACAAAACAATCAATCATCAATTGTTTTGATTTAATTGTTTGATTGCAAAAACAAAATAATTGTGTCACTTATTTGTTATGCAAAAAGTTTTTAAACAGATAATTTTGTTGGGAACATTTTTAATAGGTTAATTAGTATTTTTTTGTATTGTATATATTCTTTGATTGTACATTTCTATTTCAATCATTATTAGAATCCTTATTTGTAATATGCTTGCTGTGTCCTTATGCTACTGATTGGTGGGAGTCAAAGAGGTTTTTTTTAATTTGTTTCGTACAATAAGAAGAAAGTAACCTTATGTCTGTCACATATGACTAGGATCATATTCCGTCAAATTAGAAAGTTGTAGAGAATGTCACAGCTACAGACCCACAGAATAACCTCCCAGGCCAACTATCAATGCATGATTTGCATAGAGTAGAGGTGTACTGCCACCTAGTGACCCTATATATGGAATAAGCCCCAAATAAAGGGTAAAACATAAATATTGGTATTTATTTTGCAAATAAATGCAAGTCTGAATGGAAAGTTTACAAAGAGTCACTGTATAATTGATTATTAAGCCAGGAAAGCATGTAGAGAACATGAAAACTCCATACAGAGCAGTTGTGGTGTAATCAGTGTGACCTAACGCCATGGCCGATGCAGAGACACAGTTATCTGATGAAGCTGAAGGAGCATCTCTGTGAATCATCGCTCCTCTCCCCAACATCTGACCCACTCAGATTGATAGTTCATTTCACAAATCAATATTTACAATTTCCTTTCCTTCAAAGTTCATTGTGGGAGAGGAGCTCCACATTATCCACCTCCCAAATAAGCTGATCATATCTCCGCTGGCTCTGGAATGAGTTTCATCCCCAAAATGTGGGCTGGTTGTCCCCCTCCCTGCCTCAGCTCGCCCTCTATACACCCAATCAATGTCTGCGTTTGAGCGTTTTAATCTGCCTCTGATGACAGTAAATCTTTATCCAGGCTGACATCGTTTCCCATCAGAACAAAGAGCCGCAGTGGCGATACAGGCCTGTGATGTGGCTGGACATCAGAGGAGGAGATGGACACAGGAGTCCTGGACAGGTGGGAGGAGATCAAACCTCTAAAAACTAACAAACTTCTGTACCAGTATTTTACATCAGCTCCTTGTCCAGAAAAACGTCTTTAAGGTGTGCAGCCAATCACGGCTTAGTTTAAACCCAACAATGAGAAAAAGGAGGAGAAAACCTGAACAAAAACACAAACATTCAACTTCGAAATCATGACAGTGTTCACTGGACAGGATTTAGACGCTAATAATCTGATTTACTAAAAGTTAGCACGTGCGCTAATGCTACAGCAGCATAAACACATGTTGCAGTTGATCTACTACGGCACATTCAGATTCAGATTCATAATACTTTATTCATCCCCAAAGGAAAATTCGGTTTCAGTTACATCCTGTCCAAGAAACATGAAAAGACATTCACGTATAACATGGGAGTACAGGAGCGGGAGTCCTGTGGGTCGCAAGCCATCAAGACAGCGCCCCGCATCTTAGATGAAAAGTGGCAAAACATAAATTAAAACGAGGGGAAAGGCAGGTCCAAAACTGTGCTCCTTTAAGGAAAAAAACTCCTCGGCACACATAGAAGTGCAAGCAACAGAAAGGTCAAATAGGGAGCAGAGAGAAACGCGTCCGCCTTCGTTGCGAGCAAGAATAGAATGTGTCAAACTCAAGCCCCGGGGGCCAAATCCGACCCTTTAGATCATCCAATTCGTCCCGCAGGAGAAAGTAAAACATGATCAATGTGTAACTTACCAACTATTTCAGTTATAGATATCTCCAAATTAATACACAAATCCAAAGAAACTCTACAATATTAAGAGGGCTCACATTTTCCCCATGCTTATATCACATGATGTCATTTTTAAATCTCAAATTGTTAAAAGAAACCTAAATTTTTCCAAAACCCTGCAATTTTCCCCATACAACTTTCAAATTGGCAGGTGCTCCAAAAAGCAAAGAACATCATTGGCCATCCACATCATGTTCTTAAGGAAAGGTTTGCCTTGATGCCCTCTGGGAGGTGCTATCTTGCTCCTAGCATGATAACAAATAGGCGCCATCAAGCTTTTAAATACTAATAAGAGGGCCCAGTGAGATGTGTCCTTCATGTTTTTTTTAGGGATGAATCTATTTTTATTTATTTATTGCCACTATTGCACTTTATCACAATGTCGTAACTGCTGTGGCTGCTTCATGGCTGTTCTGTTTTTCTCCTGAACAGTGACAACAGTGTTCCTGACCCAACCCAATACTGCAAACTGAAATGCCCCTCGGTGATGAATAAAGTATTCGGAATCTGAAATTGGCCACAAAAATCTAATATATTGAAAGTGAAGGTCCTGTTGGGAATGAAATCTGTAACTTATTGCTTTGATATTATCAGTGCCATACATATTGTATCATTTATTTATATGTGGAAGTGCAAACTACAGCACAATGAAGAGTAAACGACTAATTTTCCCACCTAAAATCTGCAGCTTAAAGATAAACTGCTCCATATTTGGCCCCTGAACTGAGTTTGACACCCCTGTTAAGGAACTAATTGTGAAACGCAAAAATATAAATTAAAGAATACCAGCATTTCATTTTGGGTGTTTTACAGGCAGGCGTTAACTGTCACAGCTTTACCCACAGATGGCTGCAGTTATTGTTGGAGAACGAGAGAGAACTCAGAACCAAAGGCCAAGAAGCTTTACTTGAATGAACTAATCTAACATATTTGTTACATCTAGATTAAATAACATTCTTATACGTGGCTTGTTCCAGGTGACCGCAAGAGGTCAAGTGTTTTATTTTGAAAGCATTGTCTTGTAAAACAAAACTATAAGTTGCTTTTCAAATAAGCTTCACTGTTTTTGCATGAAAAAGATAAAACAACCTGGTCAAACTAAAACACTGTGGCTGTCAAACAGAATGTCCAGAAGCTTTGCAAAGCGAATAGTAAAAAAAAAAAAAAAAAAAAAAACATTACAAATCTAAAAATATAACAAAGTAAAAAGACCTTGAAACCTGTGGGATTCACAATCCTCTCTGTATTAATAACAAACACACACACACACACACACACACACACACACACACACACACACACACACACACACACACACACATACACACAACAGTGTATGTGTATATTTACACAATCACAACCACAGTGAGCATACATTATTATAATAGGTACTCTCATAAATCAGAATCATTTATCTTTAAATTGACATAATTTGCCCAACAAACGTATTCTAAGCATCGTTATTTGACTAGATTTTATATTAACTTTGTGTAAATCAAGCTAAAAACAGCACAGTCTTCACCTGGAATGTTTCATTGGAAAATAATAAGTTTAATTTAAAGAAAAACACGTCATGTGAAATTTTTCTTTCCTAATTTCTTTCTTTTTTTCTCTGTTTGTTTCTTTTTTTGTTTCATTCTTTTTCTATTTTATTCTTCCTTTCCTTATTTATATGTCTTTCTTTCTCTTTTCTTTTCTTAGTTTTCTTTTTCTTTCTTTCTTTCCTTATTTATTATTTCTTTCTTTCTTTAATATTTCTTTCCTTATTTGTTTGTCTGTTTTTCCTTATTTCTTTGTCTTTCTTCATTTTCTTCATTTTTTCTTTGTTTCTTTCATTCTTTTTTCCCTATGTCCACATACTGTATGTCATCAAAGGTTAACACTGACTACAATCATATTGTGGCCTCTCTGCATGTTTCATTGTTGCAGAAAATAAAAAAAACAAGTTCATTATGTTTGCTTTAAAAAAAAAAGAGTAAGAAAAAAAAAAAACAAGAAACAAAAACAATTTTTTAAAAATGCGCTAACGTTCACCTTTTGAACCACACTGCCCCCTTTAGTGACTGGTTGTATTACTCTGTTTGGTCCACATCCAAAGGCTTCTTAAGAAATACGGATGTAATGGATAGAATTGGGAGTAATTGTCTCTTTACAGTTAGTCATATGCTAATGGCTGCTTCCTTCTGAGCGTAACAGCGTGAAACACAAATAAAGGTGTTCTCCTTTACATAAGGAGTGCTGAGGTGTGCGCACAGCGACGTTAAAGTTTTATGAACGCTCCTGGTGAGCCTCACAGTCACAACGTATCAACCGCTGAACACGGCACCGCGTGTCAGATAAAGTGCAGCTGTAACTGGAGGAGACACTTTAATGGCAGCGTTTACAGCCATTTTGGGGTCGGCTGCGGCTCACCACGGATTTTGAAAATTAAAACAGCGGCGGAGTCGGAACAGCTTGACCCGCTGTGACCCGGTGGTGACCCGCATGATGCACAAATTAAATTTCAGACCCACAAAAGCTGTTTTCCTCTGCTTTCACATCCTCTCTGGCTGCCTTTAAACATTCCTCTCACACACTTTCTCACCCGAGGTGAAAGTAATGGATTACGAGTACTCACGTTACTGTAATGAAGTTGCTTTTATGGGTACTTGTATTTCTTTGAGTATATTTCTAAAACTCAAGCAAGTTTTAAAGAAGTAAAGTAATTCATTATTTTACTTCTTCGTTGTGCCATTTCTGATCAAAGCCAGTTTATAAATGTAGAGGCAGGTCGCCCCGGACCCACAAACCAAGGCAACCAGGAGACGAGACAAGCACCAAGCCCCACCCATAGGGAAGGGGTACCCCCACGCCCCACCAGGCCGGCACCGCCCGGAGAGACCCCGCAAAGAGAGACCCCCGCAACTCCCCTCCACGCCCCAAAGAGACCCACCGCCCCGCCACGCCCGACCGCACCCTCCTGATGTATTTGTACTCCACACGGCGGCCCAGCCATCAACAGAGGGGCCGGGCCCCCACCCGACAGGCCCATATGTGTGAAGCTACCCACCACCCTGTTATGGTGCCTCTCCATTCCCAAATGTAGCTATTTTTTTTTTTTCTTATTTTGAATTAAATTCATTGGTGTGATTTTATTTAAAAAAAAGAATTGTAAATGTTTTGATGAAACTTTTATTTTATACTAATGCCTTTGTGGAAAATAAATTAAGTTCAAATTGTGCAATATTTGTTCTCTTCTTTTTTTAAGTTTATACTTGATAAGTTTATTATGTTGACCAAAAATAAATGTGGGGAGTGAAAGTAACTAGTAACTTTTATTTTTAGTGCTGTTAAATTTAGCTACTTTTTACTTGTACTTGAGTATTTTATGTATGACTTACTTGTACTTGTACGTGAGTATAAATTCAGTCAAGGAACAGTACTTAGTACAGACATACCAGTACTTTTTACATTTCTGGTTGCTACGGCAACAGCTGCGTCCTTTGTTGTGAACAGGTTTGGCTTTGAAGTGGAATCTGCATAAATCCTCAGTAGAAATTAACGGGGTGGAGAAACAGAATGCAAATCTCCTGAGTTTCCCAAAACGTTTTGATACACTAATTAACATTTGACAAAAACAAATGAATAAGAAAATGAATAATACACACAAAAAATGAAGAAGACAAATTCCACAGGGAGTTTTCTTGCTCCCTAGGGGAATATTTAGCATGTCACGCTAGGTAATTTAGTTCAAAAACAAACATGGGGGTGAAAGTAACTAGTAACTTTTCTTTTGAGTACTGTTTAATTCAGCTAATTTGAGTGTTTTATTTATGAATTACTTGTACTTGAGTACAATTTTGATCAAGTAACAGTAATTCTACTTGAGTAGGATATATCAGTACTCTTTTACACACGCGCGCACGCGCGCGCGCACACACACACACACACACACACACACACACACACACACACACACACACACACACACACACACACACACACACACACACACACACACACACACACACACACACAATCATTTCTTTTGAATACTTTGTTGTTCTTCAGCAACAAAAACACAGGCAATGCACAGGCAAACATAGAGTCCGGTAGCCCGGCCTAAAAATCCAGAAAAGCATGATTATAGCTTGCTTAAATTTAAGTTTGTTCTTTGTAAACAATGCAATGGTAATATTCATTATTCATATTGCACATTATTAACTCTCAGTGTTGAAAATAATAAACACCATTTTGTTGGTTAAGCTGATTTATTATTTTCATGAATTCAGTCATATAACAAAATGATTTGCTCAGAAAGTCACTTTTCAGAGGCTAAAACTCCAAAAACAGGCAAGCTGGAGAAAATAAACCTTAAATAATATGTTTTTGGGGTTCTTAAAACAAATGGAGATGGGTGAAAAATTGCATAATATGTCCCCTTTAAATTGAAAAAACGTTGCTTCCTCTGTCAAATATTGTTGTTTTCGGTTTTGGCCAACAATTTTAATTCCGTTGCATCCCTAGTTCTTACTGCAGCCAGGAATGGCACCGTAGTTCTTCAAATCCCAGTCGCTGCTCTTTGACGAAGGTCAGACACTGATTCATGAAGTCGATACATTCTTGAGACAGAAAACTGTAGCCTTTGTGGATGTGATGTTGACGTTCAAAGAGGTTTTTCAGCAGGGCCCCCATCTGCCACACTGTGGTAAACTCTGCTTCTAACACTTGTGCCGGTGTGCAGGGTAATGTACCACAATATTCACTGCAGGGCGGAATCTTGACAAAGTCACCACAGCCGAAGTCAATGATCCGGATTGGGAGAGATTCTTCTTCCAGGGAAACCAAGACGTTCGTGTCCTTGATGTCCTGATGGAAGACCCCATTGTAGTGCATCAGCTGGGCTGCATCCAGGAGCTGTTTCATGATGCTCTTTGCCTCGTGCTCCGGGACATGTCCCTCCTGCTTCTCAATGTACTCAGTGATGTCCATTGATTTCTTAGGCCGCTCCATCACGATCAGAACTTCCTTCTCTAGATCGTACACATCGAGCAGGCCGATGACGCCACGGTTTACTTTACTACCTTTGAAGAGTTGGCCGGCCGCCTGGGCCATGAGGATCGCTTCGGACACGCATATGTAGATGCTGTTCTGGTAATTCACAAACATGTAGGACACTTCTTCTTTCGGGATGTGCTTTA
The DNA here is from genome assembly GCF_900634775.1 of Gouania willdenowi. Lineage (NCBI taxonomy): Eukaryota > Metazoa > Chordata > Actinopteri > Blenniiformes > Gobiesocidae > Gouania > Gouania willdenowi. The sequence continues at coordinate 3,216,739 of NC_041054.1, forward strand.
CTGCCACCTGTGTTAAGTCTGAGCGTCGTATTCCTGCATAGACGATTCCATAAATTCCTTTTCCGAGCACATTGCATTCCTCATATTTGGCATTGAACTCATTTATGGAAGTTTTGGAGATGATGATGTTTTTGTCTAACACTGGATTGAGTGAAGTATGATTGAACAAATATCCATCGAAGTAGTGTGGTGCTGGTGGGACAAGTTCAGGTGAAGCCTTGGATTGGTTGGAAGATGTGAAAAGGAATCTGTCCTCGTCCTGTAAGGGGATTGGAGGGTTGCTGGAGCTCTTCTTGGACCCAAAGCTTTGGGACTCCACTGCTTTGACTTTAGGAGAGGAGCTTTTGGCTTTGACGTTTGGCATATGTTTCCTCTTCTCATGGTCACCACTGTCCAAGCAGCATCTCTTCTCAGGACGTTCCTCCTCCACTTCTTCCTCAGCCTTCCGTTTTTTGCTGTTCAGTGTTGCAACTTCATCTTCAACCTTTGTTTTTTTGCTGCACGGCATTTTAACCACATCTTCTTCATTCTTTCGTTTTTTGCTGCTGGGGGTTGGAACTTCTCTACTGGCTTTCTCCGTGCCGACCACAGAAATGTGGTTCTTGATGGTCGGTGCCATTGATTTTTTTTTGTTCTTATTTTTGGGCTTCATAGCGATCAGTTCCCTCAAACGTCGTAAAACTTCCGATTTGTGCGCCATCCTTTGCAACAATTAGTAAACTAGAATCAAAAGAAGCTAATGTGTAAACCTTTGATGAGATGAAAGGTGAATGTATGACGGCATAGGAGATGAAAGTGAAATAGAATGTTGTGGTTTGCAGCAGCGTTGCTATGTCAACGGAACTCATGTTCTATGCTCTGCTTGTGCATCACAGTCTTTATGATGTACATTTTTATGCATAAAAATATACATTGTGTTAAATTGTATTAAACCAGAAACTTAATAAATATACCATTGAAAGTACAAAGTCATTGTTAACTCCCAAATTGGGGAAATATTATTTTTTCCTGATATAACCGCTGTCCCAAGGCCTGAAAAATACAGTTTATTAAATTTTGTACTCAATAAATGCAAGTGTTTTAACAACACAAATAATATTAGCCCTCATATTGGATTTGTTTACTGTTAGCTAATGGCAGAGACCCACCGCCCCGCCACGCCCGACCGCACCCTCCTGATGTATTTGTACTCCACACGGCGGCCCAGCCATCAACAGAGGGGCCGGGCCCCCACCCGACAGGCCCATATGTGTGAAGCTACCCACCACCCTGTTATGGTGCCTCTCCATTCCCAAATGTAGCTATTTTTTTTTTTCTTTTTTTGAATTAAATTCATTGGTGTGATTTTATTTTAAAAAAAGAATTGTAAATGTTTTGATGAACCTTTTATTTTATACTAATGCCTTTGTGGAAAATAAATTAAGTTCTAATTGTGCAATATTTGTTCTCTTCTTTTTTTAAGTTTATACTTGATAAGTTTATTATGTTGACCAAAAATAAATGTGGGGAGTGAAAGTAACTAGTAACTTTTATTTTTAGTGCTATTAAATTAAGCTACTTTTTACTTGTACTTGAGTATTTTATGTATGACTTACTTGTACTTGTACGTGAGTATAATTTCAGTCAAGTAACAGTACTTAGTACAGACATACCAGTACTTTTTGCATTTCTGGTTGCTACGGCAACAGCTGCGTCCTTTGATGTGAACAGGTTTGGCTTTGAAGTGGAATCTGCATAAATCCTCAATAGAAATTAATGGGGTGGAGAAACAGAATGCAAATCTCCTGAGTTTCCCAAAACGTTTTGATACACTAATTAACATTTGACAAAAACAAATGAATAAGAAAATGAATAATACACACAAAAAATGAAGACGACAAATTCCACAGGGAGTTTTCTTGCTCCCTAGGGGAATATTTAGCATGTCACGCTAGGTAATTTAGTTCAAAAACAAACATGGGGGTGAAAGTAACTAGTAACTTTTCTTTTGAGTACTGTTTAATTCAGCTAATTTGAGTATTTTATTTATGAATTACTTGTACTTGAGTACAATTTTGATCAAGTAACAGTAATTCTACTTGAGTGGGATATATCAGTACTCTTTTACACACACACACACACACACACACACACACACACACACACACACACACGCACGCACACACACACACACACACACACACACACACACACACACACACACACACACACACACACACACACACACACACACACACACACACACACACACACACACACACACACACACACACACACACGCAATCATTTCTTTTGAATACTTTGTTGTTCTTCAGCAACAAAAACACAGGCAATGCACAGGCAAACATAGAGTCCGGTAGCCAGGCCTAAAAATCCAGAAAAGCATGATTATAGCTTGCTTAAATTTAAGTTTGTTCTTTGTAAACAATGCAATGGTAATATTCATTATTCGTATTGCACATTATTAACTCTCAGTGTTGAAAATAATAAACACCATTTTGTTGGTTAAGCTGATTTATTATTTTCATGAATTCAGTCATATAACAAAATGATTTGCTCAGAAAGTCACTTTTCAGAGGCTAAAACTCCAAAAACAGGCAAGCTGGAGAAAATAAACCTTAAATAATATGTTTTTGGGGTTCTTAAAACAAATGGAGATGGGTGAAAAATTGCATAATATGTCCCCTTTAAATTGAAAAAACGTTGCTTCCTCTGTCAAATTTTGTTGTTTTCGGTTTTGGCCAACAATTTTAATTCCGTTGCATCCCTAGTTCTTACTGCAGCCAGGAATGGCACCGTAGTTCTTCAAATCCCAGTCGCTGCTCTTTGACGAAGGTCAGACACTGATTCATGAAGTCGATACATTCTTGAGACAGAAAACTGTAGCCTTTGTGGATGAGATGTTGACGTTCAAAGAGGTTTTTCAGCAGGGCCCCCATCTGCCACACTGTGGTAAGCTCTGCTTCTAACACTCGTGCCGGTGTGCAAAGTAATGTACCACTATATTCACTGCAGGGCGGAATCTTGACAAAGTCACCACAGCCGAAGTCAATGATCCGGATTGGGAGACATTCTTCTTCCAGGGAAACCAAGACGTTCGTGTCCTTGATGTCCTGATGGAAGATCCCATTGTAGTGCATCAGCTGGGCTGCATCCAGGAGCTGTTTCATGATGCTCTTTGCCTCGTGCTCCGGGACATGTCCCTCCTGCTTCTTAATGTACTCAGTGATGTCCATTGATTTCTTAGGCCGCTCCATCACGATCAGAACTTCCTTCTCTAGATCGTACACATCGAGCAGGCCGATGATGCCACGATTTTCTTTACTACCTTTGAAGAGTTGGCCGGCCGCCTGGGCCATGAGGATCGCTTCGGACACGCATATGTAGATGCTGTTCTGGTAATTCACAAACATGTAGGACACTTCTTCTTTAGGGATGTGCTTTACTGCCACCTGTGTTAAGTCTGAGCGTCGTATTCCTGCATAGACGATTCCATAACTTCCTTCTCCGAGCACATTGCATTGCTCATATTTGGCATTGAACTCATTTATGGAAGTTTTGGAGATGATGATGTTTTTGTCTAACACTGGATTGAGTAAAGTATGATTGAACAAACATCCATTGACGTAGTGTGGTGCTGGTGGGACAGGTTCAGGTGAAGCCTTGGATTGGTTGGAAGATGTGAAAAGGAGTCTGTCCTCGTCCTGTAAGGGGATTGGAGGGTTGCTGGAGCTCTTCTTGGACCCAAAGCTTTGGGACTCCACTGCTTTGACTTTCGGAGAGGAGCTTTTGGCTTTGACGTTTGGCATATGTTTCCTCTTCTCATGGTCACCACTGTCCAAGCAGCATCTCTTCTCAGGACGTTCCTCCTCCACTTCTTCCTCAGCCTTCCGTTTTTTGCTGTTCAGTGTTGCAACTTCATCTTCAACCTTTGTTTTTTTGCTGCACGGCATTTTAACCAGATCTTCTTCATTCTTTCGTTTTTTGCTGCTGGGGGTTGGAACTTCTCTACTGGCTTTCTCCGTGCCGACCACAGAAATGTGGTTCTTGATGGTCGGTGCCATTGATTTTTTTTTGTTCTTATTTTTGGGCTTCATAGCGATCAGTTCCCTCAAACGGCGTAAAACTTCCGATTTGTGCGCCATCCTTTGCAACAATTAGTAAACTAGAATCAAAAGAAGCTAATGTGTAAACCTTTGATGAGATGAAAGGTGAATGTATGATGTCACAGGAGGTGGTTTGCAGCAGCGTTGCTATGTCAACGGAACTCATGTTCTATGCTCTGCTTGTGCATCACAGTCTTTATGATGTACATTTTTATGCATAAAAATACACATTGTGTTAAATTGTATTAAACCAGAAACTTAATAAATATACCATTGAAAGTACAAAGTCATTGTTAACTCCCAAATTGGGTAAATTTTATTTTTTCCTGATATAACCGCTGTCCCAAGGCCTGAAAAATTGTTTGTTAAATTTTGTACTCAATAAATGCAAGTGTTTTAACAACACAAATAATATTAGCCCTCATATTGGATTTGTTTACTGTTAATTAATGGCATAAGCAGAGGGAAGGCAGGGGTTCCCTTTATGTGCGTTAAATGGTAAAATGTGGTGGGAACTTGATATGAAAATATTTTAATAATTGTTAACTACATATGTGTAGAACTGTACATAGAACTGTAACATGGTTTAGTGTTCGGTGCAGTGTTTACATTGGCTCCTACCTCATTTCTTTAATTCTGGGTTTTTGTCATGCTTTTATCCACATTTTTTATTGTTTTGTTTATTAAAATGCACAACACAATGTGTTTACGCTACTTCTGACCTCTCTCGAGTTATAATAGTGGACTCTTGTTTAGCATCTGAACAGCGACAGTCGGTAGTCAGCTGCACTATTTACTAATGAAACGTGACAAACACTGAGCTGCATCACACTGGTGTGTATAACACCGGATAGAAAACAACAGCCCAGTTGTGTGCAAATTGTGCAACAAAGAGTTTGTCGATCACCGGAGCTTTTCTAGCCTCTGCTAACACCTCAATGCTAAACATGTTGCGGCTAGCACGGACACTCGCACACTTGCGGGCTGTGGCTGCGTTCGAATAGTCCATCCTATCTCCTTTCCTATCCACTGTTCTTTAACCACCGGAAGTGTTTAAGTGGAAGCCAATGATAAAAGAGCGTTCAAATGTTCTGAGGAAACGAGGCGCGGCCGTAGGATTATTACGTCACACAGTGGTAGTGCATCTGATCGTCGTCTGATCACCTTTTGCTAACTCCTCTCCTAACATCTTTCATTAACATGACGTCTTCCACGGGGTTTAGGAAAAGTGGATAGGAAAGGAGATAGGAGGGTCTAAAGACCCATGCCAGATGACCTCACAGGTCATGTGATGTACGGCCCTCTGCCATGATGGAAGAACAAGCCACCGCAGGAAACGTTTTAGCGAAGCAGAGAGCCCACAGCGATGGTAAACTTTTGTGTTGTGTTTGGGTGTTCTAACACGGCTGGGACTGGAGGCACAAGTCTTTCTTTGGGAAATTAAACTTAGTTAAACTAGATTAATTAAATTGTTCAATTTGCATTGATCCAAGTATGCAGATCTATTTTTCACACAAATTTATGTCATCAATAAAATATCTCATATTCTGAAAAACCAGCAATGCACTCTCATATTATAGATGAATTATGACCCTGGATTTAACCACAGAGTTTATTATGAATAAAAGCAGCTACAAATCCATCCACAAACTGGTTGTAAGCTTCCAGTCCCATTAAACTTTTCATGTGGTCCATTGTGTATGAGCTAGATATAAAGACGAGGTAGTTCACAATGTCAGGATAAGGATAATAAGAGACAACTTTATTCCATTTGTCAACTGGAACGTTGTAGAGGTCATTCACGCTGATCAGATCCAGTTTCTCCTTGTACCGACTTCTCTCAGCTTCTGGTAGAGCATCAACATAATCCGTGGTCTCCGACATATTGAGGCCAAACGAAGACGACCTTCAACAATCGTTCAGCACATGAGCTGTTGTTCAAGTAAACACACCCAAGCAGGTGCATCCGTATAGGGCCGTCATCTTCCAAGATGGCACTGGGTCAATGATGTCGGTCTCAAGCGTCTATTCGGACGCAGCCACTAAAACCTGGAGACATAGTTCTACTGGAGACAGAGTAAATTCTGCCCCGTACTGCATGCACAGGTTATGATATCACCAAGTTTATGATTGTAGCGGTTGTTAGAGCTACCATCTTTACCAGTGAGAAAATATTTATTCCTGGTTATTGTTTTCTGGAGTTTAACAGGGCTTTATTTACTGGTGATTAGTTCCTACTGCATATTTACAAGTTTCTAAATATTGTGCATAGCTTCTGTTATGAACATATACGCAGGCTACATCTGAATGAGGTAACCTTTTAAATAATAATAAATATTAAATATACATTTCCATGTATTTCCGAGCAGTTGGAACTAATTACGAGTAAATTAAAAGTTTTTTTTAATTAAGATCCCCATTAGCTTCTGACGTCTCAGTCGCTTTTCTCTCACATCAAATTCATTACATGCATTCTATACACACGCGCACACACACACACACAGGGCAGTATTCATTATTCAGCAGATTTATGATCCTAACCACAGCTGAAGTATTCCCTGCTGCTCCATTCAGAGGCTCCACAGGGAATCACTTGGTGGTAATCTATTGTTAAGCAGCTTTTAGATGTGATGGATGGAAACACAGACACAAGCTACGCCTGATCAATTCATACCTAATTAGGACATATTATTTATGACACCTCCAAAGGGCTGAAAGGGAATCCCACAGGAGGGATGGAGAGCTCAGCTGCCTGAGAGGAAAGATCAGGAAACGGGGAATAATCGACGGGAGCAAAAGGCTGGGAGATGGATTTCCAATGGCTGGTTTTTTTTTTACTATTAATATTTATTACTAATAACACAAAATGAAATATTATATACTGTATAACATAATATAAAAACAGTATAAGACAAGACAAATAAGGAGAACGACTAAATAATTATAGGAAGATAGAGAAAAACAAGAGAAAAATCATATTAAAAAATAAAAACCCTGGGGGAAATGTACAGAATTTCAATCAAAAAACATCAAAATATTCGGGAAAATAATTGAAAAAAATTATACAAAAAAAAAAAACTAGAAGTAAAGAATAACAAGAGAAAACTAATTTAAAAAAATAGAGATCTAAAGATAATAAGATAAGGGCTGAGAAAGTTTGAAAAATGACAGATGAGGGAAATAATATGTGAAACAGAAACAATATCAGGATAGAATGAACATTTGATAAGTGACAGAAAAATAGTAGGAAATTACAGGAAAAAAGGGAAAGTGAATATGTGGTAAAAGACTAAATATATACAGTAAATACGTAAATAAAAGACAAAAAGACAAAAACAGACAATGGAAGAAAGGACAGAAAGTTTTCAACGATATCAAAGTGTGAACAACCTGACATCTACTGGCCATTAGATGTTATTACAGCTTTAAATGTTTCCAAACTTAACTATGAACATAAAAATTAAAAACCCTATATGAGAAAATCATAAGTAATTTTGATATTTCAGTCTAAAAAAAAGTCCAAATCATTTTTCCACTGATACAGAAGTAAAATGTGCTTATATTTCATATTTACCTTTAAGCCAAAACCACACCCTTGGCCTGATTTTGTCAACATACATGCAAAAAATGAGAATAACACACTATAAAAACTATAAAAATACGTAAAATTACTCCCAAAACTACGACAAAAATAAAACATACAAAACAATAATCAAAACACACAAAATATACTTTAAAACCATGTAAAAATTACTTCAAGGCATCATTTCCATGGTCATCATAACAGACCTGAACATAAACCTACAGCCTCAGAGGGACTCAAACGTTTTAATAAATAATCCAATAATCAATGCAGATGCTACACATTCATTTAAACAAAAAAACAAGACAAAGAACTGTCTTTTTGGACTTGATGTGTTTTATTTATGGTGTGTACACACCACCATAGGATTTAGGAGTTTAAAACACTGACTTCGATCATACAAACTATATATCATATCACAGACTACATCAGCTTTAATGAACACTTATAAAAGCAATAAAAGAAAGAAAAGCAGGAAGAGGCTGTGTGTGTGTGTGTGTGTGTGTGTGTATGTGTGAGAGAGAGAGATTCTGGAAACCCTAATCAGGATAAGCATGTATAAATATGGATGGATACTTATTATAATACATTGTTGATCAGCGATTCTCAACTGGTGGGTCGGGACTCCAAAGTGGTACTGGGTGGGTCACGAACAGCTGATCAAAACTAAAATACCTAATGACTCATGTTGGACTTGTCGTTTATTTTGAAAGAAACGTGTGCACACACACACACAAACTCACAAAGATAAACACATATGACAGATGTAGTTACAGTAGTACTTAGTAGAGTTAAATACTGCAGATAAAGTTTTCAGTATTAAATTCACAATCTTTAAATTTTTACTTTCACTGAAAAATTGTGACAAATGTCTTTAAGTGTTGCAGATCTGGTGTATGGTCACTCAGTGGTAAGTTATATATAATATGATATATATAAGATATTTTTTTTTTAAAAAGTAAGTTGAATTTTCTGCGAAATGTAATGTTGAAACCTCAATATTTCCAACCTTTTTAAGTTACTGCCAGCCTTCCATATTATCTTACCCTCCAATTAAAGTGAAACTGTAAAAATGTCTTATTTAGGAATTGCTGTTCCAGCTGGTGGCCCTTTAGACTATACAGTACCAATGAAGTAGCTCACAATTTCAGAAAGGTTGGCGACCCCTGATTTAGTGCATTTAGTTGTTTTTTTTGTGTTTTCAGAGTGAATTTTTGCATTTGTTTCAGGGAACGCACAGAATTAGACCAAAGGCCCACCAGTGATCAGTTATCTGGTCCTCCTGCCATAAAACAGTTCAGTGCATGGTGTTTCTTACAATGTAACAACATTCCAGCAGCACCAGCTAATGGCCAAGTAACCAAACTGAGTCTTTGCTGAGTGCTGCTGTTCTGGGCTGCCTAGGGACCCCCGGAGAGCCTGGTGCTTAAAGAGAAGCCAATGGCCAGTGTGTTCTTGAGGTAATTTATCGGTTTCGCCAAGTCAATAATATTAGATGTGGTTTGATTTTACAAAAGAAAAATAAAATTTAGAGATATTTGCTAATCTATTAATGTGTCAAAATCCTTCCTACACAAATACATAACCTTAAAAATAAATAAATGTGGTTAAACTATATATAATCACTAAAAAGGAAAAAATCTCCTTTTGCAAAAAAATGTATATAATAAAATAATTCGTTAATTAGAAATTACAATATAATAATTTCTAAATTATTTTTACAGGGGGGAAAAAATGGTGATAACACTTGAAAATGTATACATAAGTCTGACATTATGCTGTTATTATCTGTCATTTGTATGAATAAAATGTCATGAAGGCTGTCACTAAGTGTTGTTTGCTAAATTATGACACCTTTGGAGCTATGTTGGCATTTTTTGGGATGGGGGGAGGGCTCTAGTGGGGTTAAGGTAGCAAATGACACTTAATGACAACCTTCAGGACATCTAATTCATGCTAATGACAGGTGCCATGTCATAATAATGACAGCGTATTGTCAACCTTTTTGTATAGAAGGTTTTCACGGCGTGTCATCCTCTGCATCAACAACCCAGAAGTCGCCATTTTGGAGATAAGCAGCCGGTTTACAAACACCACACAAACAAGGAAATCCCGAATTTTGACAGGAAATAGTGAACTATGGCAACTTCCAGGTTGATGACGCGGTTGATGCCGCGCTGTGAAAACCCTCTATATAAACTTCAAGTGTTACCAAAAAAAAATGTATGTTCTCATAATTTTGACATAAATAGTTTAGGTTTCTTGTGCACGTAGCCGTCACTGCTCTCTGATGTTTTATACATTTATCTGGAATTATAAAAACCAATAGTTTGTTGTTTGTTAAAGCAGGAAAAAGAAAAGTTTCAGTAAAGCTTTGGCTGCCTGTCGCCCCCTCCTGGCTGGAAGACAATCCAGCACCTTTAATCCACTGTTGTCTAGAGACACTCCTGCTGTAGTTACATGTATTATATGCATGACACGCAGCATTTAGCACAGTTCATGGTTGGAGCTTATTGTGTTCAGCGATAAGACATTAAAGCTCACTTCAGACGTCCTCACGGATAACAAGGAACTGTCACAGCATGTGTTATCCTCAGTGGAACAGTGAACTATGAAAAGCACAGGGTGCTTTAATGAGGAAGCCTCAAGCTGGTCGTCAGGCAGACTTCAGACGAGTCCTGCTGATTGTTTCCTTTCATACGTGGGCACAAAGACCAGCTCCAAGCATCAGGGACTAATTGATCATCTTTGTTTTCCAAACGAGCTGATTAGCTCTCTAACTGCATGCAGGGGCTTCTAGTGCAGATCTTCACATGTTCAGCTTCTTTCCTTAGAGATCTGGGCCTCATTCTGACCTCAAAGCATCACAAAGCAGAGCCATGAATGATGCGAGCGTCCAGTTCCTCCGGATCCCAAGGACAGATGGAGATCAGGTGACAGTGGAATCCTTTGGATTGAGATGAGAGCTGCTAAAGATCTATCCAGGATGGACTCACCAGAGAGGGTTGTGTGTTCAAAACCTAGTTCAGTTTAAACTGTTTGAACGAGCGTGAACGAGAACCAACGTTCTTCTCAACTCTCCATTGAAACCCAAGCAGATCATCTTCATCCTGTCGCAGAAATGATTCAAGCAAACTTTTTATATTAAGTTCATTCATTTATAAATGTTGGATCTTCATCTAAGGGTTAAAGTTCGGTTAAATTTTGGGGACTTTGTGGAATTCAGAACTGCACAGATTTTATACAGAGCAAGAAATAATCTACTGCCAGAAAACATCTAAAACATGTTCTTCAAAAGAGAGGGGGGTTACAATTTAAAGGAGCATAGGGCAAGATTTGTGAAAAAATAAACATCAATTTCAAAAACATCAATTTAAATACGTTTACACTTCTTTTTATTCCTATTGGCACATGTAGGTGTTGGAGGATCAAATCAATGGTCTATTTCTGCTGTTGTAATTTGATCTTTTATAATTTTACATGTTCAAAATAAAGACATAAATAAATCAATCAATCACTCAAGATTATAGTGATTCCAAGGAGGGAATTTCAGCCAGAGCCAAAACAATGCTGTTGCGTGCAGGGTTGGGGTCAATAATAATTGTAATCACGTAATTCATAATTAATTACAATTATGGCATAACTGTAATGCTAATTATAATTTTAAAAATCTGTTGCGGTCGTAATTGTGATGAAATTGTAATTGAGTTTAGATAATTAACTTTGTAATTGCCATAAAAATTCTACAAAAACTGTTTAACGCAAAACTGGGTAACCATGTAACAGTGCTATGTACAGTTCTACACATATGTAGTTAACAATTATTAAAATATGTTTCATATCAAACTTTTCCGCATTTTACCATTTAAAAAGTTGAAATAGAGGGGTATACAGACGCCCACACCAAAAATATTATTGATTAGGAAGCCTCACAAGGAAACCAATAGATAGGAAATTAGATGATAGATATTTGTTCATAGTGTATTTTACCAGCTTATTATTATAAGAGATGTTACACAAAAAGAAGGTAAAGTTTTATGGGCTTATTTATTTCAGACTCAGTAATTGTGACTAATTGTAACTGAACTTCAGTAATTGAGAACGTAATTACAATGGAATTTCTGAGGATAAAAAACAATTGTAATTTAAAATGTAATTGTAATTAGAAAAAATGCTGGTCACTGTAATTGTAATTAAATTGTAATTGAACATGGATAATTGAAAATGTAATTGTAACTGAAAAATGTAATTGACACCAACCCTGGATGTGTAACTACCAGCCTCTGAAAGAGGTGAGATGACACCTGAATCTCTCATAATAGACATGTTGTTAGATTGTGTAAATGAGGTTCTATACAGGTTCCCTTTCATAAGCTTTATAGCTGATAAATAGATGAAAACATGACAAAATTAAATGATTGACAGCTTGCCTTGATGAACAAATGGATAAAGTATATAATGTGACAAATATGTGAGTTATAGAAAAACAACCACCTAATATTTGTTTTTGTAGTTTTTTGCTTATATTATCTGATATTCATAGCCTCATGTGCCATCAAAGCATTTTGCTAATCTGGGTGTCGGGACCTTTGTGCGTCATGCTGACGTTGGTGGACAGGGCCGGCTCCATGCGGCTGCGGTGGTCCCTGGTGTCGTTCAGGGGACACTCCATGGGCGCTTGGCACTGGAACACCTGCTTGTAGGAGTTCCTGAAGTTCTCGGACAGGAAGGCGTAGATGATGGGGTTGACGGAGGAGTTGCTGTAGGCCAGGCAGTGAGCCACCATCCTGAAGACGAAGGAGGCCTGGTTCAAAGGGAACGAGCCAAACTCCACCCACAGGTGCACCACGTGGTGAGGCAGCCACGACAGACAGAAGACCACCACCACCACAAAGACCGTCTGAGCCGTCTGATGTAGCAAATACAGAAAACAATGATGATAAACACTTTAGAAATACCACTTAGTATCAGGTGAGGGTGCAAAGGTGTGTAAAAGTGATGCATAATGTTCATATTACATGTATCAGTAAATGCACCAACATAACGGATCCAACAATCATTACATTTGTTACACTTTTGTGTCAACTTAATTATTACATGTGCATTAGGAGCCAAAAGTCAATGATAAACGATCAATGTCAACACAAAAAAGTGCAATACTTAATGCCAAGGGCCAGTGGCGCTGCCAGCCAGAATCCTGTACGCACTGTGCGCACAATTTTTTTAGACGATGTAGAAAAAAAAAAACGAATCAAAGGGTTTAAAGAGACTTTTATCCCCACGTGCACACCGTTGTGAAGGTTCTCCTAACAATGCCCATGTCCACTTCCAGTGCTGAGCGTTCATTTCAGGCGGGCCTACACTTTGAGATTTTTGGCCCATTTAGAGCCGATTTTCGACTTGTGCGTCTATTTTCTGCTAAATCGTGTGTCGTACACATGGGGTCACGAGAAGCTATTAACACCTCACGACCGGCTCCCGATCAGCAATCGTAGGTCGTAAAGGAAACCAAACATGTTTGAAATCCAGTCGCTCCTCGTGAGGGTATCTCACATTTGAAGAAGTGCCATGGACCGGCTTACCGTAAACGCTCACACTGCGCATGCGTGAACACCGTAGGACCGCTATAAAATTGACGGACCGTACTGCCCACGTCTGTCCAGCCAGCTCTTGGTCCATCACATTGCCGTCGTTTTTTTTTTTTTTTTTTAAAGCTCTTTTTGCTGAGATTTGCGAGTGTTTCTCCACTTCTGGATTCTTCTTCTTCGTCTGTTTTAATGGCGACGCTTCAGAGTTCTTCTTCTTCTAATTTATACGTCGCATTTCCGGAAACAAGACCCTGACGTGTCGTGTATGAACGTACAGCGTGAGCGGTCAGATCATGTCAGAGTGTTGGTCCGTATAGTGTGAGAACGTGCATTGTGAGCTGCGCACATTCGGGCTCTGCACTTGAGTCGCACAGTTTGAGCTGGAGCTGAATACAGCAACTGAAAAAAATCGCCGTGTATCCCAACCGTAAGCTGTTAAAGGCGGGCGCACACTGCGATTTTTGGCCCATTTTGACGCAATTTTTGACTCGTGCGTCTATCTTTGGGATCGGGTCGAGTTTGTCTAAATCGTGTGTCGTGCATCGTGTAGTACACATGGGGTCACGAGAAGCTATTAACACCTCACGACCAGCTCCCGATCAGCAATCGTAGGTCGTAAGGATATCAAACTTGTGAAATCCAGTCGCTCCTCGTGAGGGTATCTCACTGTTGAAGCAGTGCAATGGAACACCTTACCTTAAACTCTCACACTGCACATGCTCGAACACCGTAGGACCACTGTAAAATTGATGGCCCGTACTGCCCACGTCTGTCCAGCCAGTTCCACTTCTTCTGTTTTAATGGTGACGCTTCAGAGTTCTTCTTCTAATTTTTGCGTTGCATTTCCAGAAACCAGACCCCGACATGTCGTGTATGAATGGACGTACAGTTTGAGCAGTCAGATCGTGTCAGAGTGTTGGTCCTTTTAATGTGAGAACATGAATCCTGGCGGCGCCACTAAATATGACTTTTCCTACACTTTGTTGGCAGACCTAAAGAATGAATATAAAGTTAGTGTCGACCTCATAGATCAATGAATCAAAGATAATTGGCCCGAAAGAAGACGTAAAAGTTTGTTTTGATCTCTATTGTAAATGTCAAAGTGTTGCCCATTGCATTGTGGGATGTGGAGTCCCTTAAATGGTAGGGCTGGGCGATATGAACCAAAACTCTTCTTCTCAAAATGACGATATACGATACAAATCTTGATCATTTTAATTCAAATGAAGTCTGACCATAAAGACACATGCATACAGCAGCAGAAGATGAAAAAAAAAGCTCACACTAACCTTCTTTTTGCAGCGCTCTGATTTTTTGGAGACATTTTTCAGCTTCTTCTGCAGATGGTTTAAAACCTGCAACAAACACAAACCCCCAAATTATATAACTCCACTCATGACCATACAGTAGAGTAGCACTGTATTTAATGTTGGAAACCTTTAAATATCCGTAACTTCTCTGTATGTTTATTCTACAACTAATACTTCCTGGTTGTGGGTGTAACTTCCTGTGAGATTAATAGATTCATACGGTTAAGATAAAGCAAAACAAACCCATTATAGATGAATAATAAAACTTGTGTCAGAAATATCTTGTCATTTCTACCAATTTTTAGCCTCAAACACACGTAATACCGTAATATTTTGGAGATTTCAGCCAGTTAGGGTTGATGTGTTTGATCAAGTCAGGATTACTCTCTATATTTCCGCTCTCATAGAGAGTCTAAGGTAAAATATAATTTTTAATCTAATGTTTTAGTGCGTAGCTACATTTGAATTTATTCGTTTAGCACACATTCAAGAAAAAACAACATTAAAGGTGCAAGGAGGGAACAAAGGGCTCATAAGAGCTGCACCATTACAATAAATGCAATGTAATTATGGTGGCATAGAGTACAGTGAGAGAGGGCATGAAGTAATTAGATATAACATAAGAGGACTTATAAATGGATAAGATATTTATTTAAAGTGTGTGTAGGAGGATATTAGGTTACAGTACGTCTCTTCCACTTCCTTTGATGTTAGGTTGTTATTTCTAAGATGAACAGAAACTTGACGGAAAATGGATTTTAATATTGCACTTACAGGAAAGGAGAAAATAGAGCATTTGGACGATCATATTACAACAGATTCATAGATTCAATTAATCAAATTTTAATCGTGATTATGATTTTGGTTGCCACGATGAAATTAACCTGATCGTCAGCAATATTTACATTTAAAACATGGGCTCTTCACTCTGTAATAGTGTTTTTATTAATGTAGCCTTTGGTACATTTTAAATTCTCGGGTTAATTTTTTAATTAATTGATTTATTTTAACTCCATTTCAAAGCTTAATTTTTCACTGTAAACTGTACACACATTGTTTAAAAGTAGTGAAATAAATAACTGGGATTATCATTTTGGTCATAATCGTGCAGCCCTACTACAGATCCACGCATGCCATCAGCCGAATGGGGAGATTTACGTTACCATGGCAACGGACAGATGCCTTTACAGTAACCTCATAAAATCATTGGAAGTTACATGAAGGCTGCACTTGAGTAATGACTGTGTCACAGTTTGTCATACGCCGACCTCCACAAAGTTTAAAGTGTTTTTTAATTATTGCATCTGCAGCTAATACTGTACATCTCCTCTCGTTCCCATAATTCAGCTTACAGTGTTTCAGCTGAGCTTTCTTTGGAGTTTGGGTTGATTATCCTTTATTTATGGTTAGATAAGATGTGATGCTGCCTTCCTGCTCAGTCAATCCACTGTTCCCAGTACGTCTCCACTCTCACTTCCACTTAACGTGTTCTCCGCCACCTTTTATTGTTCCTGTTATGGCCGTCAAATGAATACTGTACATCATAAAATGTATTTGGTGCCACTGTGTTGTGATTAAATCCTACGATGTGCCCAATTATGGACTCAGCGGAGACTCTAGTGGCAAACTGGCACAAGCTCCTCCCACTGCTGACAGAAGATACAACATGTTGACACTAGAGAATCAGTCTGCTTACATTCACATCAACATTAAAGTCACGTTACACAGTGGCTAAAAAAAACAGAACGATCAGAATGAGAGAGAGAGAGAAAAATAAATGCTCAATCTTGTTAGATCATCTGAAGCTAAGCAGGTCTGGGCCTGGTTAGTAGTTGGATGGAGATCACTGAGAATTCCAGGTGCCACAGTGGGGGACAGTCGCTCCATTGGTATCTGTCATTGTGTCCTTGAGCAAGGCACTTCACCCACATTGCCTAGTATGAATGTAGTGTGTGAGTGAGTGTTGGTGGTGGTCAGAGGGGCCGATGGAGCACTATGGAAGCCTCACTTCCATCAGTCTGCCCCAGCTGTGGCTACAATAGTAGTTGACCACCACTAAGTGTGGAGTGAAAGAATAATCCCTTAATTCTGTAAAGTGACTGTGAGGGTCCAAAAAAGCAGTATATACTGTATATTGTATGTATTATTATTATTATTATTAAAATATATCTTGATGAAAGGCGATGGTTTGCTCATAAAGTCAAATATACAGAAGTTGACGAGAACTAATATGACAATAAATCGTGGCCGTCTAAAAAATACCTTGGGTTGGGTTAACGTAACGATTCATTCTTTCAGCTCATAAACATAGTAAGTAAGTCAATTTTATTTCTATCACAGATAAAATCACAAAAAGCTGTACAGGCAAAAATGACACTAAAACAACAGCAGCAACATCACAAAAGGAGAATAAAACAAGATCATTAAAAACAACAGTTGTAACATCTTAAAAGGTTCATAAAAATTAAAAGCAATTTAACCAAAAGCCTTTCTGAAAAGCGCATTTTTTTTTAAAAGAGTCCACACAGACGAGCTGGTGTAGGCTTGGTGATACCGCCTGGAACGCCAGGACACCCCAGGTTTTAAAATGAGCTTTTGGGGTCATGAGGAGACCCTGGCCTGAGGGCCAAAGGGGGCGCCCTGAAGTGTAGGGGCACAACAAGTCAGTGATGTATTGAGGGGCCTGACCATGCATCGCACGGAAAGTCAGGACGAGAATTTTAAACTCAATACGAGAATTGAATCCATTATTGAGCCTTTTACTTATTTACAATCTGGCACTAACAGCAGGAACTTCTCCTGAGAAAATGAAATGAGAAAAAAATAGTAACTAGTTACAAAAATGGAGACAATGGTGATTTTTCAAACTATACCCAGTGTCTTTATTGCCACAATTTTCAAAAATCTTAGAAAAAATATTTTCAACAAGACTGGACAAATTCATACAAAAAGAAAATATTCTGAACAATAGTCAGTATGGTTTTAGGAAAAATAATTCCACAACAATGGCTATAATGGAACTAACTGAAAAAATAGCAAAAGAAATACAGTAAACAATAAAAAAAGTATTTTCATAGACTTACAAAAGGTATTTTGATATAATTAACCACTCAATACTACTTTGGAACCTGGAAAAATATGGAATTAGAGGTATCGCTCAAAATTAGATCAAAAGTTATTTAAAGAATAGAAAGCAATATGATACAAAAGCAGACCAATGTAAATCGGGGAGTACCCCAAGGCTCCATATTTGGACCATTAGTGTTCATATTATACATGAATGACTTTACAAAAGCATCGGAAATATATTTTATTTGCAGATGACACATGGGGGCGTCAGGAGGCCCCATTTTTCAAATGACAACTCTTCCGTAAGTTCTCGTTAGATCAGAATGCAGTTTGGTATGAATGAATGAGACGCACTGAGCCCTTTTTTTTTATTTTAAATGGGGCAGGGGGCCCGGGAGCCCACCCCCCATTTTCGTTCATTTCCAAATTTATGGAAACATAGTCGTCTGATATATCGTTTCAAAGGTAATTCAACGTAGATTATGATTATGCATTGCACAATTTGATTAGGGTCTCAACCCCCTTTTTTAGGCAAATATTATTAAAGTTGTTTTCTCATTTATTTGTGAGTCAAATATTGCGACAGTTTGTGGTACGGAATCATTGACACATACCATTATATGAATGGGCCATTACTGCGTATGTGCCACGGGATCTCCAGGGGGCCCCATTTTTCAAATGACTGCTCCTCCGTTAATGCTCGTTGAATTCGCGCGATAATTTCACATGGATATTCTATGAGTAGATGTCAAGAGCCTCTCGGAGAACTTTTTGAAAGAGGGGGGGACAGGGGCCCACCCCCTTTTCCGCTAATTTCTAAATTTACTGGAACACAGTTGTGTGATATCTCGTTTCAAAGGCAATTCAATGTAGATTACGATTTTACGTTGTACAATTTTGTTTGTTTTACTCAGTGGAGCCGAATCATTTCACTGAATTCTAGGGAACGTGGTACGTGCTATTTGGCCCGTAAACATTCCGCGGGCCCAGCTGTAGTTCATCAGAACTTGTTTCTT
The DNA here is from genome assembly GCF_900634775.1 of Gouania willdenowi. Lineage (NCBI taxonomy): Eukaryota > Metazoa > Chordata > Actinopteri > Blenniiformes > Gobiesocidae > Gouania > Gouania willdenowi. Next base: position 3,235,411 of record NC_041054.1, read on the forward strand.
CTAGAAATAGTTTTTGATCATGTTTGTTTTACTGTGTTACAAATACAGAGTAGTCAGGTATAGTGACAAGTTGTGTCCGCTCAGATATATTTTGTAGAGCATTTTATTTTAAATAAATCTATATTTGAGAAAGCGATAGTATAAAATACAGTTAACATGTGTGTTATTTTATATTTATAGATATAGATATATTTTTAATTACTTGTTTTTATCAATTACTAGACATTTCATGTGACCCCCACATAAATTCCAGACAACCCCACATGGAGTCACGATCCCAAGGTTGAAAAACACTGATTTAGTGCCTCCAGAATAGATTTACTGTATGTCTATGGTTTTTTTCATTTCCAGTCTACTCCCACCTAGTGTGGGATCAATAGGTTTTTTTCATGTTCTAATCAATATCATTCCCATCACCATTTTAACTAAAAACAAACATTATGAAACCCATATTTTTCATGCTCACATATTTGTTAATTTTCCGCTCTCTCTCAAGTACCGTCTGGAGTGCCATCGCGTATCCCTAGGAGTACACGTACCACCTTTTGAGAAACCCTGCACTTTATTGTATATCGTCCCAGCTCTACATCTCAGTCATGTTTAATGTTAGGAGGTCACTTGTTCTAACATCAGAGGTCAGTGCTCGTACCTTGGTGTAACAGACGGAGATGAGCGTGAGCGGCAGGACGTATCCGATGATGAAGGTGAAGAGCACGTAGACCTTCCTCCGATGATCGGGCCAAACTTCCCAACAGAACGTGTTGTTGTCCTCGCGCTCCACGATGCTCTGGTAGTGCGCAACCGGTGCCGCGGCCACCAGAGACAGGACCCAGATCACCAACACCCCCACCACCGCGTGCCTGCCCACCCGGATCCACGAGGAGCTCCGGGCGTGCACGATGGCCACGTAGCGGTCCACGGACATGGCGGACAGGGTGAAGATGCTGACCAGCATGGACACGGTGAAGAAGTAGTGGATGAACTTGCAGATGAAGGCGCCCAGCACCCAGGTGGGAAACATGTAGACCGTGGACTGGAAAGGGACGCAGAAGAGCAGGTAAGACAGGTCGGCCACGCTCAGGTTGAGGATGAAGATGTTGGTGGTGCTGCGGGGCTGTCCCGCTTTGCTGCGACTGCGAGACAGCACCGTGATCACCAGAGAGTTCCCGAGCACTCCGAGGATGAAGATGATGAGGAAGATGAGCAGAGACACAAAGTTATCCACCCCCATGCCCAGGATCTGCCTGTGCGCGCTCGGACCCTGGCTCTGGCTCTGACTCTGGCTCTGGCTCTGCACCTGTAGCTCCATGATGTTCATCCCAGTATCACATGTTGGAGTGTGGGGATCGTCTGTCCAACCACCGCAGGTTAGAGGACGGGGTGCAACGTCACGTTACTGTGCGTAAAACTTACGCACCAATGCGCACCGAGCTACTGCCTGAGAATAAAGGTGTGCGATGCGCACTTTCCTGCTTCTCATTAACACGTGCCATGAGCTCAAAGTCAGAGTACATGTGTGACGTGATTAAGACACGAAATTACCATTTCCTGAGATATGGACAGCCATTAAATTATGATTAATAAAAAAAAAAAAACCTGATGATTTCTTCACCATAACATGTTTACTAATCATATTCCAGGTGACGCATCTAAAGCACAACTTCTTGGTAAAAAAAAAAAAAAATGCACATATATATATTCTTTTTTTTGTTGTATTGCTGTTATAATGAACGGAAATTGAGTAGTAAATTGGTGTTTGCATCAGCATTATCTATATCTTTAATATACCTTTCAAAAAACGACACTCTTTGAGCGTAGGTATACCAAAACAGTATATGAGAAAAACACAAAATATGCATTTTAAAAATAATAATCACAATTAAAGCCACGAGCGGCGTCGTAGGGTCCTAAGGAGTGGCCGAGGTCGGTAACCTTTATTACTTATTAAGTTACTGCATTAGTTACTTATTGAGTTACTTAGTTACAGTATTAGTTACTTATTGATTTACTTTCTTAGTTACTGCATTGGTTACTTACATATTTAGTTAGTTACTGTATTATTTACTTGAGTTACTATCTTAGTTACTGCATGTTACTCTCAGTGAAGTGGCAAAATGGAACATTTGATATGAAGATATTACAGACTTCAATAGGTCAATAATTGATAGAAACACTGATTTTGAGGCATTATTACTTTTAGATCTATGTGCATTTTTGAAAAAAAAAAAAAAAAAAAAGAGTACCAAAACTCTTCATAAAAGTGTCTGAAAATGTCATATAAATACTTTTTTCACATCAGATCTTTTCAACAACTTCAGACCTAAGCATGGATATAAAGTTTTCAATATATTTCTGGATTTTCTTAATGTTTTTTCCATAATTTATACAATAGGTACAGGAAACGGTTGTCAATTCTTTACATAATCAATCACATTGAGTAGCCATTGTGTCTGTACATATCATCCCATCCATCCCCACACAATGCAGCCAAGGCTTAAGGCCACTCAGAAGTAAGTAAAAAACACTTAAAGAAACTAATAATAAAGAAAGAAAAACAGGAGAAAAGTTTTTCCAATTAAATCACATTAAATAAATGATATAGCATCGCAACACACACACGCCCTCCCTCCCTCCCCATGGCCCAGGTGTCTCTTGACCCTCATATTTTCCAAAATCCTCAAATACATTAGTAAACAAAAAATCCACATCTATCTCCTCCATCACAACGATATCCACAGAGATAGTATGGAAAATAAATAAATATATATGTGTGTGTAACCATATGATAACAATATTGATATAATAAGTGCAGAACCTAGAGAAGATGATTTTTACAACATGTTAGTCATTTTCACTCGTAACTTTGATCAGCAATTGATGTTTGATGTTTTGGCAGTGCAAACAAGCTGTAAAAAGCTCCAACAAGGCAATATCCCTGTAACCATTCCCTCACCAACAGTGTATATGGTGGATTCCAATGACAAACTATCATTCTTTAGTTCAGCTGTCAGACCAGCCAATAACATACGCTTGTTTTTTCCAGATAATTTCAAAGCTGATGATTCATTGAGTAAAAGCAGACCCTGTGAGTGAGGAATGGCCACCCTTATTATATTTGTTACAGTACTTGATACACTGTTCCAAAACCTGTTAACCTCCAGGCACTGCCAAACCATATGATAAAAAGTACCAATAGTATTGTCTAAACAATAGTCACAATATGGATTGTCTCTGACTTATATTTGTTGTAACCTTTGAGGAGTTAGATATGATCTGTGAATACATTTATAATGTATCATTTGGTGATGAAGATTTCTGGAGGACACCATACAGTGTGCCAGTCTAAGTCCAAAGAGATGTGAAAATCCTTCTTCCACATTCTGTTAGGTAATAAATGTTTGTATGAAGCTTTGATTATACATTTGTACAAGTCAGAGACCTATTGTTTTTGCCTTTGGTATCGATTATTATATGAAGAGGGTGACTATCTAGCACAGTTCCCCAAGGAACACCTTGAGCACGCATTGCTGTACGTAGCTGTAAATAAAAATTAAATGTGCCAGGTAGGTTATAAGTAGGGATGTAACGATTAATCGTAGGGCAGTTAAAAATCGATTCATAGGTATCACGGTTGATATCGGTTTTCTGAAAATTGAATCGCAGTACTTTTTAACCAGCAGAGGGCGCTATTCATAAGTGTAGGCGGTGGGCGGAGTCTGCTAATAGTTTCTTTCTGGCCGCCTTCTACTCTTAAATGTGTTAATAAATGATTCATTACCCCTTTAGCACCAAAAGAATATCTGTAATATTACTTGAATATCTGTAAAAGTCACGTTTTTCTATTAGCTCTGTCTGCTAGCATAGCTTCTCTTCTTCACTGCAAGATATCTGCATGCCAACCGACCACTGTATTACCAGCGCCCTCTGCTGGTCCAAACAAATATGACGTAAATCATTGCAATCACGGTTTTTTTTTTTTTTTTAAAGTCCAATTGTTAAGGCACAAAAACATTTTCAGTTGCACTTTTAAAAAGAAAAATAACTATTATGCAGTTTTGCATTGTTTATTATAGAACCAGAATTTAAATTAATCGGCTTCATTTTCATTTGTATTATTCCTTTATTTATTTAATTCAAGATTTATTTTTAGTTAAATTGCATTGTTTTGAATAGTTTATCAAGGAATTCTTTTGACAATGAAAAATAAAAGGAAAATAGTACCGGATTTTCTAGTTTTTTTCCCAAAAAAAAATTGTCTACAGTCCCATTTTGTAAAATAAATCGTGAGAGAATCGTATCGTGAACCCAGTATCGTGAATCGAATCGCATCGGGAGTTGAGTGAATCGTTACATCCCTAGTTATAAGATATATCCAAGTCCTGGAATTCACAAAGGTCTCCTCTCCCTATAACATCTTTGAGGACACAGACTCATTTATTGCTCCATTTTGGAAAAAAAGATTGGCTTTTTTCAAATAAAAGATAATATTTATTAAAGATAGGAGATAAAAAGGACATAAAAGGTGTTTTGAATTTTGGCCAACCATATGACTTTATGCCACATCATGAAAAGATGAGATTATTGGTCCACATTCTCATTTTACTGTCCTCTGGGGTATACCAATATATCATATTATTCAGACTGTGTGGGTATACTGAGTTCTCTTTCATTGGGCGCCATGAATCCGGGCACTCTGAATTCAACCACATAATAAGTGGACGTAAAGCAAAACACCATGAGTACCATTCCAAATTAGGTTGGTTGACATCTCCTGGTGATTCATTTCTTTGTAGAGTAGAGGCTTTGATTCTTGGTTTCTTTTTATTCCGTAAAAATGTTCGAATAATAGAATGCATCTCATTCCAAAAACCACCCGGCGTTGCTATAGGAACCATAGAACTGATGAAATTGTTGTGGGGCAATAAGTTCATCTTGATGACTGAGGTAGGAAGCATATCCCATCTTGCTATCAATATTATTTGAAACTTTGTTATAGTTTTCAGACGTTATTACAGTGAAAGAAGAACGAATGGACACTCCTAAATATTTAAATTTGTTTACAACTGGAATATTATAAAGAGATGTCTGGTCACCCTATACTTCTTGTCCACCTAGTAGCATTAGAGCTGATTTTGTCCAGTTTATTTTTTAACCAAAAATTCTGCTTAAAATTGCAACATAGGAAGTAGTTGAGAAGGAACCTCTGTTAATAGAGAAATTCAACATCTTTATCAACAGAGAACCGAGCTGAGGCCAAAAAGCCTCATTTAATTCTGTAGGTAAACCACCTAAGCCTGAAGATCTCCCTCTGTTCATTCATTTCATAGCGTTCTTCAGTTCGTCTAAAGTAAGACTGACATCTGTCCTACTGGGGCAGCTTAGGTAGTTTTAATGTCTCAAAGAATTCAGAACAGATTTCTTCATTATGGGACACCTCTGATTTGTACAAGTTTTGGTAAAATTGTTGGAATGTACTGTTGATCTTCATGAGATCCGATGTTATATCCCCCTCTTTTGTCCTGATCGCTGATATGTTCACTAGATTATCATTTTCCCGTAGTTAATGAGCGAGCAAACGGCTGGGTCGGGCACTGTTCATGTAAAGATTTTACCTTGTGCGGTGTATGACAAATTCTGCTTTCATTCTTAATAAGCTATTAAGTTCATCCAATGATTTCCCTCGCTTACATATGTTTTCATCAGAAGTATTGTTCAAGTGCTGAAATTCTGCTATGGGAGGCAACCTTTAACTGCCTCCCAATGCACACAGGGATCATCGACTGATGGGCTGTTTATTGTGATTCAGTTCAGCCTTAAGCTCTTGTCTGAAAGTGTCATTCTGGAGCAGAGATGTGTTGAAATGCCAACGAACAGCCCTTGATTGACTTGCTCTGAGCGAAAAAGTGCAAAGAATGGCCCTGTGATCAGAAAGTGAGATTGGAGTCAGAGTTTTTGATGCAAAGGTATAATCAATTCTTGAAAATGTTTGATGCTGGGCAGAGAAAAAGGAAAATTCTTTGGAAGAGAGATTCATCATTCGTCAAATGTCGATTAATCCATTATCAGTAGACAGATTCTGTAATGCAACAGGTGCCAATGGTTGATCTCTAATTTCTGTCACTCCTGTTCTGTCAATGTTATGAAACTGCAATAAAGTCTCTCCCAACCAGAAGCTAATACTCTGAGATCTATTAATATAGAGGCCAATGAATCGTGAAAATTTATTTGGAGCATATACAGAATTAGGGCAATTTTAATACCACTATAAACTATTTTACAGAAAGTGATTGGACCATCCGTGGATCCCCCTGTGCCCAAAATATAGTGTCATTTACATTTTTGCAGATATGAAAACCTCTTTCACTTTTTGGTCTAATAAGAGGAGGCAATCACATGATAGTATTTATTCTTAAATCTATGTAAATCAGCATTCAGAAAGTGTGATTCCTGTATGAAGGAAAAGTGGATATTCTTCCTATAAAGTAGATTCAGAGTACTTCATTATTATCTATATCTTAATGTTGTTATGCCCTTTCTGTCATAAAAACACTTTTTTTTTTCAATGAGAAAAACACAAAACATGCATTTTTTTCAAAATAAGTTGCAAAGTGAAACAATTGATATAAAGATATTACAGACTTGAGTCGGTCAATAATTGATAGAAAGATTGATTTTGCTGGAAGAATAAAGCATGCATACTGTTATTTGGAAACGTGGTCGATGCCTTTGAGGCTTAAAGGCGACCTTTCTTTACTCTGATGAAAAAACAAGGATGGAGTAAAGGGTCGCCATGGAAACCTGTGGCTGCTTCAGGACACAAGCAGAGATCCTTCTTCTAACTGTAATAGCCTCCTCAGACAAAAGGAGCTAATAGCTGCCATTAGCCATTCCACCAAGTGTCGTGGCTCTCAATTAATGACACACATCTGCATCTTTAGCCATGAACTCATCATCATCGTCATCATCACCTCTGAACTACGAACATCTGTAAAAACCAAAACACTCAATCACCTGAGGACACACACAGTGTGAGATAGCATCAGCACCAGCTCTAAGGTTACATAGCATGTGCATCATCTGTTCCCTCATCCTGATGCTCATCTTTTCCCATTTGACCGTCAGTAATTCCGACTGATAACAATCTGTGCCACGCTCACCTGATACCGACACAGCCGATCAATACCCAAAGTAGGCAGCGGATCAATGAGAAATACTAACATACAAGCTCGATTCTGAGAGACTTTCACTCACAGGTTTATATGTTTATTCACAGAAAAGTGAGCTTTTTCCATCTTTTTTCCCCTGCAAATATATATTTATTCTTAGTTTAAGTTTCCTGACAAAAGTTTGATGCATTTTTATTCATATTGTATTTAGTTTAGGTTGAATAAATTCAATATTTTAATGTAAAGTCCGATGTGTAAAAAAGAGTACTGATATATCCTACTCATGTTACTTGATTGTAAGTAAGTAATTTATTTATAAAGCTTTTTTGCAGATAAAATCACAAAGTGCTGTACAGAACAGAGGAGAAATTAACACAACAGGAGCAGCATCATAAAAGGATAGTAATTAAAATCAATTTCACTAAAAGCTGAAGAGCGAAGTCTTCAAATTGTTTCTTAAAAGTGTCCACACAGTTGAGCTCCTGGAGGGACTGGTTCAGGTTATTCCAGAGTCTGGGGGCCACAGCCTGGAACGCCAGGTCTCCTCAGGTTTTAAAATGAGTTTTTAGGATCTTTAGGAGACCCTGGTCTGAAGACCGAAGGATGCACCCTAAAGTGTAGGGGCACAACAAGTCCGTGATATATTGAGGGGCCTGACCATGTAACGCTGGGAAAGTCAGAACTAAAATCTTACACACTATGCAACATTTGACTAGAAGCCAGTGCAGAGTAGAAAGAATGGGGGTAATGTGGGATGTTCTGGCAGCACCAGTCCAAAGTGTGGCAGCAGATTGAATCTGTACTCAAGTACAAGTAAGTAATACATAAAATACTTAACGACAAGTCAAAAGTAGCTCAATTAAATAGTACTTAAAGTAAAGGCTACTAGTTACTTTCACCTACCACGTTTATTCTTGGTAATAAATCTTGCCACGGTTCTCTTGCATACAGTAAACATCTTATGTTTAAACTTCAAAAAGAAGAGACCAAATCTTAGTTTATTTTCCACAAAAGCATCTATGTAAAATAAAAGGTTTTTTAGAAAAATACCAATGAATTCAATTCAAAATAATAATAAAATAAACTCTAAGTATAGAGACATTTATGAACTCTAAAGCATGCCAAATGTGCCATGTGGATAACGACATAATAGGTAAAAACCACAACCTGAACCCAAGAAAGTGGCTTTGATCAGAAATGAAATAACTAAGAAGATACGGATGATGTTTAATGTGCCTTCATAAAGTTTATGAAGGAAAAAAAAGAAATAATCAGCAAAAAAAAAAATAATAATTTACTCAATAACGGTTGTGGGCATAGAAATGTAGTGAGCACTTCTCCTTTGCAGAGATAATCCAAGATGCTAATTAGGCAGCATGATTACTGCACAGGTGTGCCTCAGGGTGGCCACAATAAAAGGCCACTCTAAAAATGATCAGTTTAATCATGCAGCACAATGCCACAGATGCGTACAACTGGCATGCTGACTGCAGGAATGTCCACCAGAGCTGTTGCCCGTGAATCGAGTGTTCATTTCTCTACCATAAACCCTCTCCAAAGGCATTTTCAGAGAATTTGGCAGTACATCCAACCGGCCTCACAACCACAGACCACGTGTACCCACACCAGGCCAGGACCTCCACAACCAGCATGTTCACCTCCATGATGGTCTGAGACCAGCCACCCTGACAGCTGCTGCAACAATCGCTTTGCATAACCAAAGAATTTCTGCACAAATTGTCTCAGGGAAGCTCATCTGCATGCTCGTCGTCCTCATCGGGTCTCGACCTGACTGCAGTTTGTTGTCGTAATTTACTCAAGTGGGCAAATGCTCACATTGGATGGCGTTTGGCACATTGGAGAGGTGTTCACTGTTTTCACCGTTCAGGGCAGATGGCAGATGGTGAGTGGTTTGCTGATGTCGACGTTGTGAATCGAGTGGCCCATGGTGGCGGTGGGGTTATGCATTTTATTGTCATTTTCTGCTGTGCTGCTGATTCATTAGAGGAGTTATGGCCTTATGGGTGTAAAAGTTTGTAAAGTTCTGAAAGTTTAGTGTCCTTTGTGGCTAAATTAGCGGTGACAAAGTGAGAGACAATGGGCTCCATGTCAGGCGATTGTCTGTGCTTCTTTAACGCTGATTCAACATTCTTTTATTAAACCTTTAGGTTCATTGGTTGTTTATGTTCATGTTATATTATTGGCCCACTCAGTTAGCCAAAGGCGCTTTCAAAAAAATGTATTCCGTGACATTTTTGTCCCTTTCTTAGTTCCGGAATAACACCTGGCGTTTGTTGAGGGACCTGATAATATACAAATTAAGCTCTGCGTAAAAGGTAAATACGGAGGAAAATCAAAGAAAAAAAGTAGGAACTAATACAATATGTCCAACCATAGGATTTAAAGGAATAAAATAGTTTTTTCATTTTCGTAATGAAGAAGGATTGATGCCGTTTCTGCACAGTTCCTGGCACCAACAGCAGAGGGAACTATTGGATTTTGCCTCTGGTTTGTCCCTGGACATCAGGAGTCAGAGGTGATGTTTGTGGTTGATAAAGAACAACAGTCAGTCTGCCTAATGCTTTACATGAGCTGGAACTCATCTCCAGCATGAAGCTTAGAAACACCACCAAGATGTAACGCTGGTGTCATGAATGTGTGGAGGGAAGGATCATCTCTCTTCAGTCCTACAGGGAGAAATCAGACCCTTCATCATTCTAGAGACTGAGTGACCTTGTATTTACTGGCCTTTTTTGCCTACCAACAGATTTCAAACTGCTTCTCTCACAGCAGAAAGCATCGATCACGTCTTCTGTGTGAAACACGCATGCACTCGTGTCTTCTCCGCATGAGAACAATGGAGGACATTTTTCTGTCTGATTATTGAAAGCTCAAAAATATCCCTGTGATATTGCACTGCGTGCTTTTAACAAAGGCCAGTGAGTGCATCATGAGCCATTCTCACTAACACCAGGAGACCTCTGAGAGCACACCTGTGTGAGTCTTATGAACATGATGCCTCTGCAACGACTCCAACAAATTTCCCAGCACAACTGCTCAACCCTCTGAAATCCCTTCACATCTATTTGTGCTTTAATGGAGTTTTATAATTGTATTCAGTATATCTACCAGTGTTATGAATGTGTGAACTAGAGCTGGGGGGTTATGAATGATCCAGGTTAAAGAGTTCTTTGACCTGAATCAGGAGTCATGAATCCCTCGTCTCCTTTAACCCTGATACTATGAGTCTTCTGACTGAGAGGACATAAAGTAAGAAAACTCACCATAAACACGGACAGAATGCTAGAAACATCAGTAACCACCGTAAACACTCAAACAAACAAACCAATCTAACTGGAAACAACCAGATTCAAACGATCTGGGTCACAGACCAACCAGAAATACTCAGAACTCAAACGTTCCAGGCTAGAAACCCAGTCAGGACTCAAAATATATGATTATACTCCCTAAAAATACTAACAATCCAGGTTAAGAACCCAAATCACAATTAACCAGCAACAGTGAGATCTGAAATGATCTGATTATTCTCTGCATAAACAGTCAGAACTTAAGGACCCAAGTCACAAATATTCAGGTTTTACAAACTGGAAAGAGTCAAGACTCAAACGATCCGGTATTAGTTCACAAAAACAGTCGGGACTAGAAAGATTCTAGGTTAAGTATCAAAGTCCTAAATAACCAGCAACAGTCAGGACTCAAATTATCTGATTATACTCCCAAATCAGGACTCAAACGATCCAGGATAAAGTTAACCCAAGTCACAGCTCACAGTTGGGACACAAATGATCGGGTTTTACGAACCGAAAAGAGTTTAAACTCAAACAATCTGGTTATAGTTCTCAAAAAGAGTCAGGACTCAAACGATCCAGGTGAAAGACCCAAGAACAACTCACTGTTAAACAATGAGGAAGACTCGAAGGATTCTAGGTTAAAGATCCGAGTCACAATTCACCAGCAACAGTCAGCACCAAAACATGTGGCTATACTCCCAAAAAAAACAGCTGGGACTCAAACATTCTGGGTCAAGGGCTCAAACTCACGATTCACAGAAAACAGTCAGCCCTCAAACAGTCTGCTTTAATGATTCAGGTCATGATTCAATGTCAGGACTCAAAAACTATGAGGGAAATGACTCAAAAGAACTAGATCACTTTAGAGAGTGACTCAGATTAACGCAGATCCATAAGGTGAATTGTATTTACAAGTGCTTTTATGAAACTAGTTTAATTGAAATATAATGAAACTTGCAGTTTATTTTTAAAAGGTCAAAAGTTTGCTGGGTTTTTTTCTGTCGATGGTGAATAAATTAGAGCAACCCTCGGGTTGGAGCTTTAGAGAGCCATGTTGTTCCGATGCTAAACAAACGATGGCATTATGCTGCAGCCTTTGCCAAATGTTGATGCCATCATTGGTGTTCAAACAGCCAACATTTACATGGAGTTGTTCAGCAGCCAGAAGCATCGCTGTGTGGAGAACATCCACACATCCAGCAGATAATCCTGTTAGTTCAAACAATGAGGACTTTAAGACACGCGCTTCATCAGAAGATCAGCGTTTCATGCCTTCATCCAAAAGTAAACCTGATCCATAAGTTCAAAACATCATCTGCAAAAAGAAATACAAAGTATATCAGAAGAAAATGAAGTTGGAGTCTTTTTTGCATGAGTTTGACATCAGTGAGGTCATCTTTAGACAGCGACTAGGCTCCATTCAAAAAGGTCACACTGGGTGAAAACCTCACAGATCGGAGCGAACAAAGGCATTTCACTCCTAGTGCCACGGTTTACACCAGCACCATTGTTTCTCTGCCATTCATGGTTTGAGAAAATGGGTTTCATGAGAGAGGAGTTTGACGCAACTCAGCTTTTAACACTGTGATCAAACTGCTGTAATTGATACTTTTCAGTGCACTCGAGCTGTGATGCGAGGATGGACGGGCAGATTTTGAAGTGTTTTGGACATGAATGTGACCACAATTGCGGTCGATTACACTTGATTCAATAAATACCGTTTGTTTTGACTGAAAAAGTCAACTAGGAAGAAAGCTTCTTTAACCTTTTCTCAGTCGCTGCACCTACAATTAAAACCGAAAGAACCGACGCGTCGGCCGATGGGAACGCAGAGACAAGGAGGAATCAAGGATCACGAGACAATCCACTGGCAAACACTTTCAGTTCATGCACACCTTAAAGAGCGAGGGTAATCAGGGAGATGGGACGCACCTGAGTGGAAACAAGAGGAAGTACCAATTCTCTCTGTACTTACAATTAAGACACAGGTGGTTGAAAACAAAAACGATGAGAACCCACGCACGGGCGCGAGGACTGGGACAAATACAAGTGAAAAATAAATCAGGGACTAGAATAAAACCGAACGATATCCGAACTGAAAGACAGCACACCGGGACGTGAACCCATAAACAACAGATGTACAATAAGTTATAGATAGAAATGAACATTCGAGTGCTAATTAGGAACTCAACTGAACCATGAGAAAATAAACATATTTTACACACGGTTCTATTCCTGGTAGGATGGAGCTTTTCCAATGATCAGGTTGTGTCCTGGCTCAGATTTGTTCATTTGCATTATGTCCTAGTTATTAGATGTCCTCTTCTACTTAGGAAACCATCAAACTCAGTCATCTTACACTGACTGTTTGGTACCAGGTCACAAAGAAGGAATTACATATACTCTACTTCCTGGAGTTTTATTTAGAAAAAATAAATTAAAGCTGTATTACTTTAATTTATTACACACTACATATTCTCTCATTATTTCTACTGTTAAAAACATTGTGAGAAGTTTCCTCTCACAAGTTGTCAAAACTATTAGATAAAATCATATTAAAGGCAAACAGATAATCAGTAAATTAAAAAAAGTACTTGATGCTGTTCTCAGTGACTTTATAATACTCCTCAATCCCTTAAAACACAAACTTGAAGCTGGGGGGCCAATTCTGGCCCTTTAGAGAATCCACTTTGGCCCGCAGGACAAAGTAAATATAAATGACAGAAAAAAACATGAATCAATGTGTAAATTAGCAACTAGTTTGATTGTAGATATCGTAGTCCCTCAAAATACAGAAATTCAATGAAACTTTACAATATTTGCCAGCGTTCACAGTTTTCCATGCTAATAATCACATGATGTCTGTCATTTTTAAAAGCTTAATTGTTGAAAGAACTCTCAATTTTTCCAAAATCCTTCAATTTTGTCCAATATTCCACAATTTTTTTGCAAATTAGGGCATTTTTTGCTGAAATTGCTTGTTTTCCCACCTACAATCCGTGACCCACTTGAGATCAAACAGGTCCGTATTTGGCCCCTGAACTAAAATGAGTTTGCCACCGATGCATTGGAAGGTTTTTTTTGTTGCTAAAATTACTTTCTTACATCGAGCAGATTTGAAAACCTTTCAGATAAAATGCTGCTGTCCCTCCACATTTACAAATGTTGCGGAAGTCATAATAATGTTCATAAATAATGTAAGTTGTGTTTTCAGTGCTCGTGATGAGACAGAGAGAAGCTTTCTGTCTCAGCCTGTGGGCGTCTCGCTCTAGATCAACATTCCTGCTGAGGTTCGAGGACGTCTCTCGTGTTTGTGTCCCCACTGCTTTTTCTTCCATGGTTGCTTTTGTTTTCCAGGAAACAAATCTTGGAGTCTTCTGGAGACGAGAGCACGAGCACTGTGATCCACCTACATTTGACATTCCTCCTTCAGGCCCGTGGGCACGGCGGCACTGAAGCTGCTCTGTGTGCGAGGCAGAGTGGACAAACACGTCTCACCCCAACTCACTGGGTTAGATCAGGAAGCTGGGCGGCCATGTTAGCTCCACTAGTATGTTATCAAAGCCCCTTCACCCACATGTGGATCTTATCAGGAAAGGGAGAGCTTGACGGAGAAGGCTGGGCATATTCTTTTAATTGAAGTAGATAAATGTTAAAAAGAAGGAGTTTTCCTGTGTTGGATGTTTTGATCTGTTACGACACATTTCCATTTTAACGGAAGTAACAGAAGAGATCGTTTTTGTTTCTCCTATAGGAGAATACATATAGTATCTATATATTAGAGTAGAGATTTCTGAATCTGAATGTTTTCCATGCACCATCAGAATATTCACAATTTGGGAACAAATGTAATTTTGTTCATTTAAAAATTTTTTTTTTTTTGCAAGTTAAAACTTTAAAGAAAATCTTCAATTAAAAAAGGCTGGATTCATATTTGATTTGAATTCGAACCTCCAGATATTCATAAATCATAATATTTACCTTTTATCAGGGCATTCATCTTCTAAATAAGTCATTCTATTTCACTTTTAGTAGGCGCCTCACTCGCCCTTGCTGCAGCCGCTACGGGGGAGGGAGGGGGACAAAGGTCCAAAGAGGGCGTTGAAACATGATCCGTTCACTTCATTGTGTTCAGTCCAGCCCGTCGCAAATGACGTGAGACGACCTTGAGTAGATCTGATTCAGAAACAAAATTCCCAGGTAGCAGTGGGAGAAGAGGAGGAGGAGAAGGGATGGAGTGTCATTTCTACACAAACATCCTGGTGAATAGATGAACCAGCCTTGAATGTCTGGCTTGTGAGGGGAGCCAATGACGATAAACGATTTGTTTGCGGTCAGGCTAAACACAATTCCGTTAGCCTTGAGTTCTGGTCTCCAGCAGTAAATCCATTAAGGTGGCCTTAACTCAAAAGCCGAGCATTTAACTTCTACAAGTTGGATTCGATTCCGCGTAAACGTTCCGACACGCCTCCCTAGTGAGGCGTTCAGGGCACGTCCCTCCGGAAGGAGGCCCCAGGGAAGACCCAGGACACGCTGGACAGACTATGTCTCTCGGCTGGCCTGGGAACATCTCGGGGTCCCCCCGGAAGAGCTGGAGGAAGTGGCCGGGGAGAGGGAAGTCTGGGCCTCCCTACTGAGGATGCTGCCCCCGCGACCCGGAAACGGCTAAGCGGGAGAAGATGGATGGATGGATGGATGGTAAACGTTCCTTTTGAGTTCGTTCATCGCATGAGTCTGAGTGTTAAGAGCCCTGCCCCATCCATCAGAAATGACTGGCAGCCTTCCCAAACAGCTGCCAACATAATCCGGACTTTGCGATAGGTCAGAAAACTGCCAGCTCCAATCAGCAGCATACCTACTATCATAATTCCAATCATGTAAACGTTCGTCACGTCCTCAACGGAAAGAATGGACAGAGACATGACCCGTCCATCGTGTATCCCGCCGCAAACGTTCCGTCCGGACAAGCGTGCTCACCTCTGCCCGTCCTTTTTGTTTGGTCGATTGCATTGAGAAACCAGCTAATCAATTCCATAATTCCGATTTTCGGATAGAGATGTCGAGAAAAACTCCTACTAGATTCTGACAAAAAACAGCACAAGACAAAAGGAGCAGCAGCATCGAGTGCAAAAACAAAACATTTTTAATTCTGTTTGGGAGAATTGTCTTATGTTGTTGTGGTGTATGCTTATAAGACTGCAAGTCAAAGTATTTAAGTTTACAACTGTAATGGAAGTAGATAAATAACTGTCTTGAATATTAATTCATGCTTTATTATCTTACCATAAGCCTCGCCTACAAGAAAGAACAGTGTATGTATAATTCATCTGATATTGTTAATTAGAACACATTACGTTGATAATGTTTGTTGAAAAGTACATGAGAAGAGGACCGTGAGCAATATTGAGGAAAAAAAAATGCAATTAGATTATATTCTAAAATAGTTCAGTCCTACTAAATACTACAGTTATTGTTTTTTTTAAAATAGAATAAGAACCAGATGATACATGGACGGGGGGGCGCACACACACACACACACACACACACACACACACACACACACACACACACACACACACACACACACACACACACACACACACACACACACACACACACACACACACACACACACACACACACACACACACACACACACACACACACACACACACACACACACACACACACTAAAGTATTTTGTCGTGGCGTTCCCAAGGCTCTGTTCTTGGCCCCTTTTTTTATTTTATTTGTTACAAATAACTACCATGGATGTTTGCTTCATTTTAAACTGATGATTAATCAATATTCATCTTTTTCAAAGGTGTTTCATTAATTCATTATGACGAATTTGTCCTCTTTCTGAAACTGAAAGGATGGATGTGACTCAGGATTAGATGCACTCGCCTGATGCTATAATAACTTCACTTTCTCTTTGTGGTTTTTAAAAACATCTGCTGTTGCATTTGTTGAAGACAACACACACCAGAGCTCTGAGTATATTGAAAACTCCATTTCATTGAAATTTAATGGCGTGTGAAAATTTAAGGAGGTGCTTTGAGGAATTCCCTTCATCTCTCCGACTTCTGTTATGCTTGTCTTACACGTGTATCATTCCACTCAGAACATATCTATATTTGCTTGTCCTTGCTATGGTTTTCTATGTTCTCTCAGCCCAGTGTGGCTTATTGCAACACTACAAAGACTCCTGATGTGTTGGAGCTGCAGCGTCTCACAAACAAAGCAGGATCTGTTGCCTGGTGCGTTGTATTATAGAAAACACCCATGCACCATCAGAATATTCATAATTTAGGAACAAATGTCATTTTGTTCATTTTTATTTTATTTTTTTGCGAGTTGAAACACAAAGAAAAACTTCAATCAAAAAAGGCTGAATTAATAAAGCATCAAAATAAAGCCATTGAAGGAATAGATTAACCCTTGGAGACATTTTGGGCGTTTTTATTTGTTTAGCTCTCAATATTCCAGTCATTTTAAAGACTAGATGGATTACATTTTGTCATTGTTGTTTTTTCCTTTTTATTTGCTGATTCAAATTCAAATTCATGCATATTGGAAGTGTGTAGAAAAGGAGATATGCATCATACGGCACTAAGTAAGCTCGTGACCAAATTTGTCCCATTGTAACCACATATTTTTCATATACTGTAATCATGACATATCATAATGCTTTTTCAATTAATATCTAATAGATAAAGGCCTCTACCTTTAAAATAAAGGGAAAATGTGTTTTAGGTGTAATGACCCCCTACCAACCAGAGACCTATGCATAAAGTTTTAGAAAAATTTCAGTGAAGGCCTGGATTTCTTATCTTGCAAAATATACAAGGTGTAAAACTTGATTTCTTTCTTTAAATATGTCCTTATGCCAAAAAAATTATAATTCTATATTGAAAATATTTCATTTTGGCCCTCATTTTTAGAAATACTGCATATTTAGTGTTTTTCCTGCTGAAAACATTAGAAGTTCTTGTGATAAAAAGTATTAAAAATATTATAAATGAAAATTAAAATAAGTTTTACATCTCTGGATAAGTCTGAAGTAGTTGATTCAGAGCATATTTTATAGCACACAAGGTGTCTAAGTGTATGTAAGTTAAAAGGCGTGTACAAAAAAAAAAAACAGGATTAGTGTCAGAGAGAAAACACTGTTTGATGCTGTTTAACAATAGAGGTTTTCAACTGGGTGGGTTGGGACCCAAACCTTGGTCACAGATCTTTTTTAGAAGGTCTCAGGCATTTGATATCATTATTATAGTCACCTTAATTTAATCAGGTTTGTTTACACATACACACACACACACACACACACACACACGAGGCCGATGCGATGCTACAACAGTCGTGCTTTGCTTGAGTTCAGCCTCAGAGGCAGCCCTTGTTGTTCCCGTGAAGCAGATGCTGATGCTGAGGGGAACAATGCATAGGGCGGCAGTGACTGACACAGCCACCAAAGCTCTGAAGAATGTCTGGATCAGAGCCAGACGCACGGACCTCACCACCCCAAACCCCCTAGCATGATCCCATAGGGCCTCAGGAGGGGGCCGAGAGGGGACGACACCTTCAAGGACGGCCTCTGTGCAATGGGCTGCCCTGCAAAGCACCCTGAGGAGCTCAGTGGTGTCACTGTTTGCTTTGGACTGTGATCAGAAGCCCAGCAGCAGCAGCAGCAGGAATGGCCTCAACAAGCTCCTCAGGGACGGGAAAGAAGAAGAAGAACCCTGGGCTGATGGATCAGATTAGCACGTTGTTTGGAGGGGAGAAGAAGAAGAGAAGCAAGGTGAGCATCAGAGCCAGGAGTCTACTAGAGAACATTAAAGATGTTCTTTTACTAACAATTTGTCAGGGTTTATCTTTCAAGAGTTCAGCAAATGTATGTATAGTTACACACAAACCTGTTACACAGAAGTCAACGTTCTCCGTGTCGATGGAAAAAGGAGGAAAACAAACAAAAACCAATTTAGTAAAAAAGCAAAACAGAAAAGTATGAAGAAAATACACAAATAAACAAGCTCTGTTTATTTGACTGAACACACACGGGACTCACAAACTGACAGGACAGAGAGTGTAAAAACACATATAGAATCATTGACTAGACAATAAAAAACACACGGAATAAAACAAACAATTTACCAAAACACTGATTTAGTTGTGACGAAATAAACAAAAAACAACTCAAGTCAAACCAAAATCAACTGAAGCAAAGAAAGAACATCAATGGAAGATAAATCACCTCATAAGAGTGACAAACGACATCTTAAGATACACAACTCAGTCTAAAATACCCACAAAACACACACTAATAATCAACTTACAGATAAAAACTCAAATACAGAATCAGATTTAAAATAAACAAAAAACAATTTAATGTTTAAACTGAGTAAACCGGTAACACTTAACGTTGATGTTTTATACATAAGGCTAACATAATGCTGTCAATTTCTGTCATTAGCATGAACTAAATTATGACACCTTTGGAGCCATGGTGGCGTTTTTTGGCTTAAGTGGAGGGATCTAGTGGAGTTAGGTTACGGTTACGGTAACAAACAAATGTATATATTTTTCCCCCTTTGAATGCTGAACTACATGGTGGTGAACATTAATGTGGAAATGAGCATCTGTCAATGTACTGACTTATTATTGTCTGTGTCTGCTGCTTTAAATGTATGTGTGGGCTGGTGGTGGACTGCAATAGATTTGGGATAAATAGTCTAATAGTCTAAATCTAAAGACAGGTGTCATTGTCATGTCATAATAATGACAGCGAAATGTTAGCTTTATGTATAAAACCTCAAGTAAAGTGTTACAGAATAATTCCCTGAACAGTAGAGGAACAGGACACGCCCTGAAGTCACACAATTGGTTTGTTCAGAGACGCCAAAAAACAAACATATCTTCATTGTACAAATAGGAACAAACATTAAATAACATTATTATTTAATGTTACACTATCTGAAAGAGCACAGGTCACCAAGACAAATTCCAAGTGTGTATTCATACACTCTTGGTCAATAAAGTTGATTCTGATTCTGATTCTAGTTTCTGAGAATGTAGTAAAATTATTTTCTCAACGTTAAACAATAGTTGAAAGTTAAGCAAATGTGTGAAATAGATTGTGTAGCACAGTGTGGAAATTGTAGCTTTAAAACCATGACATTTCTTCTTTTCATCTCCACAAAGTCTCCAATAACACCAGAAAAAGTCACCAAAAGCTAGAGCTTTTTGGTTTATTTAAGCAGTCAAGATGTTGAAAACGCAAAGTTGGCAAAACTACCATGCCGTGGTGCGTTCACTGTCCAGCACAAGAAAGGAATTGTCATGCAGCCCACCACTGAATCTGTTTTTTTTCCTCACTTCCATTACATTGAGAACAAGTTCAGTTTACAGACGTAAACGTAAAAAAAGAAATCGTACAGGAACGTTGCATTTTCCTTCTCGATGCTTTGATCGTTTTCTTGCTCTACCGATGTAAAATAGAGAGAAGTCACCGCTTTGCAAAAGTTAATTGAAGAGTTATTTATTACTTTATTGTAATTGAAGTTAATTGTTAATGCCCCCTAGTGGCTCACAGAAGTACAGCGACTGAGAGTCTAATATTTTGGTGGAAAACAATCCAATAATATGTGTTATTTACTTTTTAACAACCCCATAATTATGGCAATCAAGCTATGCATGGAAACCAGGTTAAAGATACATGAAGGACATTTAGATATTTTAATTTTTCATCTTTTTTGTATTTCATTAAAAAATAGTGTCGGGGATGGCGTTTAGAGAGGACTTTACCAATTTAATGCTTCTGTGAGTGGAATAAATGAGTTTCATCATGAAAAGCAACCGAGGTGACGGTTCACTTCTCAAAGACGACAAAAGACAAACAAATAAACAAGCAAGTTGTTAATGTTTTTTAGACATCAATGCTTTTGTGAAAGTTCGCTAAACAACGAACACTAACGCAGTATATTTCAAAAGATTCATTGTGCAAATTGTAGAGTTGGTATTTAAAACATTTTTAAGACCAAAAAGAGATGTTTTTTTCTGTCGTGTTGGGGCGCGGGAAATAATTTTAGGCGGAAAATTATGGAAAATAGGGGTCAGTCCAAAGTCAGCTCGCTGCTTAATGGTTGTTTGGAGCTTTTTAGACGACAACAATGAGACTCGTGTTGTGATCAAATGAAACTGCATTAGGACTCATTTCAGCTACTTTTGAATGAGTGATTGAAGTTTTTTTTTTTTTTTTTTTTTAGAGGTTGTTTTTATGGGACACGTTGACAAGTTTACAAAAAAAGATCAAAATCTTTTCTAAGAGACATTTACGTCTTGAATCTTGTAGACATGTTTTCAAAGCACCATAATGGAAAACACAACCAAGAAAAAGGCAATAAACTACAGAAGTTAAGTTAATGGTCACATGTCATGCACATCTCCATTTGTTCTAAGAACTTCAAAAACATAGTATTTGAGGTTTATTTTCCCAAACTCGCCTGTTTTCCAGAGTTTTAGTCTCTGAAAAGTCACTTTCTCAGCAACTTTACACAAACAGGCTGATTTGCGTCCTACTTATGCATATTCATGAGTGGGCGTGTCTATAGAGGGGACACTGACTTCCTCCTCCCCGCACGGTGACGTAGGGCCAGAGGACGGCCCACCCTCCTCCCACCCACTCCGTAGCTCATGCTGCTTTATAAACACGAGACGGGGCGGGGCAGGGGCATTCACTGGTACATACATAGACTGTAGAAAATACATACATAGCACTGAGCGAAGGACACTGAAATGCTCACTTTTGTGGGCGTGTCTGTTTACATGTCAATCAAGGCAGAGAGCTTCCTGGAGGCGTGGCTTCTCCAGCTCAGTGCCGCGTCAAATTCATCATCAAAGTGGGAACACGTCATCAAATTATAGCGAGGTGTTTGGGTTCACCCTGTAGTAAGAAAGGAGCAAATCATCCTCTAACTAATGATTGAGGGAATCAATGAAAAAACACTTTGAGCCTGTGTATGAAGCCCTAATAGCACAACAGGAGAAAAGGGTCAGAGGTAGCTAACAGGAACAAAAACAGATAACGCAATACACTGAGGACCTGTTCTACAAAGCTGGATAAATAAATCTCTCTGTTAGCCGGCTTTACTTAACCAAAAGCAGCTGTACTACGAAGCAGGTTATCAACACGTAACTTAAGCCAGGTTAATTTCAACCTTGCTGCATAAAGGGGGTGGAGTTTGCAACGTCTGACCAATCATAAACACGGAGAAACCCTACAGAGGAACTTACGTCATAATCGGGAAACAATCCTTAAGAAGTACAAAGAATTAAAATCCATAATTCAGACCAAAATCAAGGATGTTGCGGCAGAAAAAGCAGGAATGCATTTCGAGAACTGATAACTGTTAATGTGTGATTTTGTGAGTTTATACAATATTTTTTAATCTGAGAATAAACGGGTACTGATGTGTTTCTATTCACGTATCCGCCTCGTTTTGTGAGAAGTCTGTGGCTCTGATGATAGTACAGGCCCTGAAAACACAGCTCGTATGTGCGTGTGCACAGCATCAATGTGAAACATCACCGTTAGAAATGAAAACAACAATCAGTAATGACATTATTCATTAATTTAATGTTTAGTTTTGGTTTTATGAATGTGTTTGGTTGTTTACTGCCTGTTGGTTTGTTGATTTTTTTTTTGTTTACATTTGTTTTGGTTATTTATTTTGCATTGGTTGGTGTTTTTGTTGGATTTTTTTTTTTTTTTTAATTAATTTATCTATTTTTTGTTCATTAATCTTTTTTTTTAATGTATTTGTTTGTTATTGTTAGTTACTTTTTTGGTTCATTTGTTTGTTGATTAAACATTTAATTAACTTTTTCTGGTTATTTATTTTTCATTTATTGATGTTTTTTTTATGTTGATTCGTGTTTTCATTTATTTGGTTATTTATTGTCAGTTAATTAGTTTGTTCATTCATTAATAACTTGTTTGTTGCAGTTTTTGGTGTTTGTATAATAGCTTTTTTTATTTATACATGTACAAAGCAGCCTATGTTGTCATTTTCCTTTTCTTTGTTTGTTTATTGTGTATTCATTTATGTAAGATAATCTTATATATATATATATATATATATATATAAATACATATAATGTGTAAATATATTCTAGTACGTGAGTCAAAACTCCAGTAGTGTATTGTTATTAATAGATTGAATGAACAGTGACCTCCACAGTGACCTTTGTTCCGTTCCCTCCTCCAGGGGTCGTTTCGGGGTCACCTGGCCTCCTCCCCCCAACAGTCCTCAGCTCGGCGTAAGACCACAGAGAACGCTGTGGTGCAGTTCTTCAGGAGCCTTGTGAGTTCTTCGTTCCATCGTCACTGTTTGCTCTCAGTCATCATCACACGCTCGTCACATCCACTGGATCATTTCATGACGTCACGTGTGAAGCAGTGAACTAACATCCTGGATGTTTGTCTCAGTGTTTCCTCCTCTTCACTGTTGTCCTCCTTCACTGATTGGAGGGAGTTTCTCCTTTAACAGCAGTTTGATGCTGTTTGTTGTTGTTGTTTGGTGTTTCTCAGGTGTCCTCGCCTCCTCCTAAATCCAGGGTGAGTCTGACTTTTTCCTGCAACATCATTTAGACCAAGGGTTCTCAACTTGTCTCACCCTAGCGCCCACATTTTGCCACGATCATTAAATCGCGACCCACTTTTTTTTTTTTTAGAATTCAACCAAACAATTTAGGTTTTCTAAAATAGCTGTTGAAAAAACACATATATACATTTTTTTTTTACACATAAATCTATATTTTCCTGTGCAACATGCATACCTTTCAAAAGAAAAGTGTCTTGTCCAACATTAAAAACATTATTATTATTATTATATTATTATTATTATATTTATTTATTTTTGACCAGCTGTTTGCAATCCACCCAGTACAAGTCCATGACCCACTTTTGGGTCCCGACTCACCAGTTGAGGATCACTGATTTAAAATGTCCATCAGTGCACTTTTTTCATTTTTGTGACGTATCCATGAAGGATCTTTTGAAACAATTTCACATCCACTGCACGTAAAAACTGAATTTTTTTTTTTTAATTCTTTACCTCCTTGTAAATCTTTGGCAGATATGGGCAAGTAGTGGCCCAGGGGCCACTCACGGCCCTTGGCCTAATTATGTGGGGCCCTTAAAGAAAACTCACAAAATTACAGAAAAATACATAAAAGTGACTCCAAAAACGCACAAGACAACTACAAAAATGCAGAAAAATAATACAAAACGACTTCATAAAATACGGTAAAATGACACTAAAAACACAAAACAACAAACAGAAAAAGAATGGAAAAAGAAAAATACACAAAATGACTCCAAAAACAAACAAGATGGTTACAAAATATACAAAAACAGCAAAAATACACAAAATGACTCCAAAGACACATGAGATAACAAAGTACAGGAAAAAAAAATACAAACAACATGAAATATGACTCCTAAAACTCAAAATAAAAAAAAACACAAAAATGAATTATGCAACACACAAAACAACTAAAACACACAAACCCTTTGTTCTTTCCCATATTAATGCTCAGATTGGTGATTATTCTAAATAATGACCTACAGATCAGACAATCTCATTTTTGTTGCCCCTGCTGTGATCAAAGTAGTCAGGCCCATGGAAGGAGTTGATCAAAAATGTTTTAGAGAAGAATCAACATTTAAAGGTGCAGTCCGTGACTCTCAGATCCCTCGCTCCCTCTCCCTCCCCGCTGCTCTCTTGCCCTGCCTCCAAACATCAGGGGGCGGGCCTCAATGAGCCTGTTTTTTTCACACAAACTACTAGTTTGATGTAAAGCTGTCCTTACATAGTGACAGCTTTAGCAAAGATGACAAAAAGTCACTTTTATAAGAGTTGCAGACTGCACCTTTAAGTAAAAAACCTTAATATTGAGTTTCACATATCTCTAAGTGAATCCTTTGTAACTTAGTCGATCAGAAATCAGACAATTTAATAACTGGATGTAGAAAGTTACTAAAATATTAAGCAAGTGAGTTTTTCTATTGATTGTAATTGCAAACTTTTTGGAAAATGTGACGTGATTTCATTGGAAGGATCTTACGTGTCACCATGTGTTTCTCTTTCATGTGCAGTGGAGGGACGTCTTGGGTTTGGTACGTCAGTCTTTCTTTGTCTGTGTGCGTTTGTACACAAGGTCCAAGGATCCCATTGTTGTGTGTCTTTGTAATCCCTCCTTTGTTTGCTCCTCCTTAACCTGCACACTGCTCCTGTATATGTGTGTGTGTGTCTCATTCCCCTCTTATATCAGAAGCTGTGAACCTGGCCATGTTGAAATAGGTCCTCCATATGCGGAGTTTGTGTATGTTCATGTACTGCTTTGATTCTAACATATTACTGTTAGTTTAATGTCACAGATGTCAGTTCTGTAGTATAAGTTTTCAGTCAAATTGTACCAAACGTTTAAGACTTTAGGTTGGTTTTTCTTTTTTTGCACAATTGTTCTTCACAATGTAAATGACAAAGTCCTAATTTGCACTTCTATGAATACATAAAATACAAAATATGTAGGAAACTGACAATAGCCAATAAGTGACAGTTATCTGCAGTCCCAAAACGAACTTCACTTTAAATTTCCTAAATTTTGTGATCAATTTCTAGTTAAATAAAGGACATGTGATGTAATAATTTAAGGAACAATAAAGGTTTTGTTAGAATTTTGAGGGGTTTTTTTCAAAGGTTTAACATTGACTATGAACTAATTATGAACCCCTGTAAATATTGTTGAGGTTCATTTACACCAGTGTTCCTCAAATTCATTTGAAAAATTACAATTCTTAATAAAATGTACATGTAGTGCTTTGATTCTAACATATCACTGTTGGTTCATGTGATGGTACTGCAGCAAAAACAAAGCAGAAAGCCTGATTTTATCACGAATTTACAACATTAAACAACGTGTCGACGCAAAAGTTTCAGAATCAGAATCAGAATCAGAAATGTTTTATTGGCCATGTACCGTTTTAAGGACAGTACAAGGAATTTGACTTGGTGGTTGGTGCACAAAACAAACAACAAAAAGAAATAAAAACAAAACAACAAAGCAACAAAGAACAACCCAGCAACAATAATAATAATAATAATGATAAATATAAAGGATGAGGGATAAATAAAGGATAGATAGAGAATAAAGGATAAAGGATAAATAGGATGGAGTCAATTATGTTACTAATCATTTTGCAGAATCTCGAGACGGTCTTTATATTTAATATCTATTTTTTTCTTTTGCCCCCCCCGGCAAGAATCTCAAACTCCGCCTTTGCACCTCACCTCACCACCTCACCCTGCTCCTCCTCTTTTGCTTCAATCCAGAGTGATTCACTGCTTCTGGATGACTTTGAAACCGCTCGACTATTTCTGAACCACAGCCGGTAAACATCTTCTCTCAGGTCCTTTTGGCCTGCATCGCCTTCCTCCTCCTCCTCCTCCTCCTCCTCTCTGTGACACCCCTGACCCCCCCATGTGCCGTCCTGTATGTCCCTGTAGTCATCCTGGACCACCTCCTCGTCATCCTTTATTCTCCTGCTTTTCAATCATGAAGAAAGTATCCACAGAACTGCAGGTTTCCAGGCTTTGTGTCACAAAGAACGACTGAAAACCCAAAATCCTGCATCAGTTTATGAAATAATGAAAGGATTTAGGTCATGAGAAGAACTACTTTAATATGAAACTGCTTATGTGTTATTTCAGGCTCCATCTGGTTTGTTTTTTAAAGTAGATTTCTCAAAAATGAAGCTTGAAAACATTCCACAGGGTTTAAATTTTGCTTTTAAAATTTGAGTGCTACATTTCCTGAACAAGAAAACGCAAATTCATATTATTTATTTTTTCTCCTCCAATTTAAAAAACATTTCATATTTTTCTCATTTACTGGACATTTCCTGAATTTGTCAAACTTTTCCTCAATTATAAAAAATTGTTTCCATATTTCCGCTTTCTTTTCCATTCTTTTAAATCTTAAAATACTAACACATACGTTTGCCATTTTTTTAAAAATGTTTTCCTCATTTTAAAAAAAATATATAAAAACATGTTTTTCAAATAAAACTTTTTCCTTCATTCTTAATTTCAAAATGAATATAAATATTTCAAAAGTTTTAATTGATTTCACATTAAAAAAATAATCTAAAAATAATAATTTCGTCTCTTTTCAAATGTGTTAATTTTTCCTGAAATTTCAGATTTTGCTTTTCACAAATTTGACATTTTTTCCCCCAAAAATTCCAATTTTTCTTTTCACAAATTTTGAATTTTTTTCCCAAAATTCTGATTTTTTTCCAGCTCTAGAATTGTTCCAGTTTCCCTGGGTTCAGACTGATAATCCACCCTAACTCCACACTGTAAATCCTGGCTTTATTCGTCCCTTTTTCTTACGAAGCGTTTTTCTCCAGGCCTCGTCGCCACGTCCTGAAGGCGCGAAGTCGCCGGTCCGAAGACGCAGAGACCAAAGCACACTGTCCAAGATCTTCACCCTGGTGAGTTTTCATGTTCTCACTGAACGTATGGTCTCTGTCCAATGGTGGGCTTCATGTGAACCTGTTCTCCTGTCTTTGCTCCAATGAACCAGTGATGATCTCCTCATGGACCAGTGAGTCAGCGACTGTGACATCACTCCTCACTTATTGAATGTTTGTAATAAACTAAACGTCATAAGTGACACATCTTCATCCTCACAATTCATGTCACCGTTAAAAAAACATCTCCATCACTTTTGAGCTGATCAACCGTCATTGATTATCCTCAGATCCCTTTAACACAGAGGTGTCAAACTCATTTTAGTTCAGGGGCCAAATACGGAGCAGTTTGATCTCAACTCAGATTTTATGTGGGAAAAAAACAATAGTTTACACTTCTATGTATACATAAAATTGAAAATATGTAAGAAACTGACAATATCCAAGCAATAAGTGACAGATATCAGTCCCAAAACGATATTCACTTTAAATTTCCTCAATTTTGTGACCAATTTCTATTTAATTAAGGGAAATATTAAGTCGTAATTGAAGAAAAAAATTAAGGTCTTGTTAGAATTTTGAGTTTTTTCAAAGGCTTAACATTAAAAACATATACATAAAATTTTAAATGTGTAAGAAACTGACAATATCCAAGCAATAAGTGACAGATTTCAGTCCCAAAACAATCTTCACTTTAAATTTCCTTGGTTTTGTGACCAATTTCTCTTTATTTAAGGGAAATATTATGTATTAATTTAAGGAAAAATGAAGATTTTGTTAGAATTTTGAGTTTTTTTCAAAGGTTTAACATTTAAAAATGACAGCAATCATGCAATAAGCACCAGGAAAACTGTGATTCCCTGCAAATATCATTGAGTTTCATTTACACAATGACTCATGTTTTCTCTGTTATTTTCCTTTTTCCTGCGGGATGAATTGAATGCTCCAAAGGGTAGGATTTGGTCCCCGGACCATGAGTTTGACACATGTGCTTTATCAGGAGACCACCTCAGGTCGCTCTAATCAGGACCACGGACAGAGCTCCAGCACATCCTGACGTTCTTCTTCCTCTCCTTCTTCTTTTCTCCAGGGGGAAACTAAACCTCGTGCCCCCCCCAAACGCTGGAGCACCATCTTCTGAGCTTTCCACCAACGACCAAACACCAACGGGACGAGAGGAGGACGAGGAGGAGAGCGAAGGAGAAACACAACATGTTCACGGGAAGGACTCACAACCTGAAGAGATGCTAACAAACTAACAACTCATTTAACGACACAACAAAACCAAACTGCAAAAAAAAAAAAACATGTGTATGTGTTGGTGCTGAAGTCGTCTGTCTGAAGTTTGCTTCTCTGTCGTCTGCCTGTATGTCACACTACTAACAAATATCTACAGTAGATCTAAG
This sequence comes from Gouania willdenowi, assembly GCF_900634775.1. Taxonomy (NCBI): domain Eukaryota; kingdom Metazoa; phylum Chordata; class Actinopteri; order Blenniiformes; family Gobiesocidae; genus Gouania; species Gouania willdenowi. The sequence continues at coordinate 3,263,831 of NC_041054.1, forward strand.
AAGTTAACCAAACACGTGCCTCAGTGTGTAACAATGTTGGTTTATTGCAGGCATGTCAAACTCAGGGGCCAAATAAAGAGCAGTTAGGTCATTTAATCATTATTGTGCTCTAGTTTGTACTTCCACGTATAAATACATGATAAAATATGTACGGTACTGATAATATCAAAGCAATAAGTGACAGATTTCAGTCCCTGCAGGATCTTCACTTTTAATTTATTTGATTTTCTTGACCCATTTTTATGGAATTATTTGAAGAAAATTGCAGGATTTGGGAAAAACTGAGTGTTCGTTTAACAATGTGAGATTCAAAATGACGGCCATTAAAAAATGATGAGCCCAGCTAATATTGTGGAGTTTCATTGAATTTGTGTCTTATTTTGGAGATATCTACAACTGGTTTAATTGGTCATTTACACTATGATTCATGTATTCTCTGACTTTTTGGCTTTCTGCTGCGGGCCGAATTGGATGCTCTAAAGGGCCGGATTTGGCCCCCCGACCTCGAGTTTGACATATGTAGTTTATTGTGATTGATTGCGTTCATTCTTGTGAGGATTTTGCCCTTTTTGATGCACTGTTTGTAAGAAAACACTTCACACATCTTTAATCTAATATGTCTGCATCCTAATCTCTCAAATTAAGAGTAAATAATTCCAGGCTGGAAGGGGGCGGAGCTTACTGTAATTTGATGGTTATGTTGTAAGTAGATCAGAAGGTTCTAGTGGAAAATGATGATGTATTCAAAGACCTGCTTTTTTGTTGTTGTCTGTAGTAAACGATCCCAATGTCACTTGCACTTCTACATCATGCGTTTCTATGTTTACTCTATAACTATGTTTTTGGTGATGTGTTGGTGCTGCAGGGGAAGCCTAATGTCTGGCTCTTGGTTTTTTAAGTCCCGTCTAACTTGTAATAAACATTTGAGCCTCATTTTTGTGAAAAATTATATAAAATATAATAAATGTCAAAATCACTTCAAGTTGTGACTTTTTTACTTCACGCTTTGACTTTTCCAACTCATCACATCTTCCCATTTTCTATACCTGCTTGTCTTATTCTCAAACTCTGATCCTTGAGGGCTGCAGTCCTGCATATTGGACATTTTTCTGTTCTTTTATGGGTGTTTGTTGTTGTTTTGTGGTCCTTTAGTGCTTTTTTGTTGTCTTTGTTTCTTTTTAATTCGTGTATTTTGTATTTGTATTTTATTATGTCTTTGAAGTCATTTTGTGTAAATCTGTACTGCTGCACAGACTACAAACTCAATGAATATATGATTAGGATGATCACCGTTCCGGGCGTTCCCACTGAAGTATACTTCAGAGTTTCCCATGATGCATTTGGAACCTACAACGACAAAAACCTGAATCACACTGAGGCTAAATACAGTATCTCTGTTGATTCTCCACCTTTGAAAGTTCTGAAAACATTTTAAACGAGAAAGTGATCAAGTGGAATATCAACATGTCATTTCATACCAACATTTTGGAGACCCTCCATTGTGCCAATGAGTAAACTTCCTGTTAACTTCAAAACAAGAGCCCTATTTACAAAACTCTTTAAAAAAAAAACAAATGAAAGACATGAAGAGATGCTTTTGTTTTGAAAAGGGAATGTTTGACTTTTGGCTTGAAGATGGCCTCAGGACTATTTTACATTATGCTCGCAATGCATCATGGGACAGTTGAGTATGACTAGAGTGCTCACCGTGCATACTTAAAAAATGAGGGCAACTTCATGACAACGAGGGCCACAAAAATGTGATTGTATCTGTTCAGAGGGCCACATCATCAACATTCATAGAATAACGACCGATCTAAGCATTAATACGGGAAAGAACAATGGTTGTCGTCTTTGTATTCCTTTCGCCTGGGTTTTCTTTGTTTTTTGACATTTTGTGTGTTTTTGAATTCATTTTATAGATTTTCTCGTCAATATGGCAAATATTTTTTGTTGTTTTTGTGTGTTTCTCAAGTCATCATGTGTTTTTGTCATATTTTTTCTGATCATGTTGTCATTTTGTGTGTTTTCCTTCCATTTTGTGTGTCTAAAGTCCTTTTGTATATGTCGTTTTTGTAGTCATTTTGTGTGTCTTGGTTCGTTGTCATTTTCTGCGTTTTATGACACATTTTTTGTGTTGGAGTTTTTGTTACTTTTTGTACTTTTCTGGACACTTTGTGCATTTTTCTGACATTTTCTGTGTTTCTGGAGTTTTGTGTATTATGTTATTCTCTATAGAACTTCATGAATTACAATTTTGTTTCCGGGGCCACTCAAAATTAGACCATGTGGCCCCCGGGCCGCCAGTTACCTATGTCTGCCATATAGTATACATCTGGGTATTTCTCGCGTACTCAATCTTTACATACTATCTAATGTGAACGCACTAAATACTCATTTTGACATCAGGCCTACTGTAGTATGAGTAGTTCGTCAGTGTGTGATTTCCAACACAGTCATGCTGTATTGTTGATGTTTATTATTGTAAATTATGAATAACTATAACATCTAACTAATCCTACATCATGTGATCCATCCTTAAAGAAACTCCCACGCCTCAAAAGACCTCCAGAGGCTCCTTGTCCACCTTCATCAGGCAATAACCGCAAATCCATGGGTTTCACCATGAGCAATAAACAACACCAAGCAGCCCCCTGTGTCCACATCTCTAATTCACACTAATAAGGATGAGTAGATGAGTCATTCCCATTATCCAACACCATCAATGCAGAGTTTCTCATCATTAGAACAAACCACAGAGAGCTTTTCAAGGCCAACCACAGAAATGAGTGCTATAACTGGCTCAGAGGTGATAACGCTCACAATGGTGGAAAGTCAAGCCCTGATGCAATTCATCCTCACGCCACAGCTTTGTTTGTTTGTTTTTATTTACATCCCTATTAGCTATATATGGTTTACATCTCAGACTATATATGCATTACAGCAAACACATTAGATAGGACGTACAAACAACATTCACACAGTAAAGATATTAACCAAAGGATACGTAATACATAACATTAAAGGAGCATGATGTATGAATCAGACTCCATAGTGACACCACGGTGGTTAGTGTAACGACAACCATCAGCCAAGCCACCGCAAGAGCTGTTTATCACCGGAGCACAGCTGATTAGATACTGTGGATAGAGGATGGACACCCGACGCCACCGGACGAGTCGTGTTTGGTCAGATATTTAGAACTGGTGGTCAGGTTTGGTCACATAGTGTCGTTTGCCTCGCTGTGTTCTTCCTTTCCTGCTGTAGCTGCTGTAGCATGCAGCTGTAACTGTAACAGTGAGAGCAGAGGACAGTTCTAAAGGAATACACTGTTGAAACATTCCTTTTTCTGCAGAATTACATGGATTATCCTTATCTTTGATACATAGATTATGTAAATGGATCCGATGGGTCTCTTGCGTGCACTGCGCCCCTGTTTGTGTTTCACTTTCGCTTATTACCTGTGCGCTGATCTGATGTTGACACTAACTGTTGTTGGATAATAAAAGCGGTGCTTACCACTAAAACAAACGTAAATATGTCATTTCTTTGAAAAAAAAAAAAAAAGATGTTTTCACTGTTTGGTCGGATTCAGACAAGAAAATGTGGCCCGATCCAACCGTGACACGGTTATTTATTTACTCGCCGTTCATGTTACTGACCTGTGCACATGCCTCTGCGTACATCTGTTGTTCAGTCCACCGTGCTTGTTTATCCAAGCAGTCGAGATGAGAACGCGCACCAGCGTCATTTGACTTCACGTCTGCAGAAATGTGCAGGAAATTTGTACCCAGAACAAAATGTATAACAATCTGTTAAAGGCAAATGGTAGAAATGTGTGTGGGCTCTGTCTCTTTGAGCGCTTCATCAAACATTAGCATTAAAAGAAGCACAAAAATTAAAGGAAACTAATAATTGATTTAAAAAAAAAAAAAAAAAAGCTCTACCTGTATGCAAAATGTTCAGGTATGTAATTATGCCATACATTACATATTAAGATCCTACGGAAGCAGATTAGGGCCAATTTTGAGGAAGAAAATAATTATGGGCAAATTAAGAATATAGTTGAAATGTCGAGATTAAAGTTGAAATTTTGAGAGAAAAACTTTAAATGATAAGATCTAGATTAAATTTGAAAATAAACTCAAAATACAATATCATGGTAAAAGTCAATGATTTGCTATTAAAGTCAAATTTACAGTAGCTGACAAAGGCCAATTCATCATATACGACAGTTGACTATGATTGATTTGAGCGACAGACAGGTTACACTAAAACAACTCCATTATCAATACATTTATTTCAAAACCATTGATGAAAGCATTTCTCACTCCAGTATCACTATGACAACAGAAGCTACAGCTTGAAGTGCTGCGTCATGCAGGTGTGTAAGGTATTTATTTATCAACAAACAAATATTTATAATTATTATTTTTAAATCACACGTTTTTAACAAAATCTGATTGTTAAAAGTAAGTTAACTTAATACACATTAACCCAAATATTTTTAAACAGTTTAAAACCACAGCATTTTTAAGCAACGTAGATCATTTCTCATTTAAAGAAATACTTTTAACCATTTTATTTGCATTTCACATTAACCAAATCTAGTTTTAACCACACAGTTAGCATGGCACCTGAAAGAAACTTAATAAATCTTTAAATTAAACAAGTATCAAACTCAATATACACTCTTTGAATTGCCTGTTAAATAAAATATTTGCCAAATTTTACAAATAAATGAACAATAAATGCATTTAACTTTAGTTTAAGTCTATGTTTCCTGATTCATTTTGAAAGAATTGTGCAAGCAACAGAAGTTCATATGAACCACGTGGTTGTTTGGAGGCTCTTACCATGAGATGCTCATCCAAACATGTGAAGAATCTTTCAAAATAAAGTTCTGACCCAGTTGAGGTTAAAGTACTTTTTCCACTGTAGCTGCTAAACAAGCACTGCCATTGTTCCCAGTTCACCCAGAGTGACAGGTTTGTGTCATTAAAATAATCACGTGTGCGCACTCACAAGTGGGCGGAGCTTCCACCTGGCCCCTCCCCTCATTAGCAGGAGGGAGGAGCTAACAGGTGGTTCAGCAGACATTCCTTTGTTACATTGTGTTGCTCTTATAGTCTGATGCGGTGTTATTTTGGCTATTTCCGTTGCCAAAATTAGTTTTATTTTACTTTTATTTTTATTGTTTGAATAAGCCAGAAATATTTTTCAACCCTATTATATGTCACCATTTAGAAATGGTGACATGCACACCTGAGATGTTCTTAATTATCAGCTATATTAAAAATCAAAAGTCAAAAAGGAGAAATATGCCCACTTGCAATGTTGAAAAACCATCAAATCCTGTTGAAAATTACAATAAAGATCATGAACACAATTGAATAAAATGAATGAATGAATAAATAAAAATTCCCCATTCACACCTGAATCTACTGGTAGTTGTAACCTGCACTCTGACAGAAAAAACTACTTTTTATATTTAAAACTGAAAACATGAAGGAAATTCTGAAGAGCTGGTATTGTTACATTTTGTACACATTAATTGTATACTATGCACGATATATGAAAAAATGTGTTTCAGCCACGTGGAACGGATATAATAGCTAATAATTTGTTATTATAACAATTAAAATCATTAGAGATAAACCTGAACATCACTATAGGTTATTGGGTGGAGTCAAAAACTAAATTCTAGACAAATATATATTCATCACAGCACTCGTTTTCTGAAAACGAGGGAAAATTTCCTTTTTTCTTGAAGCCATATCGGATTTTCAAGATGGCAGCCACTCCTTATATACAGTATTTTAGTATGCATGATATTACTTATATGCAAAAACATAGGTTTAGAGACACCAAGTTTATGATTGTATTGAACTTAGAAGGGTCATTATGTGGCGTATTCAATCATTTTAAACACGAGAATGAGGGGCAGGAAAAATTTAACCCTGATACTTATTTGACCCATAAAACCAAGCCAAAAAATATCAATTTTAGCAAGAACTTTTGATTTTAAGCTCTGGATACACCCTGAATCAACACTCACTGATTTACATGACAAGCCTTCTTGATTCTGTGGTCTGTGCCATATGTTTATGGTCTGTGCCATATGTCTATGGTCTGTGCCATGTGTCTATGGTCTGTACTATATGTCTATGGTCTGTACTATATGTCTATGGTCTGCGCCATGTGTCTATGGTCTGTACTATATGTCTATGGTCTGCGCCATGTGTCTATGGTCTGCGCCATGTGTATATGGTCTGTACTATATGTCTATGGTCTGTACTATGTGTCTATGGTCTGTGCCATGTGTCTATGGTCTGTGCCATATGTCTATGGTCTGTACTATATGTCTATGGTCTGTGCTATATGTCTATGGTCTGTACTATGTGTCTATGGTCTGTACTATATGTCTATGGTCTGTACAGCCTGTTGAGTTTGTAGAGTCTTCCTACAGCAGCTTTCTAAAGCCTGCTGCTAAATTTGACTTGTGACTAAGTTAGAATAAAATACCCTGAGAAATAGAATTACTCCTGTCATCTTTCCTGGAAGCTGTTTAATGTAAAGATTTAGGCAGAAGGTAGAGAGAGAAAAATATTTATATAAATATATATATAAATATAAAGCAGTCAGATGATTGACTTCAGGCTCTATGGCTCTTCTTCACATCTGATGGTAAACATAGAGAGACCTCTACTGGTAAGAACTGGTCTAAACCAACCAATCAGTGTCCAGATTGGTTGAGGGTTTCAATTATTCCCACAATAATAAGGAATTACAACCATATATTTATGCATTCCTGAGATTTTACAATTAAAATTTAACAAATAACCCTAAAGTTTTTTTTGTAGGTTCCAGCGCAATATTGCATCTGGTTGTATCTGATCCAAGGGTCACATTATCAATATTCACACCATCATTTAGAATAATGACTGATCCAAACAGTAATACAAGAATATACTGAGGGTTTGTATGTTTTTGCAGTAATTTTGTAGATTTTTCTGTTATTTTTGTATATTTTGGTAGTCATTGCGTATTTTCGTTGTCATTATCATTTTTTGTTGTCCTTGCGTGTTTATCTGTTAGTTTGTAAGTTTTTTTTAAGTCATTTACTGTATCATTATATGGGAAGTATGTTTTTGGAGTTGTTTTTGTGTGTTTTGGCCATTGTTTTTGTATATTATTTTAATATTTTATTTATGTTAGTCATTTTGTGTATTTTGCTGTTACGTAAATATTGATCTAATAATTTGTTAGCTTTTTTTGTGTATTTTTATTAGTATTTTTCAGTAATTTTGCGTGTTTCGGGAGTAAATTTGTGTATTTTTCTGATATTTTGTGTATTTTTTAAACCTAATCTTGTGACATGTTTTCTCTTTGCAAAAGCAGCGTGATTGAGATCCTGTGATCTGACCGCATTACTTTAACACTAACGCTCTAAAACACACATTTCTCTATTAGCAAATGTATTTTTCTACATTCCAGAAGTCTTTATACAGCAAAAAAAACACATTCATTCTTCAACAAACCAAACACTAACACACAGACGAGACGCACAAACGTTCATTCAGCCTTTTTTTTAAATTTATTTTCACATGTAAGGCAAACAACGTATGTGCAAAATGCAAACTAACAGTAGGAGTACATTCACATCACTGTTTAGTGGAGGTGGAACAAAAACTGAAATCATGTCTGACAAATGACCAGGATTATAACAACAGAGCTGCATTTAATCTGGGATTCAGCAAAGGAAACGTTACTGGGTTATATCAGAAGTCACATACAGTATGACCCAGTTTGATCCTTAAAGGACTGAACCAGGAACATGTTTTCATTATTAATGAGAAAAGTACATTAACACTTACTGTGGCTGAGTTTAAACACTTCCACATGTGACCAACTGTGCATAAATCCCTAATATTCCCTAAAGCAGTGGTTCTCAAACTTTTCAGCCTGCAACCCCCAAAATAAAGGTTCCAGAGACTGGGGACCCCCACTGTAGCTGAAGGTGGTTGAACACAGACATGAGACAGGGCCATCTATAAAGTCCGCAAAATGATGGTCAATTGTTCTATAAATCTGTGATAACCACATTTATTTATCTGAATAATATCCACTCCAATATGTCTATTATTATTTGTGGCATAGTATATAGTCATCTTAAAGATGTAAATACTTGTTTTAATCAGAAATAAAATGGGTTAAAAGTGACCAAAAATGGTGGAAAAGGTGGTGAAATTGGATTTCAAAAACCACAGAAAGTGATTAGAAAGTATAAATTAGAGTGACCAAACACAGACAGAAAAAGTGGTAAAAACAAAAAAAAAAAAGGGTTCAAAGTGTAAATATTGGAACAATTAGTTTAAACTGGCAAATAATGGACATGACAAATCGCAAATGTGGATAAATAGGTTTTTTTTTTTAAAAAAAGCATAAAATATGGTGAAAAGAGGTTAAAAAAATAAGAATAATGGGTTAGCATATGTGACATTTGGTGAAAAGTGGTGGAAAGGGTTTTTAAGTGCTGATGATGTCTTGAAAGGAGAACAAATGCACAGAAAAGGCATTGAAGTTTGATGGAGAAGTGGCAGAAATGGTAGTAATGTAGCAAAAATACATTAAAAGGCAAGAAAAAGTGATGAAAACAGGTTCAAATATGGCAAGTTTTGTGTAGTTGCAAAAAAACAGGCAAAAATTGGCTCAAATTGGTCAAAAGATATTCTTGAAAATATTTCTCAAAAAAATATATGTCTCACAAACCCAAGGTTGAGAACCCCTGCCCTAAAGTGTAAAGCATTTAGTTCCAGTTAACTGAAACCTAAATATACACAATCAAATCAGCTCATGAGCAGATTTGGTCGACTTGTTGGTTTGATATTTATATGATCCACGTGTGTGTGGTGTGTGCGTGTTCACAGACAGTCTCAGTATAAACTGGTTATTTACCACAGTGCAGTCCTATCATCTGCAGAACTTTCCCAACTATGTCTAAAGTACAGAGCACATTTTAGGACATCCTCAGGTCTCAGAGTTAGGTATCAGGAAAACTTCTGTCATTTGTCAGACCAAACGCCTTCAAAATAAAAGTCAGACTAAACTGCCTCATGCCATAAAACACGACATGACATATTTTGAAGACACTGAAAATACATGTCATCAATATTTGCTGCTTCGGATACGAGAATAAGTTGAAAGCTGTTATAACAATGATTAATTGAACTATGATATATCTTAACTTTGAAAAAATAAAAGGAAAGAATGGCTTTTCAACTTCATCATGCGTACTTCCGGTTCCTTCAAAATAAAACGCCATGTAATAAGAGTAATAATAATTTATATAGTGCTTTTTTCAAGGAGACTCAACATGCCTTACAGAAACCATTATTCATTCACACCAATCATACCGGTGGGGGCAAGCTACAATGTAGCCACAGCTGCCCTGGAGCAGATTGACAGAAGCAAGGCTGCCACTCTGCACCAATGGCCCCTCTGACCACCACCAGCTTTCATACACAATTCACAGCCATGTGGGTGAAGTGCCTTGCCCAAGGACACAATGACAATGACTTGGATAGAGCAGGATTCAAACCCCCAACCCCTTGGATATGGGTCGACGCACTCTACTAGGGCTGGGCAATATGGACCAAAACACATTTCCATATTTCTTCTCAAAATGGCAATATACAATATACTGTAAATCTTGATATTTTTTTAACTCAAAGTCTGACCAGAAAAACAATTGTGGGTTAAATTTTCTGATGGAAAAAGGCACATTTATGAACAAACACTTAAATATCTCCCACTTTAGTCTTTTACTCCTCTAATGGACAGCACGTGTGAGTGAGTTCTGTAGTGTGGCTTGTTTAGGGGAAGGTCTGGGATAGGATGTGCTAGGATTCATCTAACTGAACTTTTAATGATGTTCTGAGAAGAAGTGAAAGCATTTTAATATAAAATAAGCTATAAAATAAAAATATATCAATATAGGCGATATTGTAATTTTCTATATTGCCAAAATTAAAAACTCGATATATCTTGAATCTCAATATACTGCCCAGGCCTACACTCTACCACTGAGCAACGGTCGCCCAAAATGTCTCGTTTTATGCACTGAGGCCGTTTTAATTGACAGAGTTTTTGCTGAGTCATGAGTCAGTTTGGTCTGATAAATGACAGGTTTTCCTGATACCTGATATCTCACTCTGAGACCTGACCGTACTAAAGACAAACAGCATCTGTGTGTAATAAAGTGAGTGTGTTTGTATTAGAAATAAATAGATGAAATAAAGCAGCTCTAACTGCTTCAGTCTGTGCTTAGGTCCCGTTAAAGCTCTCGCTGACCTCCTCTTTAAAAACGTGGCTGCTGGACTCCAAACGCTGCCTCGTGTTTCCCAACTCCTCCACCATTCCAGAAGTCACGCCCCCCAGCAGCCCCCCCAGTCCCTCCTGTATCTCCCGCTGGAAGTCCACCTCCTCCACCTTCACCTGTCCGTCAGGGGGTAGGAAACTCTCCCCGTGCTCAAACTCGTAGCAGTAGCTGTCGTCCATGTGAGTCGCCGTGGCGACAGTGTCATTGGCGGCCGAGCCGGATGACGCGAGTCTTTCGCAGCGGGCCTGGTGTCTCAGGAAGCTGTCCCTCCAGATCACCTTCTTCCCACACACGGCGCACTCGTATGGCCGCAGCCCGCCATGAGTCTTCAGGTGTTTGGTCAGGTGATGCTTCATCTTGAAGGACTTGGTGCAGACGGGACAGCCGAACGGACGTAGGTTCAGGTGCTGCATCTTCACGTGTCGGTCGCGCATGCTCTTCAGTGTGTACGCCTTCCCGCAGTGACAGAAGTGGACTTTACCAGAGTAGGCGGAGCCAGCGACGCTCACAGAGGATGAGGAGGAGGACGGGGTGGGGGGTGAAGGAGGCGTGGGGAACGTGGCGGAGGAGGGGGACAGGTGCTGGCTGGAGGTGGGGGTCTGGGAGGAGGACCAGTTCACCTCTGAGGCGCTCATGGTGAAGTCAGGTGAGCCGGCGAGCAAAGGCCTCTGGGAAACCTGCCCCGTGCCTTCTTCGATCTCATCGTACGTCGCCTCAGAGAAACACTCCAGCTCCTCCTTGTGGGTTTCTTTGCTCTGATCGTCCTTACCACAGCTCCCAGTGGATCCCTCAGCGCTCCTCTGGTATGGGCGAGGCCACGGAGATGCCTGCCATGGCGGGAGGGGCGGAGCTTCACAGTCCTGATCTCTGGGAACATCTGAGGACGGATTAGCTTCCACCAAACCTCTCGCCAGCTTCTCTTTCACTGAATCCACGCTCTGCCTCTGCACAGATTCCAGGATTTCATTCGAGGAAGGTTGGAAGTCTGTGAGGAAAACAAGAGAAATGTAAGAAAGCAACGTTTAAAAACTCTTGTACAAAACAAAACACTTCTTGCACGTGATGTGTCTTTGCTCTCTGTCTTCTTCAAACCCAAAGTGTTCCCAAATAACAGAATTTGACTTGTGTTGCTTGTGAACCAAGAGTTTTTGCTGCGTTTCTCCTGCCATGGTTCAAAACTGCAAGCAACAACTTTCCCTGTGTTAGCCTGCAGGCTAGCTTTGGCTTTAGCTTTGAGAGGGGCAGGGCTTAGGAGTTTGCATACACGTGCATTAAACAACTCAGAGTTGGTATTAATAATCATTTTTTCTCGTGTGTGCTAAGTTTTATCCTTTGTAGATCCTAAATCATGAAAGTTTGTTTTATTTAGCAAATAAAAAGTATGTATATTTGGAAAAGAAAAGGAAATTATTTTTTTTTTTTTTTTTTTTTTTTAAACAATCATTTTTTTCTCGATTGTTATTTTTGTAATCGTTGAATGTAATAATCTAAATCGTAATAGAATTTCGATTAATTGCACAACCTTCTTATATGTTACTATAACTCAAAATATTTTTATATGAATGTTGTTTTTTAATTTGCTTGAATCCACTTTGATGTTTTCCATGTTTCTTACCACAGTAGCTGATCTGTGGGTAGTCTTTCTTCTTCTCTGCTTCATCTCCCACTCCCTCATCAGCCTCCGTCTCTCTCCTCTCGTCCTTCTTCCTCTCGTCCGTCTCATCACACTCTCCACTCTCTCTGCTCCTGTCCAGCAGACGATGATCGCTGCTTTGTCGCTGCTGGAGTCGGACTTTGTGCCTGAAAGCGTCTGCATTAGGGAACGCCCCGTGGTGGCGGCCATTGTGTCCGTGTCCATCGTGAGTGGTGTGGGGGCCTTTAGCGGGGCCCCCTGCCCAGGACTCCTCACAGCTGGTGAGCTCAGTCTGTATAAAGGCAGGGAGCTCGTCCACCTGGGAGTCTGCTAAGTGCTGGGCTGATGAGGGCTTGGGAGTGGGACGCCCCCATCGGGGAAGCTGTTGTGGGCGCCTCCATGTGGCTAAAGGAGGCAAAGCATCAGGCTTCTTCTCCTTCTTTTTCCCCTCCTTTTCAGAATAAAAGCACTCAGTGCTGCTTGGTGACTGCTGGCGAGAGGCAGACCCAGAGTGAGCTGCAGAAGCCTCCCCAGAGAAACCTTCTACACAGGATCTGGGTCTTTTTAGGATCTCGGTGCATTTGTCCACGATGTGCCACATTTGAAGGAAACTGGCCACAGTCACATAGTTGACGATGTCATCATGCACGATGCTCAGCTGGCCCGTGTACGCAGAACTCAGGACACTCTCAAAGGCCACAGGGTCCATGACTGAAGGAAGAGACACCGTGGTAACGTTCTTCAGAAGCACCTGCACGCAAACAAAATAGTGAAATATACATATTAAATGAGTTTATTCAAAAATAATATTAACTCAACAGTTTCATTAAATTGGTGAATTTGAGATATCTACAACTGGATTATTTGGTAATTTACACAATACTTCATGTTTTCTCTGTCATTTGTACTTTCTTCTGTGGGCCGAATTGGAGGCTCCAAAGGGCCAGATTTGACCCCTGGGCCTTGAGTTTGACACATGTGCTCTATGAAAACTGTGTTTTGATGTTTTGGTTGCTCTTGTTAATATGTTTTGATTGATGTGCATTGTACCGTACGTATTCTTTAGTAACTTTGCACACATTGGTATTGTTGTTGATGAACCTCCCTTTACCATTTGATCTGACTATCCCACATTTTATTTTATTTAATTATTACTATGTGGTTTTTTGTTTTTTTTTTAATTACATAATTTTAATTTAGTCTACTTATTTTAATTTTAAATATGTGTATGCTGTGTTTTTAAATTTTATTCTGTGTATTGTATTTATTTACTTTGATTTTGGAAATTTTGTTTACTGATATTTATTCGTGTATAGGTACATATCTTTGGGTATGTGTGTGTCTATACACACATGCGTACATTCTAATTTTGTGTGACCTTTTTGTTGTTTTGTTCTTTTTTTAATCTTATTGGTATCCAAGATCTGTTGCTTTGCTATTTGTTTAACACTACTGTTGCTATTATTCCTACTATTACTATAACTGCTACTGTTAATAATTTTTTTGGTTTATCCTTGATCCTGTTTGGTTGTTTTTGAAATCTTTGTTAATTCAGAGCCAAAAATGTGTAATATAAAGAGTTTTGAAAAAATAGAAAAGAAAACAGTCAAAAATATAAGGAAAGATATGGAAAGCTGTACCTGATCGTGAAAGTATGGCGAGGATGCAGCGAGCACGCAGCGGTGCGCCCTGAACACTCGACCCTGTACGTGGATGGAGAGGTCACACAGTCGACCCTCTTCACGCTGACGATTCAAATTGTCCAGAACTGCGACGCGAGCTCCAGGGAAGCAAACCTGGACCGTTAAACCCGCCGAGGCCGCGGGGACGCCGCAGGACGGATCCATGTTTGAACAAAGCTGTGGACAAGAACACATGCCATCAGTCAAACAGCATTTCTCCTGGGCTTTACGCTGTAAAGCTACATTTTTTCTACCCAGACATGCAAACACCAAAGGCATGAAAACCGTGACAATATGTTTTTGATTTTAACACGTAAATTAAGCAATCTTAAACAGAGTGCTAAAAATTGTATTGACATGGATTATTCTTACTGCTCATTTTTATTTATTTATAATATGTCATAAAGATGTATGAATGAGAGCAGTGATAAAAAGTCACCCAATTTCCCCTCAGGGATCAATGGTTTACTGAATCTGAGCAGCTTTACTAAGTTTTGATCAACTTTGTTTAAAATAATCTTATTTAAACTATCCTGGTATTATTCCAGATGATTAGACATATAAAGACAAGATGTACCCGTTATTTTTGGTAGATTATAATGGATCTAATATGAACAATTTTAAGAATAGCATTTCAAAACTACCATAAGATTAATCTATCGTCCAGTTCAAAGAAATACAACAATCAAGAAAAAAAAAAGAAAAGAATTGGAAACGTGCATTTACTCATTTTTGTGAGTAGATTTATTTATTTCAAAAATTAAAAAAAAAAAAAAAAAACAATATAAAGCAACCATGGCTCACATAAAAATAAAAAAGTCAACATTTGAACAAACAAATATCCAAGATTTGCCTGTTTTCATTTTTTTCCTGCTCTTTTTAAATTTACTTTTAACAGTTTTAACATTATATTAAAGAGCTAACTAATGTTTCCTAATGCATTTGGTTTTACCCTTTTCAAATACGATGTGTTGCAATTTTTTTTTTTTTTTCTTAAATATGTACAAATAAAAAAAGCTTGGTTTAAATTATTAAAGAAAGAAAAATATTTGAAGTTAATATTTCATAGCCGCTATCACAGAAAATTTCAATTCACAAAAATGATTGTGTAGTTTAAATAATGTTTTAATTCTACACATGTATTCTAATGATAACATTTAATTATACAGTCAGAAAATAACATGTTCAACCTAGTTACGGTTGCTAGGCTACAGTTGCTAGGTTTCCAACGGAAAGCATACGCTGAAAATCACAGCTGCTAATAAATCAGCAATAAACCCAGTTTAACCAAAAGGAACATGCCAATATAAATCTAAACATGACAAATGTCTGTATTTATTAATGTCATCGAAACTTCTAGTTAGAGTGAGTAGCAAGGTTAGCTCGTTAGCATATAAACCATTTGCTTTGCGGGACGTTGTGTTTGCTGAATATGAAGCGTTTTTACCTTCACAGTGAACGTCGTCGTCTACATGCAGCGCATCGTTGTCCGACGTTTTGTCAGTATTTGTGATTTAAATAGAGCTAAACCTGGTAAATTGTTATTTTTAGACGCAGAAGATGCTATCTTAGCTTAGCTTGTGTCAGACTCAGGACAGGCACAACTGCTTCCTGGTACACGCGCGCACACAATACAAACACGTATATGGGTGGGTGGGTGTTAAAAGTGGCTCTTTATTCTCAAAACAGGCCATCAAACAACATGAAATGATCTGCAGTGATGGCAAGGGAGGATTAAAAACATGAAAATCACTGACATGATTGTGATTTATACCACTCACAATGAAACTGTAACTTAACATTAGAGATTAACCATCGTGACGTCTACCTCACCGTCTTCTTCGTCTTTTTCCTGTAATGTTCTTTTTCTTCTGTGGTTTATTGGCGGGTGGCGCTCATCTGATAAGGTGCATTTTCCGCCACCTACTGTATCGGAGTATGAACCAGAGTTTTATCCTTTTCCTAACTCATAATATTTATCCCTATTCCTAATAACAATATCTTAAAATAAAATAATAATAAAAATAATTAAAAAAAAAAAAAAAAAAAACTATATTCTTCCAAAAAGTTCTGAATCTTCACATGTCAGAATAGGAGCATGTTGAAGACCGAGTCTTATCATACATATCCCTTTTTGTTCAATAAAAGAATGTCCAAGTAGATGGTCGCTGATCAATTCTGCAAGATTTTTTTTTTTTTTTTTACATTATAACAAGCACAACGTTACCAAATCAATTGTTCGTTACAAAAAACAATTTTATTTGTTACAGATGTCAATAGTTGAACGTATGTTTGATTTACAGATGTCTGTAGTTTTCAGTCAATAATAATTTTATAAATATGTTTCATTTGAACAATAGTATGACAAGTTTTTAAATTGTCATCCACAACCTAATCCCAGTGACAACAAAACCTCTCTGTTTGAGTGAAGTGCGAGCAAATTATTACAAACCCAGGCCACCAGTCCCACTTGGCCAAAAATTGAGGGTGGATAATTGAAAACATAATTGTAATTGAAAAATGTAACTGACCTCAACCCTGCTTGTATGGAAGCGTATTTGTACCATTATTCAATTACGGCCCCTGCTCCCTTAAAGGGACAGTCCACCCTGTAAATCCATTCCATCAATTCGCTGGGAACCCATTTACTGTGTACAGAAAGCTGCTGTGGCGTCTGATAGTCATTTTCCTGCAGCTTTGAGGGTTTTAATCCGGTGTGTTTGAATCTATCTGCTCGGGTCTGTGAGGTGGAGCCGTGTGTGTGTGCGTGTGTGTGTGAACAGGCTGAGCTTTTACCGCAGTGCATCTGCAGCATCCTCAGTGAGGGGCCGCTGTGTGTGGCGTAGGACGAAAAAAAAAAAAAAAAAAAAAAAAAACACGCACCTCCTCCTCCTCCTCCTCCTCCTCCGTGCGTTATTTTATTCTCTGCCATGGCCGCGACACGGACGCGTCTTTTCCACGGATTCATTCGATAGGAAAATCCACTGTTTTCCATCCCAGGGGTAGGAAAGGAAAGGAGTGCGCTCCTCACCCCCACCAAAGAGGACCCAGGGTCGGCCTGCAGATCCAGGACCACCATCCTCACATTAGATGATCGGCCTGTAGCGTGTGAGAGGCAGCAGCAGCCATCACAGATCATGCAATATATGATTTACAACATATGCACTGGTATGTGAGGTGGAACTTTGTAGCTGATTAATGTAGGGATTGTGGTTTTTCTAGCATTTTTAGGAAAGCAGAACATGTGGCATCTCACGTTAAAGAGCTCAGGGAAAGCCATGATCTAATCTCAGCGTGTGGATCTAACAGATCACTGTGAGTCCAAGGGAATCTGGATAGTTTCTCGTTAGATAACGGTGGACAAGGAGGATAAATTATAGGCTGTGAGTAATAATCTCTGTTTGTGTGTGATCCAAGGATCTGAGGCAGTGTAGGACATGCACAGGTAGGTAGAGAAGCTACAAGGCATGTGACTTCACTGAGCACACACACCTTCAGATATTTCACATAAGCATTAGACCTTCAGAAAGCATCAGGAGAAGAAAGTTCCATCTCAAAGACTGACAGCTGTGGCCTCTCCCAACATCTGGAAACATGGAAACATCAATTCACCTGATGCTTTTCTCCCTGATCTGCACCACCATGTTTGGTAAGTTAATCAAAGAATTCCTTTATTAATCCCTGCTTTTGTTACAGCCAAAAAAGATCACAAATAAAAGAATAAAAACGTTAAAGACAAAAGAAAGAATACGCAAATAAGTGTATAATTAAGTAAAAGTTACCAGTTAATTTATTAAACAAAAAGGTAACACTTTAATTGTGTTTTTTTTTTATTTTTATTTTTTTTTACATAAGGCTGACATTACGCTGTCATTATCATTAATAAGTGTCGTTCGCTAAATTATCACATCTTTGAGTACATTTTGACACCTTTGGAGCTATGTTGGCATTTTTGTGGTTAGGTGGAGGGATCTACAGACCTCACACCATAACACAGAATGACAAACTTCATCAACGTATGATCTGGTTACAGTACAGTGAGGATGGGGGAGGGGCTTAATGCAACTAATAAACAGTACATCTATGGCTAGTTTTGTCTTTAACCGTGAATTGATCTGAATAAAATGTATTACCATTGTTGGTATTTTGCTTTGTATTCTTGTATATCAATAGTTACTGATTATTAGTCAGTTTTTTCCTACTTATTGTGTATTTCTAGAAGTCCAAACAGACAGAAGCATAATGATGAAACTTGTAGAAGGATTAAATATGTCTTTATTCTTCCCACTGCCTTTTGAGCAGACATTATTACACTTACAAATGTACGTGGATCAATTATTTTGAACATCTGATTGTTTTTTGTTTTTTTTTGTTCCTTTTGTTTTCTTCACAACAGTAAAGCAGCACATCAGTCAGTTGTGTTTACGGGCTACTTTCATGCTGTGGCGTTTGTATTTGTTTGCACTTCCGTTTTGTGTTGTGTTGATCTCGTGCAGGGCAATACCGTGCATCGAGATTCAAGATATATCAAGTTTTCTATTTTGGTCATATAGAACTACAATATTGCCTTTATCAAAATTTTTATTTTAATGCTCATTTTGTATTAAAATACTTGTTTTGAGGAGTCGCTGCTTTCTCTACTTCTCAGAACAGCATTAAAAGCACAGTTAGATGGATCACTGAGTGCGTCCGAACCCGGACCTGCCACACTACAGAACTCACTCACACATGCTGTCCCTCAGAGGGGAAAAAGCCAAAAGTTGCACATATTGTGCAGCTGTTTGATAATAAATGTGCCTAAATGGCATTTTGCATCAACAAATTTAACCCAGAATTGTCTTTCTGGTCTGACTTTAGGATTTATTTTGCCATTTTGAGAAAAAATATTGCGATTTGAGTTTGGGTCCATATCGCCCAGCCCTATGTTGTTTTTTATTTTGTGTTGTGAGCTTTTAGGGCCACTGTAACTACATACCCAAATACATTTGTTTTCAGCAGAAAAAAAAATAAAAACAGTTGTTGGGGTTTAGTTCGTCTTTACACAAGGTAAAGTGTAAGAGATAGTAGCAGTTAATGGTTTAAAGATCTCTACATGTAGTTTGGCAAACTTGGGGCCCCAAAAAGCCTCCATTACCAATGCTTCTGATATGGAGTATTACGGATGTGAATGATGTGTATTTTTCATGTATTTACTACTGTTAGTGAGGATACAGGAGGCATCCTTACTATTGTTTTCCATTTTTTCTTCCGTCTGCATTAACTCCTCCCACAACATTTGTCTGATTTAGACAAATAGGCTATCAGAAAATTCCCAAAATTCCCAAGATTTTTGTTTGTAGTTTTATAATTTGTAACTTTCAAACTTTTGTACTGATTAAATGTTTTCTTTCCCATTAATTTCTATTGAAAATGTCAGCTTTTTTTCTAATTTAACCCCTTCATCCCCGGCCATTCTTCAACTCATTTTGACCATTCAACCTTTAACATGTTCAGCTACTACCTTCAACCCATTTCAACCTTCTTTTTCAATCTTTTCAACCTTATTGCTTGGGTAATGCTTAGCTAATGCTAGGTTAATGTTATTGCTCGGCTAATGCTATTGTTAGGCGAGAGCTAATAGTGACTACGTCACTTCCGTCACTCGCAATCCTTACGACAGAGCTGCTGGGACGCGATATTTGATTGTAAACCAACCATATGACATTTTTTAAATATTGTAATAGTACACATTTAAATATGTGACTGTTTTGTGGTGTTTTTAAATTGTTAAAACAACAATGTGTAACTTTTGGCCACTAGGGGTGCTATACCTGTGGCCACAAGCGCCGCAGCACTGTCGCAAAAATCAGCAGTCAGTCAGTGGGACCAGCCTTCCTTGTCTTTTGATTGTGTATACAGACACTAGATGACCTGTTGGTTGAAGAGAGATCATTGACTCACTATTAAAGAAAAGTAAAGTTTGTTTTATTTCAGTAGGAATCTGTTGCTTGCGCGAAATGCCAGCAGCCCCTTCCTGTATATTGGCCTGAGGAATCATTTAAAATAACTCATAAGTGTCAACTCTTTAGGTCAAAATGTCTGCGGTGTGGCTTCAAATGAAAAAAAAAAAACACAATACACAACATTGACAATCAAAAACCAAACAGAAAATAAGATAAAAACCAAAATAAATCATAATTCAGTCAAAACAAATTAGGATCTGGTCCGTGAGAGGATTGGGCACTGACAGTGCTAATGCTAGATTATTGATAAGACAAATTTTAGACTAATGCTAGCTAATGTTAGCTAAAGCTAGATAGCTAATGCTAAGTTATGCTAATGCTAGCAAATGCAGTGTGCACCTGCATCCTCACTTGCATTTTCTTCATTTTTCTTCAGAAAACGTGGTAATGCTGCTAGCTAAAACACAGTTTCCTTCAACACATTGTTTAAAATCTCATTTTCTTTGTAATATTGGAGCAAACGCATCCTAGGAGCTCATTTCCTGTTGCAGCCTCATCACGTTGACCGTGTGTGTGTGTCACATTGTGTGTTGTGTAAACAGTGTACCAGTGTCATGCAGCCTGTGCAGAGGTGGACTCTGACACCGAGGCCGTGGCCGGCGCTGGTTTCAAGCTGGGCTGCATTTCCTGTAAGAAGAGGAGTGAGGTGAAAGGATACGCCACGGTCGAGTGGTTCTTCAGGGCCAACGGAGAAGCCGACTTTGTTCCTGTGAGTCTGTGTGTGTGTGTGTGTGTGTGCACGCGCGCATCAACATCCTCTGGTCCATGGAAAGCTGAGTCATCATTTTAAAGCTTTCCCGAGCTCTAAAACACATCCTCTAAGTATAAAGAAGAAACCATCGTAACATGATCGAGTCCAGCACTAAGGCCATTATGACGTTCATAAATATAAAATCAATCACTACAGTGCAGAGATCATTAAAGTTTCATCAGTGAGATGTTTAATTCAGAAGCTGAATCTTAAGAGATTAATAATAGTTCAAGATTTGGGTTTATTTTTCTGTCACAACAGTTTCCTTTCAGTTATTAATCAACCAATCTATTGCAGTACCGGCTTTATCCACAATGGCAGTATTGAGCACAAAGATTTTAACATTCTATATTCGAGAAACGTTTTATAGCTTTTACTTCAAATGGGCAGAAAAGAGTTTATTCATCTTAAATAATGAATCATTCCTATATTGTACAGTTATTAGATAGGATAATAAAGGAAAACAAGGATAGGAGATGAAATACGATTAAATTAAGAAAAGTAGAATCAGATAATACAAGATGAGAAAGGTACATTTATTCAGAATCAAATAAACTTAAAAGTTAAACAGGAAAAGACTATATTTTATTAAGAGATTTTTTTTCTATTTTGTTCTAACTTTTTTCTTAAACTTCCAATACAAACAAAAATATTAAAGTTAATATATTAAAAATCTATATTTTAAATAAAGGATGTGATAAGGAACTTAAATATTGGGGTTAAATGCTGACTTATTTAAGGGCTGCATGGGCAGGTACCATCAACCTGACTTATCACATCATCAGATCCATGAAACATAGTATCAACATTCATGTCACAATTACAATAATCATCAATTTGATCATCAATAAAAGGAAAACATAGGAAAGGATGCATATTTGTGTTTTTTTGTTGTCACTTGTTATAATAATTTGTAATTTTGTACATATTTCTCAAATTTTCGGTGTTTATGGTGTCATTTCTTTGTGTGTGTTCATGTTTTTTAGTTTAATTATTTTATATAGTTTTTTTAAAAAAAAATTCGTAGTCTTTTGTGGTACTAGAGTCATATGGTGTAGATTTTTTGTGTGTATTTTTCTGTTGCTTTGGCCTTTGTGTTACATGTTTGTTATCTAACACCTCGACCCTCTTGTTGAACCCAGATCTACACCTACACCAAGGAGACGGGCCAAACGATCGAACACGACCTCTTCATGGACCGCGTGGACTGGAACGGGAGCAAGAGGAGCGGCGACATTCAGGACGCGTCCATCTACCTGCTCAACGTCACCTTCAACGACTCGGGCACCTACCAATGCTTCTTCAACCGCATCCTCACCTACGAGAACCACGAGTACAGCACCACGATCAGCAAGGTGGTCCACCTCACTGTGGTGGCTAAAGGTAGGAAAACTGACGGAAAATAGAGATTTTTAAATTTATTTTTAAAAGAAAATCAAGCAGAAACTGCAATGTGACTCTTAGCCAGGGGTGTCAAGATAATTTTAGTTCAGGGGCTAAATACGGAGCATTTTGATCTCAAATGGGCCACAGATTTTAAGCAGGAAATTTCAACATTATTGTGCCACAGTTTGCACTTCTACATATACATAAAATACTAAATATGCAAGAAACCAACAATATTTTAGCAATAAGTGATAATCAGTCCCAATAGGATCTTCACTTTTAATTTCTTAGATTTGTGACCAGATTCTATTCAAGTTGTGTAATACTGGTAATTTCAGGAAAATTAAAAATTAGTTTTTGTAAGAATTCTGAGCTTTTTTCAACAGTTTAACATAAAAAAAAAATTACTGCCATCATGTGACAGAAGCACCGGCAAATATTGTTGAGCTCCATTTAAACAATGATTCATGCTTTGTCATTTTTACGTTCTCCTGCGGGCCAAATTGGATGCTCCAATGGCCGGATTTGGCCTCCGAGCCTTGAGTTTGACACGTTCTTTAAACATAGCCTCACAAGCATGTTCCTCTGTATTTAACTTCAGATAATGTAAAATCCTTTTTAAAATGAACTTTAGGATTAATTAATTTTGAGTTTCAGGATGAAAAGCTTATTTTCAAAGCTACTGATGCTTTAATCGGTGATATGTCCAACTGCAGCCTATTCTTGTGCAAATGTTTGGTAGAATTGAAAGATTTTCATGAATTTGGGTCTGCTCTAAACCATTACTGCCCCCTCAGTTCAGAAACTGAATGGCACAACTACAAAATAAAATCAGATCAAAGAGTACCAGTAGCTTTGATCAAGATTTGGCACCAGGCTCCGGGTGGACACGCCCCTGAATTTGATCTGTTCTGGCCACAGTCTTTGTTTTGCCTCTGAGCTTTACTGTGACATTAAAAGGGGCTTTTGTTACAGGAAGCATTAAAAGTGCATCCAGACCACACTGGTTTTACTGCTTGTTTAATCATAGAGTGAGCAATGAAAGAAGTGAAATACAGTATTTGATGTCCAACATATGAACGTAAAAAGAGTCTCTGTAGTACACATACATTGTTCCTAAGAAGAATAAGAATTTTTTTAAAAATCTGTCAGGGGGGTCACATGACTAATTTTGTGCACAAAAAATGGTTCAAAAAGAGACTCCAAATATACAAAGGGATGACAAAAAAAACAACATAATGACTACAAATACATACAAAACTTCAATAAGATGTAGAAAATGACAACAAAAATGCACCAAATTAACTCCAGAAACACAAAACAGTAAAAATATACAGAGACTCAAAACACAAACATTTACAAAACAACAAAAATGCACAAAAATAACTACAGAAACTCAAAACTGCAAAAATACACAAAATCACAACAAAAACACGCACAATTACTCAAACACACAATACTACAAAATTTACACACAAAAAACACACGTAAATAAGAGAATATATTCAAAATGACAACAAATCTACACAAAAAACTTCAGAAACACAAAACGGCAAAAATTCACAGGAAAAATGTACAAAATAAAACCAAAAATACACAAAATGACTCAAACATACAAGAACACACACACAAAAAGCAAAAATACACAGAATGACTCCCAAAAGATAGAAAACAATAACAAAAACCCTTTATTGATTCCGGTGTTAATGCTCAGATTGATAACGTGGCCCTCAGATGAGACACAATCACCTTTTTGTGGCCCCTGCATGTTTGTGTGTGCCCTCTCACCTCATTCCCAGTCCTTCTTATGTCATCTTTGTTTCCCTCCTCCTCCCTGTGTGCAGCCACCAGAGGAACGGCCTCCATCGTGTCAGAAGTGATGATGTACGTGTCCATCATCGGGCTGCAGGTGTGGCTCCTCATAGAGATGATTTACTGCTACAGAAAGATCTCTGCGGCTGGAGAGGAGGCCTTACGGGAAGCAG